>NC_083720.1:131964768-132564768 GCF_028564815.1 Eubalaena glacialis | reverse complement strand
CTAAGCTGTACCCTAACCCTAACCTTAACCCTAACCCCTACCCTATGCCGTACCCTCACCCGTACCCTAAACCGTACCCTAAGCTGTACCCTAACCCTAACCCTAACCGTAACCCTACCCATATCCTACGCCGTACCCTAACCCATACCCTAACCCGTATCCTAAGCCGTACCCTAACCCTAACCAATACCCTACGCAGTCCCCTCACCCGTACCCTCACCAGTACCCTAACCCATACCCTACGCCATACCCTAACCTGTATCCTAAGCCGTACCCTAACCCTAGCCCTACCCCTAACCCATACCCTACGCCGTACCCTCACACGTACCCTAACGCGTACCCTAAGCCGTACCCTAACCCTAACCCTAACCCATACCCTAACCCTAACGCGTACCCTAACCCTAACCCAAACCCTAAACCTAACACGTATGCTAATCCTAACCCGTACCCTAAACCAATCCCTAACCCTAAAACTAACCCTAACCCTAACCCTAACCCTAACCCATACCCTACAATGTATCCCCACACTTACCCTAACCCGTACCCTAAGCCGTAACCTAACCCTAACCCTAACCCGAAACTATACCTTACGCCCTACCCTCACTCGTACCCTAACCCATACCCTAAGCTGTACCCTAACCTTAACCCTAACCCTAGCCCTAACCCTATCCCATACCCTACGCGGTACTCTCAAACGTACCCTAACGCGTACCCTAAGCCGTACCCTAACCCTAACCCTAACCCTAACCAATACCCTACGCCATATCCTCACCTGTACCCTAACCCGTACCCTAAGCCGTACCCTAACCCTAACCCTAACCCTAACCCTAACCCTAACCCCTACCCTACGCCGTACCCTAACCCGTACCCTAACCCTTATCCTAAGCCGTACCCTAACCCTAACCAATACCCTACGCAGTACGCTCACCCATACCCTCACCCGTAACCTAACCCGTACCCTAACCCTAACCCTAACCCTAACACATACGCTATGCCGTACCCTCACCCGTACCCTAAACCGTATCCTAAGCTGTACCCTAACCCTAACCCTAACCCTAACCCTAACCCTAACCCCTACCCTACGCCGTAACCTCACCCGTACCCTATCCCATACCCTAAGCCGTACCCTAACCCTAACCCTAACCCTAACCCTAACCCTAACCCCTACCCTACGCCGTACCCTCACCCGTACCCTATCCCATACCCTAAGCCGTACCCTAACCCTAACACTAACCCTAACCCTAACCCTAACCCTAAACTACCCTTGACTGCTTTTGCCTCCATTAGATTTCCTAAGCACTAGTGTTTTAAGGAACAGGTTAACAAGAAAATCCTAATGTGATTTTTTTATAATGTGTTTATTCTTTACCTTATCCTAGTGACGAAAATCTTCTCCATGGCTGGACCCCAAATAATATTCCTTTACGTGCTAAGTGGTATCTAGAGAGTGGGATAGGTTTAATAAATACCCTAATCCTAACGTGTACCCTAACCCTAACCCTAACCCTAACCCTAACCCTCACACTTACCCTAAACCGTACCCTAAGCCGTACCCTAAACCTAACCCTAACCGTAACAACTACACTACGCCGTACCCTAACCCGTACCCTAACCCTTATCCTAAGCCGTACCCTAACCCTAACTAATACCCTACGCAGTACCCTCACCCATACCCTCACCCGTACCCTAAGCCATACCCTAACCCTAACCCTAACCCTAACCCTAACCCATACGCTATGCCGTACCCTCACCCGTACCCTAACCGGTATCCTAAGCCGTACCCTAACCCTAAACTTAACCCGAACCCCTACCCTATGCCGTACCCTCACCCATACCCTAACCTGTACCCTAAGCTGTACCCTAACCCTAACCCTAACCGTAACCCTAATCCATAGCCTACGCCGTACCCTAACCCATACCTAACCCGTATCCTACGCCGTACCCTAACCCTAACCAATACCCTACGTAGTACCCTCACCCGTAACCTAAACCGTACCCTAAGCCGTACCCTAACCCTAACCCTAACCCTAACCAATACCCTACGTAGTACCCTCACCCGTACCCTAACCCATACCCTACGCCGTACCCTAACCTGTATCCTAAGCCGTACCCTAACCCTAACCAATACCCTACGCAGTACCCTCACCCATACCCTCACCCGTACCCTAAGCCGTACCCTAACCCTAACCCTAACCCTAACCCTAAACCTAACCCTAACCCATACGCTATGCCGTACCCTCACCCGTACCCTAACCCGTATCCTAAGCCGTACCCTAACCCTAACCTTAACCCTAACCCCTACCCTATGCCGTACTCTCACCCGTACCCTAACCCGTACCCTAAGCTGTACCCTAACCTTAACCCTAATCGTAACCCTAACCCATACCCTACGCCGTACCCTAACCCATACCCTAAACCGTATCCTTAGCCGTACCCTAACCCTAACCCTAACCCTAACCCTAACCCTAACCCTAACCCATACCCTAACCCTAACGCGTACCCTAACCCTAACCCAAACCCTAAACCTAACACGTATGCTAATCCTAACCCGTACCCTAAACCAATCCCTAACCCTAAAACTAACCCTAACCCTAACCCTAACCCTAACCCTAACCCTAACCCTAACCATAACCTATACCCTACGCCATACCCTCACCTGTACCCTAACCCGTACCCTAAGCCGTACCCTAACCCTAACCCTAACCCTAACCCCTACACTACGCCGTACCCTAACCCGTACCCTAACCCTTATCCTAAGCCGTACCCTAACCCTAACCAATACCCTACGCAGTACGCTCACCCATACCCTCACCCGTACCCTAAGCCGTACCCTAACCCTAACCCTAACCCTAACCCTAACCCTAACCCTAAACTACCCTTGACTGCTTTTGCCTCCATTAGATTTCCTAAGCACTAGTGTTTTAAGGAACAGGTTAACAAGAAAATCCTAATGTGATTTTTTTATAATGTGTTTATTCTTTACCTTATCCTAGTGACGAAAATCTTCTCCATGGCTGGACCCCAAATAATATTCCTTTACGTGCTAAGTGGTATCTAGAGAGTGGGATAGGTTTAATAAATACCCTAATCCTAACGTGTACCCTAACCCTAACCCTAACCCTAACCCTAACCCTCACACTTACCCTAAACCGTACCCTAAGCCGTACCGTAAACCTAACCCTAACCGTAACACATACACTACGCCGTACCTTAACCCGTACCCTAACCCTTATCCTAAGCCGTACCCTAACCCTAACCAATACCCTACGCAGTACCCTCACCCATACCCTCACCCGTACCCTAAGCCGTGCCCTAACCCTAACCCTAACCCTAACCCTAACCCATACCCTATGCCGTACCCTAACCCCTACCCTAACCCTAACCCTAACCCATACGCTACGCCGTACCCTCACCCGTACCCTAAACCGTATCCTAAGCCGTACCCTAACCCTAACCCTAACCCTAAACTATACCCTATGCCGTACCCTCACCCGTACCCTAACCCGTACCATAAGCTGTACCCTAACCCTAACCCTAACCGTAACCCTAACCCATACCCTACGCCGTACCCTAACCCATACCCTAAACTGTATCCTAAGCCGTACCCTAACCCTAACCAATACCCTACGCAGTACCCTCACCCGTACCCTAAACCGTACCCTAAGCCGTACCCTAACCCTAACCCTAACCCTAGCCCTAACCCTAACCCATACCCTACACCGTACCCTAACCTGTATCCTAAGCCGTACCCTAACCCTAACCAATACCCTACGCAGTACCCTCACCCGTACCCTCACCCGTACCCTAAGCCGTACCCTAACCCTAACCCTAACCCGAACCCATACCCTACAACGTACCCTCACACTTACCCTAAACCGTACCCTAAGTCGTACCCTAAATCTAACCCTAACCCTAAACTATACCTTACGCCCTACCCTCACTCGTACCCTAACCCGTTCCCTAAACCGTACCCTAAGCCTAACCCTAACCCTAGCCCTACCCCTAACCCATACCCTACGCCGTACCCTCACACGTACCCTAACGCGTACCCTAAGGCGTACCCTAAACCTAACCCTATCCCTAACCCATACGCTATGCCGTACCCTCACCCGTACCCTAACCCGTATCCTAAGCCGTACCCTAACCCTAACCCTAACCTATACCCTACGCCGTACCCTCTCCCTTACCCTAACCCGTACTCTAAGCCGTACCCTAACCCTAACCCTAACCCTAATCCTAACCCATACCCTACGCGGTACCCTAACCCGTACCCTAATCCGTATCCTAAGCCGTACCCTAACCCTAAACAATACCCTACGCAGTACCCTCACTCGTACCCTCAATCGTACCCTAAGCCGTACCCTAACCCTAACCCTAACCCCTACCGTACGCCGTACTCTCACCCGTACCCTATCCCATACCCTAATCCGTACCCTAACCCTAACACTAACCCTAACCCTAACCCCAACCCTAAACTACCCTTGACTGCTTTTGCCTCCATTAGATTTCCTAAGCACTAGTGTATTAAGGAACAGGATAAAAAGAAAATCTTAATGTGATTTTTTTATAATGTGTTTATTCTTTATCTTATCCTAGTGACTAAAATCTTCTCCATGGCTGGACCCCAAATAATATTCCTTTACGTGCTAAGTGGTATCTAGAGAGTGGGATAGGTTTAATAAATACCCTAATCCTAACGTGTACCCTAACCCTAACCCATACCCTAACCCTAACGCGTACCCTAACCCTAACCCAAACCCTAACCCTAACACGTACGCTAATCCTAACCCGTACCCTAAACCAATCCCTAACCCTAAAACTAACCCTAACCCTAACCCTAACCCTAACCCATACCCTACGCCGTACCCTCACCCATACCCTAACCCATACCCTAAGCCTTACCCTAACCCTAACCCTAACCCTAACCCATACGCTACGCCGTACCCTCACCCGTACCCTAACCCGTACCCTAAGCCGTACCCTAACCCTAACCAGTACCCTACGCAGTACCCTCACCCGTACCCTCACCCGTACCCTAAGCCGTATCCTAACCCTAACCCTAACCCTAACCCTAACCCTAACCCTAACCCTAACCCCTACCCTACGCCGTACCCTCACCCGTACCCTATCCCATACCCTAAGCCATACCCTAAACCTAACACTAACCCTAACCCTAACCCTAACCCTAAAATACCCTTGACTGCTTTTGCCTCCATTAGATTTCTTAAGCACTATTGTTTTAAGGAACAGGTTAAAAAGAAAATCCTAATGTGATTTTTTTATAATGTGTTTATTCTTTATCTTATCCTAGTGACTAAAATCTTCTCCATGGCTGGACCCCAAATAATATTCCTTTACGTGCTAAGTGGTATCTACAGAGTGGGATAGGTTTAATAAATACCCTAATCCTAACGTGTACCCTAACCCTAACCCTAACCCTAACCCTAACCCTCACACTTACCCTAAACCGTACCCTAAGCCGTACCCTAAACCTAACCCTAACCGTAACATATACACTACGCCGTACCCTAACCCGTACCCTAACCCTTATCCTAAGCCGTACCCTAACCCTAACCAATACCCTACGCAGTACCCTCACCCATACCCTCACCCGTACCCTAAGCCATACCCTAAACCTAACCCTAACCATAACCCTAACCCATACGCTATGCCGTACCCTCACCCGTACCCTAACCAGTATCCTAAGCCGTACCCTAACCCTAACCTTAACCCAAACCCCTACCCTATGCCGTACCCTCACCCATACCCTAACCCGTACCCTAAGCTGTACCCTAACCCTAACCCTAACCGTAACCCTAATCCATAGCCTACGCCGTACCCTAACCCATACCCTAACCCGTATCCTACGCCGTACCCTAACCCTAACCAATACCCTACGTAGTACCCTCACCCGTACCCTAAACCGTACCCTAAGCCATACACTAACCCTAACCCTAACCCTAACCCTAACCCTAACCCATACGCTATGCCGTACACTCACCCGTACCCTAACCCGTATCCTAAGCCGTACCTCAACCCTAACCTTAACCCTAACCCCTACCCTATGCTGTACTCTCACCCGTACCCCAACCCGTACCCTAAGCAGTACCCTAACCCTAACCCTAACCGTAACCCTAACCCATACCCTACGCCGTACCCTAACCCATACCCTAACCCGTATCCTAAGCCGTACCCTAACCCTAACCAATACCCTACACAGTACACTCACCCGTACCCTCACCCGTACCCTAACCCATACCCTACGCCGTACCCTAACCTGTATCCTAAGCCATACCCTAACCCTAACCAATACCCTACGCAGTACCCTCACCTGTACCCTAAACCGTACCCTAAGCCGTACACTAAACCTAACCCTAACCCGAAGCCATACCCTACAACGTACCCTCACACTTACACTAAACCGTACCCTAAACGTACCCTAAATCTAACCCTAACCCTAAACTGTACCTTATGCCCTACCCTCAATCGTACCCTAATCCATACCCTAAGCCATACCCTAACCCTAACCCTAACCCTAGCCCTACCCCTAACCCATACCATACGCCGTACCCTCACACGTACCCTAACGCGTACCCTAAGCTGTACCCTAACCCTAACCCTAACCCTAGCACTAATCCTAACCCATACCCTACGCCATACCCTAACCTGTATCCTAAGCCGTACCCTAACCCTAACCAATACCCTACGCAGTACCCTCACCCGTACCCTCAATCGTACCCTACTCCGTACCCTAACCCTAACCCTAACCCTAACCCTAACCCTAACCCTAACCCTAAACCGTACCCTAAGCCGTACCCTAAACCTAACCCAACCCTAACACATACACTACGCCGTACCCTAACCCGTACCCTAACCCTTATCCTAAGCCGTAACCTAACCCTAACCAATACCCTACGCAGTACCCTCACCCATACCCTCACCCGTACCCTAAGCCGTACCCTAACCCTAACCCTAACCCTAACCCTAACCCATACGCTATGCCGTACCATCACCCGTACCCTAACCCGTACCCTAAGCCGTACCCTAACCCTAACCCTAACCCTAACCGTAAACCATACCCTACAACGTACCCTCACACTTACCCTAAACCGTACCCTAAGCCGTACCCTAAACCTAACCCTAACACTAACACATACACTACGCCATACCCTAACCCGTACCCTAACCCTTATCCTAAGCCGTAACCTAACCCTAACCAATACCCTACGCAGTACCCTCACCCATACCCTCACCCGTACCCTAACCCTAACCCTAACACTAACCCTAACCCATACGCTATGCCGTACCCTCACCCGTACCCTAACCCGTATCCTAAGCCGTACCCTAACCCTAACCTTAACCCTAACCCCTACCCTATGCCGTACCCTCACCCGTACCCTAAGCTGTACCCTAATCCTAACCCTAACCGTAACCCTAACCCATACCCTACGCCGTACCCTAACCCATACCCTAAACTGTATCCTAAGCCGTACCCTAACCCTAACCAATACCCTAGGCAGTACCCTCACCCGTACCCTAAACCGTACCCTAAGCCGTACCCTAACCCTAACCCTAACCCTAGCCCTAACCCTAACCCATACCCTACGCCGTACCCTAACCTGTATCCTAGGCCGTACCCTAACCCTAACCAATACCCTACGCAGTACCCTCACACTTACCCTAAACCGTACACTAAGTCGTACCCTAAATCTAACCCTAACCCTAAACTATACCTTACGCCCTACCCTCACTCGTACCCTAACCCGTGACCTAAGCCGTACCCTAAGCCTAACCCTAACCCTAGCCCTACCCCTAACCCATACCCTACGCCGTACCCTCACACGTACCCTAACGCGTACCCTAAGGCGTACCATAACCCTAACCCTAACCCATACGCTATGCCGTACCCTCACCCGTACCCTAACCCGTATCCTAAGCCGTACCCTAACCCTAACCCTAACCTATACCCTACGCCGTACCCTCTCCCGTACCCTAACCCGTACTCTAAGCCGTACCCTAACCCTAACCCTAACCCATACCCTACGCGGTACCCTAACCCGTACCCTAATCCGTATCCTAAGCCGTACCCTAACCCTAAACAATACCCTACGCAGTACCCTCACTCGTACCCTCAATCGTACCCTAAGCCGTACCCTAACCCTAACCCTAACCCTAACCCTAACCCCTACCGTACGCCGTACTCTCACCCGTACCCTATCCCATACCCTAATCCGTACCCTAACCCTAACACTAACCCTAACCCTAAACCCAACCCTAAACTACCCTTGACTGCTTTTGCCTCCATTAGATTTCCTAAGCACTAGTGTATTAAGGAACAGGATAAAAAGAAAATCTTAATGTGATTTTTTTATAATGTGTTTATTCTTTATCTTATCCTAGTGACTAAAATCTTCTCCATGGCTGGACCCCAAATAATATTCCTTTACGTGCTAAGTGGTATCTAGAGAGTGGGATAGGTTTAATAAATACCCTAATCCTAACGTGTACCCTAACCCTAACCCTAAACCCTCACACTTACCCTAAACCGTACCCTAAGCCGTACCCTAAACCTAACCCTAACCGTAACACATACACTACGCCGTACCCTAACCCGTACCCTAAACCTTATCCTAAGCCGTACCCTAACGCTAACCAATACCCTACGCAGTACCCTCACCCATACCCTCACCCGTACCCTAAGCCATACCCTAAACCTAACCCTAACCATAACCCTAACCCATACGCTATGCCGTACCCTCACCCGTACCCTAACCAGTATCCTAAGCTGTACCCTAACCCTAACCTTAACCCGAACCCCTACCCTATGCCGTACCCTCACCCATACCCTAACCCGTACCCTAAGCTGTACCCTAACAGTAACCCTAACCGTAACCCCAATCCATAGCCTACGCCGTACCCTAACCCATACCCTAACCCGTATCCTACGCCGTACCCTAACCCTAACCAATACCCTACGTAGTACCCTCACCCGTACCCTAAACCGTACCCTAAGCCATACACTAACCCTAACCCTAACCCTAACCCTAACCCTAACCCATACGCTATGCCGTACACTCACCCGTACCCTAACCCGTATCCTAAGCCGTACCTCAACCCTAACATTAATCCTAACCCCTAGCCTATGCTGTACTCTCACCCGTACCCCAACCCGTACCCTAAGCAGTACCCTAACCCTAACCCTAACCGTAACCCTAACCCATAGCCTACGCCGTACCCTAACCCATACCCTAACCCGTATCCTAAGCCGTACCCTAACCCTAACCAATACCCTACACAGTACACTCACCCGTACCCCCACCCGTACCCTAACCCATACCCTACGCCGTACCCTAACCTGTATCCTAAGCCGTACCCTAACCCTAAACAATACCCTACGCAGTACCCTCACCTGTACCCTAAACCGTACCCTAAGCCGTACACTAAACCTAACCCTAACCCGAAGCCATACCCTACAACGTACCCTCACACTTACACTAAACCGTACCCTAAGCCGTGCCCTAAATCTAACCCTAACCCTAAACTGTACCTTACGCCGTACCCTAATCCATACCCTAAGCCATACCCTAACCCTAACCCTAACCCTAGCCCTACCCCTAACCCATACCCTACGCCGTACCCTCACACGTACCCTAACGCGTACCCTAAGCCGTACCCTAACCCTAACCCTAACCCTAGCACTAACCCTAACCCATACCCTACGCCATACCCTAACCTGTATCCTAAGCCGTACCCTAACCCTAACCAATACCCTACGCAGTACCCTCACCCGTACCCTCAATCGTACCCTACTCCGTACCCTAACCCTAACCCTAACCCTAACCCTAACCCTAAACCGTACCCTAAGCCGTACCCTAAACCTAACCCAACCCTAACACATACACTACGCCGTACCCTAACCCGTACCCTAACCCTTATCCTAAGCCGTAACCTAATCCTAACCAATACCCTACGCAGTACCCTCACCCATACCCTCACCCGTACCCTAAGCCGTACCCTAACCCTAACCCTACCCTAACCCTAACCCTAACCCATACGCTATGCCGTACCCTCACCCGTAACCTAACCCGTATCCTAAGCCGTACCCTAACCCTAACTTTAACCCTAACCCCTACCCTATGCCGTACTCTCACCCGTACCCTAACCCGTACCCTAAGCTGTACCCTAACCCTAACCCTAACCGTAACCCTAACCCATACCCTACGCCGTGCCCTAACCCATACCCTAAACCGTATCCTTAGCCGTACCCTAACCCTAACCCTAACCCGAACACATAACCTACAACGTACCCTCACACTTACCCTAAACCGTACCCTGAGCCGTACACTAAATCTAACCCTAACCCTAAACTATACCTTACGCCCTACCCTCACTCGCACCCTAACACGTACCCTAAGACATACTCTAACCCTAACCCTAACCCTAGCCCTACACCTAACCCATACCCTACGCTGTACCCTCACACGTATCCTAACGCGTACCCTAAGCCGTACCCTAACCCTAACACTAACCCTAACCCTAACCCATACGCTATGCCGTACCCTCACCCGTACCCTAACCCGTATCCTAAGCAGTACCCTAACCCTAACCTTAACCCTAACCCCTACCCTATGCCGTACCCTCACCAGTACCCTAACCCGTACCCTAAGCTGTACCCTAACCCTAACCCTAACCGTAACCCTAACCCATACACTACGCCGTACCCTAACCCATACCCTAAACTGTATCCTAAGCCGTACCCTAACCCTAACCAATACCCTACGCAGTACCCTCACCCGTACCCTAAGCCGTACCCTAACCCTAACCCTAACCCTAACCCTAGCCCTAACCCTAACCCATACCCTAAGCCGTACCCTAACCTGTATCCTAAGCCGTATCCTAACCCTAAGCAATACCCTACGCAGTACCCTCACCCGTACCCTCAATCGTACCCTAAGCCGTACCCTAACCCTAACCCTAACCCTAACCCTAACCCTAACCCCTACCGTACGCCGTACCCTCACCCGTACCCTAACCCGTACCGTAAGCCGTACCCTAACCCTATCCCTAGCCCTAGCCCTACTCCTATCCCATAACCTACGCCGTACCCTCACCCGTACCCTAAGCCTTATCCTAAGCCGTACCCTAACCCTAACCAATACCCTACGCAGTACGCTCACCCATACCCTCACCCGTACCCTAAGCCGTACCCTAACCCTAACCCTATCCCTAACCCTAACCCTAACCTTAAACCATACACTATGCCGTACCCTCACCCGTACCCTAAACCGTATCCTAAGCCGTACCCTAACCCTAATCCTAACCCTAACCTATACCCTACGCCGTACCCTCACCCGTACCCTAAACCGTACCCTAAGCCGTACCCTAACCCTAACACTAACCCTAACACATACCCTACGCCGTACCCTAACCCGTACCCTAACCCGTATCCTAAGCCGTACCCTAACCCTAACCAATAACCTATGCAGTACCCTCACCCATACCCTCACCTGTACCCTAAGCCGTACCCTAACCCTAACCCTAACCCTAATCCCTACCCTACGCCGTACCCTCACCCGTACCCTATCCCATACCCTACGCCGTACCCTAACCTGTATCCTAAGCCGTACCCTAACCCTAAAACTAACCCTAACCCTAACCCTAACCCTAACCCATACCCTACAACGTATCCCCACACTTACCCTAACGCGTACCCTAAGCCGTAACCTAACCCTAACCCTAACCCGAAACTATACCTTACGCCCTACCCTCACTCGTACCCTAACCCATACCCTAAGCTGTACCCTAACCTTAACCCTAACCGTAGCCCTAACCCTATCCCATACCCTACGCAGTACTCTCAAACGTACCCTAAGGCGTACCCTAAGCCGTACCCTAACCCTAACCCTAACCTGAACCCATACCCTACAACGTACCCTCACACTTACCCTAAACCGTACCCCAATTGTACCCTAACCCTAACCCTAACCCTAAACTATACCTTACGCGCTACCCTCACTCGTACACTAACCCGTACCCTAAGCCGTATCCTAACCCTAACCCTAGCTCTAACCCTTACCCATACCTTACGCCGTACCCTCACACGTACCCTAACGCGTACCCTAAGCCGTACCCTAAACCTAACCCTAACCCATACCCTACACCGTAACCGCACATGTATCCTAACCCGTACCCTAAGCCGTACCCTAACCCTAACCCTAACCCTCACCCGTACCCTAACCCGTATCCTAAGCCGTACCCTAACCCTAACACTAACCCTAAACTATACCGTACGCCGTACACTCACCCGTACCCTAACCCGTACGCTAACCCGTAACCTAATCCTAACCCTAACCCTAAGCAAAACCCTACACCGTACTCTCACCCGTACCCTAAGCCGTACCCTAAGCCGTACCCTATCCGTAACCCTAAACCTAACCCTAAATCATAGCCTACGTCGTACCGTAACCCATACCCTAACCCGTACCCTAAGCCGTGCCCTAACCTTAACCCTAACCCTAACCCTAACCCATACCCTACGCCGTACCCTAACCCGTACCCTAACCCTAACCCTAACCCATACGCTACGCTGTACCCTCACCCGTACCCTAAACCGTATCCTAAGCCGTACCCTAACCCTAACCCTAACCTATACCCTACGCCGTACCCTCACCCGTACCCTAACCCGTACCCTAAGCCGTACCCTAAGCCGTAACCTAACCCTAACCCTAACCCTAAACTATACCTTACGCCCTACCCTCACTCGTACCCTAACCCGTACCGTAATCTGTACCGTAACCCTATCCCTAACCCTAGCCCTACCCCTATCCCATAACCTACGCCGTACCCTCACCCATGCCCTAACCCTTATCCTAAGCCGTACCCTAACCCTAACCAATACCCTACGCAGTACGCTCACACATACCCTCACCCGTACCCTAAGCCGTACCCTAACCCTAACGCTAACCCTAACCCTAACCCTAACCCTAACTCATACCCTAACCCTAACGCGTACCCTAACCCTAACCCAAACCCTAAACCTAACACGTATGCTAATCCTAATCCGTACCCTAAACCAATCCCTAACCCTAAAACTAACCCTAACCCTAACCCTAACCCTAACCCATACCCTACAATGTATCCCAACACTTACCCTAACCCGTACCCTAAGCCGTAACCTAACCCTAACCCTAACCCGAAACTATACCTTACGCCCTACCCTCACTCGTACCCTAACCCATACCCTAAGCTGTACCCTAACCTTAACCCTAACCCTAGCCCTAACCCTATCCCATACCCTACGCGGTACTCTCAAACGTACCCTAACGCGTACCCTAAGCCGTACCCTAACCCTAACCCTAACCTATACCCTACGCCATACCCTCACCTGTACCCTAACCCGAACCCTAAGCCGTACCCTAACCCTAACTCTAACCCTAACCCTAACCCTAACCCCTACCCTACGCCGTACCCTAACCCGTACCCTAAGCCTTATCCTAAGCCGTACCCTAACCCTAACAAATACCCTACGCAGTACCCTCACCCGTACCCTCACCCGTACCCTAACCCTAACAAATACCCTACGCAGTACGCTCACCCATACCCTCACCCGTACTCTAAGCCGTACCCTAACCCTAACCCTAACCCTAACACTAACCCTAACACATACGCTATGCCGTACCCTCACCCGTACCCTAAACCGTATCCTAAGCCGTACCCTAACCCTAACCCTAACCCTAACCCTAACCCTAACCCCTACCCTACGCCGTACCCTCACCCGTACCCTATCCCATACCCTAATCCGTACCCTAACCCTAACACTAACCCTAACCCTAACCCCAACCCTAAACTACCCTTGACTGCTTTTGCCTCCATTAGATTTCCTAAGCACTAGTGTATTAAGGAACAGGATAAAAAGAAAATCTTAATGTGATTTTTTTATAATGTGTTTATTCTTTATCTTATCCTAGTGACTAAAATCTTCTCCATGGCTGGACCCCAAATAATATTCCTTTACGTGCTAAGTGGTATCTAGAGAGTGGGATAGGTTTAATAAATACCCTAATCCTAACGTGTACCCTAACCCTAACCCTAACCCTAACCCTCACACTTACCCTAAACCGTACCCTAAGCCGTACCCTAAACCTAACCCTAACCGTAACACATACACTACGCCGTACCCTAACCCATACCCTAACCCGTATCCTACGCCGTACCCTAACCCTAACCAATACCCTACGTAGTACCCTCACCCGTACCCTAAACCGTACCCTAAGCCGTACCCTAACCCTAACCCTAACCCGAACCCATACCCTACAACTTACCCTCACACTTACCCTAAACCATACCCTAATCTGTACCCTAAATCTAACACTAACCCTAAACTATACCTTACGCCCTACCCTCACTCGTACCCTAACCCATACCCTAATCCATACCCTAACCCTAACCCTAACCCTAGCCCTATCCCTAACCCATACCCTACGCCGTACCCTCACACGTACCCTAAAGCGTACCCTAAGCCGTACCCTAACCCTAACACTAACCCTAACCCTAACCCCAACCCTAAACTACCCTTGACTGCTTTTGCCTCCATTAGATTTCCTAAGCACTAGTGTTTTAAGGAACAGGATAAAAAGAAAATCCTAATGTGATTTTTTTATAATGTGTTTATTCTTTAACTTATCCTAGTGACTAAAATCTTCTCCATGGCTGGACCCCAAATAATATTCCTTTAAGTGCTAAGTGGTATCTAGAGAGTGGGATAGGTTTAATAAATACCCTAATCCTAACGTGTACCCTAACCCTAACCCATACCCTAACCCATACGCTATGCCGTACCATCACCCGTACCCTAACCCGTACCCTAAGCCGTACCCTAACCCTAACCCATACCCTACGCCGTAACCGCACACGTATCCCAACCCGTACCCTAAGCCGTACCCTAACCCTAACCCTAACCCTAACCCATACGCTATGCCGTACCATCACCCGTACCCTAACCCGTACCCTAAGCCGTACCCTAACCCTAACCCTAACCCTAACCCTAAACCATACCCTACAACGTACCCTCACGCTTACCCTAAACCGTACCCTAAGCCGTACCCTAAACCTAACCTTAACCCTAACACATACACTACGCCGTACCCTAACCCGTACCCTAACCCTTATCCTAAGCCGTAACCTAACCCTAACCAATACCCTACGCAGTACCCTCACCCATACCCTCAGCCGTACCCTGAGCCGTACCCTAACCCTAACCCTAACACTAACCCTAACCCTAACCCATACGCTATGCCGTACCCTCACCCGTACCCTAACCCGTATCCTAAGCCGTACCCTAACCCTAACCTTAACCCTAACCCCTACCCTATGCCGTAACCTCACCCGTACCCTAACCCGTACCCTAAGCTGTACCCTAACCCTAACCCTAACCGTAACCCTAACCCATACCCTACGCCGTACCCTAACCCATACCCTAAACTGTATCCTAAGCCGTACCCTAACCCTAACCAATACCCTACGCAGTACCCTCACCCGTACCCTAACCCGTACCCTAAGCCGTACCCTAACCCTAACCCTAACCCGAACCCATACCCTACAACTTACCCTCACACTTACCCTAAACCGTACCCTAAGCTGTACCCTAAATCTAACCCTAACCCTAAACTATACCTTATGCCCTACCCTCACTCGTACCCTAACCCGTATCCTAAGCCATACCCTAACCCTAACCCTAGCCCTACCCCTTACCCATACCCTACGCCGTACCCTCACACGTACCCTAACGCGTACCCTAAGCCGTACCCTAACCCTAACCCTAACCCTAGCCCTAACACTAAACCATACCCTACGCCGTACCCTAACCTGTATCCTGAGCCGTACCCTAACCCTAACCAATACCCTACGCAGTACCCTCACCCGTACCCTAACCCGTACCCTAAGCCGTACCCTAACCCTAACCCTAACCCTAACCCATACGCTATGCCGTACCCTCACCCGTACCCTAACCCATATCCTAAGCCGTACCCTAACCCTAACCAATATCCTACGCAGTACCCTCACTTGTACCCTAAACCGTACCCTAAGCCGTACACTAAACCTAACCCTAACCCGAAACCATAACCTACAACGTACCCTCACACTTACACTAAACCGTACTCTAAGCCGTACCCTAAATCTAACCCTAACCCTAAACTATACCTTACGCCCTACCCTCACTCGTACCCTAATCCATACCCTAAGCCATACCCTAACCCTAACCCTAACCCTAGATCTACCCCTAACCCATACCCTACGCCGTACCCTCACACGAACCCTAACGCGTACCCTAACCCTAATCCTAACCCTAGCACTAACCCTAACCCATACCCTAAGCCGTACCCTAACCTGTATCCTAAGCCGTATCCTAACCCTAACCAATACCCTACGCATTACCCTCACCCGCACCCTCAATCGTACCCTAAGCCGTACCCTAACCCTAACCCTAACCCTAACCCTAACCCTAACCCCTACCGTACGCCGTACCCTCACCCGTACCCTATCCCATACCCTAAGCCATACCCTAACCCTAACACTAACCCTAACCCTAACCCCAACCCTTAACTACCCTTGACTGCTTTTGCCTCCATTAGATTTCCTAAGCACTAGTGTTTTAAGGAACAGGATAAAAAGAAAATCCTAATGTGATTTTTTTATAATGTGTTTATTCTTTATCTTATCCTAGTGACAAAAATCTTCTCCATGGCTGGACCCCAAATAATATTCCTTTACGTGCTAAGTGGAATCTAGAGAGTGGGATAGGTTTAATAAATACCCTAACCCTAACGCGTACCCTAACCCTAACCCAAACCCTAACCCTAACACGTACGCTAATCCTAACGCGTACCCTAAACCAATCCCTAACCCTAACCCTAACACTAACCCATACCCTACGCCGTACCCTCACCCGTACCCTAAACCGTACCCTAAGCCGTACCCTAACCCTAACCCATACCCTACAACGTATCCTCACACTTACCCTAAACCGTACCCTAAGCTGTACCTTAACCCTAACCCTAACCGTAAACTATACCTTACACCCTACCCTCACTCGTACCCTAAACCGTACCCTAACCCGTACCCTAACCCTAACCCTAACCCTAGCCCTAACCCTATCCCATAACCTACGCGGTACTCTCACACGTACCCTAACGCGTACCCTAAGCCGTACCCTAACCCTAACCCTAACCCTAACCCATACACTATGCCTTACCCTCTACCGTACCCTAACCCGTACCCTAAGCCGTACCCTAACCCTAACCCTAACCCTAACCCTAACCCATACCCTACAACGTAGCCTCACACTTACCCTAAACCGTACCGTAAGCCGTACCCTAAACCTAACCCTAACCCTAACACATACACTATGCCGTACGCTAACCCGTACCCTAACCCTTATCCTAAGCCGTAACCTAACCCTAACCAATACCCTACGCAGTACCCTCACCCATACCCTCACCCGTACCCTAAGCCATACCCTAACCCTAAAACTAACCCTAACCCTAAGCCAAACCCATACGCTATACCGTACCCTCACCCGTACCCTAACCCGTATCCTAAGCCGTACCCTAACCCTAACCCCTACCCTATGCCGTACTCTCACCCGTACCCTAATCCGTACCCTAAGCTGTACCCTAACCCTAACCCTAACCGTAACCCTAACCCATACCCTACGCCGTACCCTAACCCATACCCTAAACCGTATCCTAAGCCGTACCCTAACCCTAACCCTAACCCGAACACATACCCTATAACGTACCCTCACACTTACCCTAAACCGTACCCTAAGCCGTACACTAAATCTAACCCTAACCCTAAACTACACCTTACGCCCTACCTTCACTCGTACCCTAACCCGTACCCTAAGACATACCCTAATCCTAACACTAACCCTAGCCCTACCCCTAACCCATACCCTACGCCGTACCCTCACACGTACCCTAACGCGTACCCTAAGCCGTACCCTAACCCTAACCCTAACCCATACGCTATGCCGTACCCTCACCCGTACCCTAACCCGTATCCTAAGCCGTACCCTAACCCTAACCCTAACCCTAACCTATACCCTACGCCGTACCCTCACCCGTACCCTAACCCGTACCCTAAGCCGTACCCTAACCCTAACCCTAACCCTAACCCTAACCCATACACTACGCGGTACCCTAACCCGTACCCTAATCCGTATCATAATCCGTACCCTAACACTAACCAATACCCTACGCAGTACCCTCACCCGTACCCTCAATCGTACCCTAAGCCATACCCTAACCCTAACCCTAACCCTAACCCTAACCCCTACCGTACGCCGTACCCTCACCCGTACCCTATCCCATACCCTAAGCCGTACCCTAACACTAACACTAACCCTAACCCTAACCCCAACCCTAAACTACCCTTGACTGCTTTTGCCTCCATTAGATTTCCTAAGCACTAGTGTTTTAAGGAACAGGATAAAAAGAAAATCGTAATGTGATTTTTTTATAATGTGTTTATTCTTTATCTTATCCTAGTGACTAAAATCTTCTCCATGGCTGGACCCCAAATAATATTCCTTTACATGCTAAGTGGTATCTAGAGAGTGGGATAGGTTTAATAAATACCCTAATCCTAACGTGTACCCTAACCCTAACCCACACCCTAACCCTAACGCGTACCCTAACCCTAACCCAAACCCTAACCCTAACACGTATGCTAATCCTAACCTGTACCCTAAACCAATCCCTAACCCTAAAACTAACCCTAACCCTAACCCTAACCCATACCCTACGCCTTACCCTACACCGTACCCTAACCCGTACCCTAAGCCGTACCCTAACCCTAACCCTAAGCCTAACCCATACGCTACGCCGTACCCTCACCCGTACCCTAACCCGTATCCTAAGCCGTACCCTAACCCTAACCCTAACCCTAACCTATACCCTACGCCGTACCCTCACCCGTACCCTAACCCGTACCCTAAGCCGTACCCTAACCCTAACACTAACCCTAACCCTAACCCTAACCCATACCCTACGCCGTACCCTAACCCGTACCCTAACCCGTATCCTAAGCCGTACCCTAACCCTAACCAATACCCTACGCAGTACCCTCACCCGTACCCTAAGCCGTACCGTAACCCTGATCCTAACCCTAACCCTAACCCTAACCCTAACACTAACACATACGCTAATCCTAACCCGTACCCTAAACCAATCCCTAACCCTAAAACTAACCCTAACCCTAACCCTAACCCTAACCCTAACCCATACCCTACAAAGTACCCTCACACTTACCCTACACCGTACCCTAAGCCGTACCCTATCCCTAACCCTAACCCTAAACTATACCTTACGCCCTACCCTCATTCGTACCCTAACCCGTACCCTAACCCTTATCCTAAGCCGTACCATAACCCTAACCCTAAACCTAACCTATACCCTATGCCGTACCCTCACCCGTACCCTAACCCGTACCCTAAGCCATACCCTAAACCTAACCCTAACCCTAACCCATACCCTAACCCTAACGCGTACCCTAACCCTAACCCAAACCCTAAGCCTAACTCGTACGCTATTCCTAACCCGTACCCTAAACCAATCCCAAACCTTAAAACTAACCCTAACCCTAACCCTAACCCATACCCTACAACGTACCCTCACCCGTACCCTAACCCGTACCCTAAGCCGTACCCTAACCATAACCCTAACCCTAAACTATACCTTACGCCGTACCCTCACTCGTACCCTAACCCGTACTGTAAGCCGTACCCTAACCCTATCCCTAACCCTAGCCCTACTCCTATCCCATAACCTACGCCGTACCCTCACCCGTACCCTAAGCCTTATCCTAAGCCGTACCCTAACCCTAACCAATAACCTACGCAGTACGCTCACCCATACCCTCACCCGTACCCTAAGCCGTACCCTAACCCTAACCCTATCCCTAACCTAACCCTAACCCTAACCCATACGCTATGCCGTACCCTCACCCGTACCCTCACCCGTACCCTAAGCCGTACCCTAAGCCGTACCCTAACCCTAACCCTAACCCTAACCCTAACCCTAACCCCTACCCTATGCCGTACCCTAACCCGTACCCTAACCCTTATCCTAAGCCGTACCCTAACCCTAACCAATACCGTACGCAGTACGCTCACCCATACCCTCACCCGTACCCTAAGCCGTACCCTAACCCTAACCCTAACCCTAACCCTAACACATACGCTATGCCGTACCCTCACCCGTACCATAAACCGTATCCTAAGCCGTACCCTAACCCTAACCCTAACCCCTACCCTACGCCGTACCCTCACCCCTACCCTATCCCATACCCTAAGCCGTACCCTAACCCTAACACTAACCCTAACCCTAACCCTAACCCTAAACTACCCTTGACTGCTTTTGCCTCCATTAGATTTCCTAAGCACTAGTGTTTTAAGGAACAAGTTAACAAGAAAATCCTAATGTGATTTTTTTATAATGTGTTTATTCTTTACCTTGTCCTAGTGACGAAAATCTTCTCCATGGCTGGACCCCAAATAATATTCCTTTACGTGCTAAGTGGTATCTAGAGAGTGGGATAGGTTTAATAAATACCCTAATCCTAACGTGTAGACTTACCCTAACCCATACCCTAACCCTAACGCGTACCCTAACCCTAACCCAAACCCTAACCGTAACACGTACGCTAATCCTGACCCGTACCCTAAACCAATCCCTAACCCTAAACTTAACCCTCACCCATACCCTACGCCGTACCCTCACCCGTACCGTAACCCGTACCCTAAGCCGTACCCTAACCCTAACCCTAACCCTAACCCTAACCCATACCCTACAACGTACCCTCACACTTACCCTAAACCATACCTTAAGCCATACCTTAACACTAACCCTAACCGTAAACTATACCTTACGCCCTACCCTCACTCGTACCCTAACCCTTACCCTAACCCGTACCCTAACCCTAACCCTAACCCTAGCCCTAACCCTAACCCATACCCTACGCCTTACACTCACACGTACCCTAATGCGTACACTACGCCGTACCCTAACCCTAACCCTAACACAAACCCTATGCCGTAACCGCACATGTATCCTAACCTGTACGCTAAGCCGTACCCTAACCCTAACCCTAACCCTAACCCATACACTACGCCGTACCCTCACCCGGAACCTAAACCTTATCCTAAGCCATACCCTAACCCTAACCCTAACACTAAACCCTACCCTACGCCGTACCCTCACCCGTACCCTAACCCCTACCCTAAGCTGTACCCTAACCCTAACCCTAACCCTAACCCATACCCTACGCCGTACCCTAACCCGTACCCTAACCCGTACCCTAAGCCGTACCCTAACCCATACCAATACCCTACGCAGTACCCTCACCCGTACCCTACGCCGTACCCTCACCCATACCCTAATCCGTACCCTAACCCTAACCCTAACCCTAACCCATACCCTACAACGTACCCTCACACTTACCTTACACCGTACCCTAACCCGTACCCTAACCCTTATCCTAAGCCGTACCATAACCCTAACCCTAAACCTAACCTATACCCTATGCCGTACCCTCACCCGTACCCTAACCCGTACCCTATGCCATACCCTAACCCTAACCCTAACCCTAACCCTAACCCATACCCTACGCTGTACCCTAACCCGTACCCTAAACCGTATCCTAAGCCGTACCCTAACCCTAACCAATACCCTACGCAGTACCCTCACCCGTACCCTAAACCGTACCCTAAGCCGTACGCTAACACTAACCCTAACCCTAACCCTAACCCTTACCCTAAACTACCCTTTACTGCTTTTGCCTCCTTTAGATTTCCTAAGCACTAGTGTTTTAAGGAAGAGGTTAAAAAGAAAATCATAATCTGATTTTTTTATAATGTGTTTATTCTTTATCTTATCCTAGTGACTAAAATCTTCTCCATGGCTGGACCCCAAATAATATTCCTTTACGTGCTAAGTGGTATCTAGAGAGTGGGATAGGTTTAATAAATACCCTAATCCTAACGTGTACCCTAACCCTAACCCATACCTAACCCTAACGCGTACCCTAAACCTAACCGAAACCCTAACCCTTACGCGTACCCTAACCCTAACCCAAACCCTAAGCCTAACACGTACGCTAATCCTAACCCGTACCCTAAACCAATCCCTAACCCTAAAACTAACCCTAACCCTAACCCTAACCCTAACCCTAACCCTAAACTACCCTTGACTGCTTTTGCCTCCATTAGATTTCCTTAGCACTAGTGTTTTAAGGAACAGGTTAAAAAGAAAATCCGAATGTGATTTTTTTATAATGTGTTTATTCTTTATCTTATCCTAGTGACTAAAATCTTCTCCATGGATGGACCCCAAATAATATTCCTTTACGTGCTAAGTGGTATCTAGAGAGTGGGATAGGTTTAATAAATACCCTAATCCTAACGTGTACCCTAACCCTAACCCATACCCTAACCCTAACCCGTACCCTAACCCTAACCCAAACCCTAAGCCGTACCCTAACCCTAACCCTAACCCTAACCCCTACCCTACGCCGTACCCTCACCCGTACCCTATCCCATACCCTACGCCGTACCCTAACCTGTATCCTAAGCCGTACGCTAACCCTAACCAATACCCTACGCAGTACACTCACCCGTACCCTAACCCGTACCCTAAGCCGTACCCTAACCCTAACCCTAACGCGAACCCATACCCTACAACGTACCCACACACTTACCCTAAACCGTACCCTAAGCCGTATCCTAACCCTAACCCTAACCCTAAACTATACCTTACGCCCTGCCCTCACTTGTACCCTAACCCGTACCATAAGCCGTACCCTAACCCTAACCCTAACCCTAGCCCTACCCCTAACCCATACCCTAATCTGTACCCTCACACGTACCCTAACGCGTACCCTAAGCCGTACCCTAACCCTAACCCTAAACCTAACCCTAACCCTAACCCATACCCTACGCCGTATCCTCACCCGTACCCTAACCCGTAACCTAAGCCGTGTCCTAACCCTAACCCTAACCCTAACCCATACCCTACGACGTACCCTAACCCGTACCCTAAACCGTACCCTAAGCCGTACCCTAACCCTAACCCTAACCCTAACCCTAACCCTAACCCTTATCCTAAACTACCCTTGACTGCTTTTGCCTCCATTAGATTTCCTAAGCACTAGTGTTTTAAGGAACAGGTTAAAAAAAATCCTAATGTGATTTTTTTATAATGTGTTTATTCTTTATCTTATCCTAGTGACTAAATTCTTCTCCATGGCTGGACCCCAAATAATATTCCTTTACGTGCTAAGTGGTATCTAGAGAGTGGGGTAGGTTTAATAAATACCCTAATCCTAACGTGTACCCTAAACCATACCCTAGCCCTAACGCGTACCCTAACCCTAACACAAACCCTAACCCTAACACGTACGCTAATCCTAAACCATACCCTAAACCAATCCCTAACCCTAAAACTAACCCTAAACCAAACCCTAACGCTAACCCATACCCTACGCCGTACCCTCACCCGTACCCTAAGCCGTACCCTAAAACTAACCCTAACCCTAACCCATACCCTACAACGTACCCTCACACTTACCCTAAACCTTACCCTAAGCCCTACCCTAAACCTAACCCTAACCCTAAACTACACCTTACGCCCTACCCTCACTAGTAGCCTAACCCGTACCCTCAGTCGTACCCTAACCCTAACCCTAGCCCTAACCCTAACCCATACCCTACGCCGTACCCTCACACGTAACCTAACGCGTACCCTAAGCCGTACCCTAACCCTAACCCTAATCCTAACCCGTACGCTATGCCGTACCCTCACCCGTACCCTAAGCCGTATCCTAAGCCATACCCTAACCCTAACCAATACCCTACGCAGTACCCTCACCCGTACCATCAACCGTACCCGAAGCCGTACCCTAACCCTAACCCTAACCCTGACCCCTACCGTACGACGTAGCCTCACCCGTACCCTATCCCATACCCTAAGCCGTACCCTAACCCTAACCCTAACCCTAACCCATACCCTACAACGTACCCTCACACTTACCCTAAACAGTACCCTAAGCCGTACCCTAAACCTAACCCTAACCCTAACACATACACTACGCCGTACCCTAACCCATACCCTAACCCTTATCCTAAGCCGTAACCTAACCCTAACCAATACCCTACGCAGTACCCTCACCCATACCCTCACCCGTACCCTAAGCCGTACCCTAACCCTAACCCTAACCCTAACCCTAACCCATACGCTATGCCGTACCCTCACCCGTACCCTAACCCGTATCCTAAGCCGTACCCTAGCCCTAAACTTAACCCTAACCCCTACCCTATGCCGTACCCTCACCCGTACCCTAAATCGTACCCTAAGCTGTACCCTAACCCTAACCCTAACCGTAACCCTAACCCATACCCTACGCCGTACCCTAACCCATACCCTAAACTGTATCCTAAGCCGTACCCTAACCCTAACCAATACCCTACGCAGTACCCTCACCCGTACCGTAAACCGTACCCTAAGCCGTACCCTAAGTCTAACCCTAACCCGAACCCATACCCTACAACGTACCCTCACACGTACCCTAAACCGTACCCTAAGCCGTACCCTAAATCTAACCCTAACCCTAAACTATACCTTACGCCCTACACTCACTCGTACCCTAACCCATACCCTAAGCCATACCCTAACCCTAACCCTAACCCTAGCCCTACCCCTAACCCATACCCTACGCCGTACCCTCACACGTACCCTAACGCGTACCCTAAGCCGTACCCTAACCCTAACCTAACCCTAGCACTAACCCTAACCCATACCCTACGCCGTACCCTAACCTGTATCCTAAGCCGTACCCTAACCCTAACCAATACCCTACGCAGTACCCTCACCCGTACCCTAATCCGTACCCTAAGCCGTACCCTAACCCTAACCTTAACCCTAACCCTAACCCTAACCCCTACCGTACGCCGTACCCTCACCCGTACCCTATCCCATACCCTAAGCCGTACCCTAACCCTAACACTAACCCTAACCCTAACCCCAACCCTAAACTTCCCTTGACTGCTTTTGCCTCCATTAGATTTCCTAAGCACTAGTGTTTTAAGGAACAGGATAAAAAGAAAATCCTAATGTGATTTTTTTATAATGTGTTTATTCTTTATCTTATCCTAGTGACAAAAATCTTCTCCATGGCTGGACCCCAAATAATATTCCTTTACGTGCTAAGTGGTATCTAGAGAGTGGGATAGGTTTAATAAATACCCTAACCCTAACGCGTACCCTAACCCTAACCCAAACCCTAACCCTAAAACGTACGCTAATCCTAACCCGTACCCTAAACCAATCCCTAACCCTAACCCTAACGCTAACCCATACCCTACGCCGTACACTCACCCGTACCCTAACCCGTACCCTAAGCCGTACCCTAACCCTAACCCTAACCCTAACCTATACACTACGCCGTTCCCGCACCCGGACCCTAACCCGTACCCTAAGCCATACCCTAACCCTAACCCTATCCCTATCCCTAAACCTAACCCATACCCTACGCCGTACCCTAAACCGTACCCTAACGCGTACCCTAAGCCGTACCCTAACCCTAACCTAACCCTAGCACTAACCCTAACCCATACCCTACGCCGTACCCTCACCCGTACCCTAAACCGTACCCTAAGCCGTACCCTAACCCTAACCCATACCCTACAACGTATCCTCACACTTACCCTAAACCGTACCCTAAGTCGTACCTTAACCCTAACCGTAACCGTAAACTATACCTTACACCCTACCCTCACTCGTACCCTAAACCGTACCCTAACCCGTATCCTAACCCTAACCCTATCCCTAGCCCTAACCCTATCCCATAACCTACGCGGTACTCTCACACGTACCCTAACGCGTACCCTAAGCCGTACCCTAACCCTAACCCATACCCTACGCCGTAACCGCACACGTATCCCAACCCGTACTTAAGCCGTACCCTAACCATAACCCTAACCCTAACCCATACGCTATGCCTTACCCTCACCCGTACCCTAACCCATACCCTAAGCCGTACCCTAACCCTAACCCTAACCCTAACCCTAACCCATACCCTACAACGTACCCTCACACTTACCCTAAACCGTACCCTAAGCCGTACCCTAAACCTAACCCTAACCCTAACACATACACTACACCGTACCCTAACCCATACCCTAACCCTTATCCTAAGCCGTAACCTAACCCTAACCAATACCCTATGCAGTACCCTCACCCATACCCTCACCCTTACCCTAAGCCGTACCCTAACCCTAACCCTAACCCTAACCCTAACCCTAACCCTAACCCATACGCTATGCCGTACCCTCACCCGTACCCTAACCCGTATCCTAAGCCGTACACTAACCCTAACCTTAACCCTAACCCCTACCCTATGCCGTACTCTCACCCGTACCCTAACCCGTACCCTAAGCTGTACCCTAACCCTAACCCTAACCGTAACCCTAACCCATACCCTACGCCGTACCCTAACCCATACCCTAAACCGTACCCTAAGACGTACACTAAATCTAACCCTAACCCTAAACTATACCTTACGCCCTACCCTCACTCGTACCCTAACCCGTGCCCTAAGCCGTACCCTAAGCCTAACCCTAACCCTAGCCCTACCCCTAACCCATACCCTACGCCGTACCCTCACACGTACCCTAACGCGTACCCTAAGCCGTACCATAACCCTAACCCTAACCCTAACCCATACGCTATGCCGTACCCTAACCCGTATCCTAAGCCGTACCCTAACCCTAACCCTAACCCTGACCCCTACCGTATGCCGTACTCTCACCCGTACCCTATCCCATACCGTAATCCGTACCCTAACCCTAACAGTAACCCTAACCCTAACCCCAACCCTAAACTACCCTTGACTGCTTTTGCCTCCATTAGATTTCCTAAGCACTAGTGTATTAAGGAACAGGATAAAAAGAAAATCTTAATGTGATTTTTTTATAATGTGTTTATTCTTTATCTTATCCTAGTGACTAAAATCTTCTCCATGGCTGGACCCCAAATAATATTCCTTTACGTGCTAAGTGGTATCTAGAGAGTGGGACAGGTTTAATAAATACCCTAATCCTAACGTGTACCCTAACCCTAACCCATACCCTAACCCTAACGCGTACCCTAACCCTAACCCAAACACTAACCCTAAAACGTACGCTAATCCTAACCCGTACCCTAAACCAAACCCTAACCCTAACCCTAACGCTAACCCATACCCTACGCCGTAACCTCACCCGTACCCTAACGCGTACTCTAAGCCGTACCCTAACCCTAACCCATACCCTACGCCGTAACCGCACACGTATCCCAACCCGTACCCTAAGCCGTACCCTAACCCTAACCCTAACCCATACGCTATGCCGTACCCTCACCCGTACCCTAACCCGTACCCTAAGCCATACCCTAACCCTAACCCTAACCCTAACCCTAACCCATACCCTACAACGTACCCTCACACTTACCCTAAACCGTACCCTAAGCCGTACCCTAAACCTAACCCTAACCGTAACACATACACTACGCCGTACCCTAACCCGTACCCTAACCCTTATCCTAAGCCGTACCCTAACCCTAACCAATACCCTACGCAGTACCCTCACCCATACCCTCACCCGTACCCTAAGCCATACCCTAAACCTAACCTAACCCTAACCCTAACCCATACGCTATGCCGTACCCTCACCGGTACCCTAACCCGTATCCTAAGCCGTACCCTAACCCTAACTTTAACCCTAACCCCTACCCTATGCCGTACCCTCACCCATACCCTAACCCGTACCCTAAGCTGTACCCTAACCCTAACCCTAACCGTAACCCTAATCCATAGCCTACGCCGTACCCTAACCCATACCCTAACACGTATCCTACGCCGTACCCTAACCCTAACCAATACCCTACGTAGTACCCTCACCCGTACCCTAAACCGTACCCTAAGCCGTACCCTAACCCTAACCCTAACCCATACCCTAACCCGTACCCTAAGCTGTACCCTAACCCTAACCCTAACCGTAACCCTAATCCATAGCCTACGCCGTACCCTAACCCATACCCTAACCCGTATCCTACGCCGTACCCTAACCCTAACCAATACCCTACGCAGTACACTCACCCGTACCCTCACCTGTACCCTAAGACGTACCCTAACCCTAACCCTAACCCTAAACCTAACCCTAACCCTACCCTATGCCGTACCCTCACTCGTACCCTAACCCGTACCCTAAGCTGTACCCTAACCCTAACCCTAACCCTAATCTTAACCCTAACCCATACCCTACGCCGTACCCTAACCCGTACCCTAACCAGTACCCTAACCCTAACCCTAACCCTAACCCTCACCCGTACCCTAACACATACCCTACGCCGTACCCTAACCTGTATCCTAAACCGTACCCTAACCCTAACCAATACCCTACGCAGTACCCTCACCCGTACCCTAAACCTTACACTAAGCCGTACCCTAACCCTAACCCTAACCGATACCCTACAACGTACCGTCACACTTACCCTAAACCGTACCCTAAGCCGTACCCTAACCCTAAACCTAACCGTAAATTATACCTTACGCCCTACCCTCACTCGTACCCTAACCCGTACCCTAAGCCATACCCTAACCCTAACCCTAACCCTAGCCCTACCCCTAACCCATACCCTACGCCGTACCCTCACCCGTACCCTAACCCCTACCCTAAGCCGTACCCTAACCCTAACCCTAACCCTAACCCTAACCCCTACCGTACGCCGTACCCTCACCCGTACCGTATCCCATACCCTAAGCCGTACCCTAACCCTAACCCTAACCCATACCCTACGCCGTACCCTCACACGTACCCTAACGCGTACCCTAAGTCGTACCCTAACACTAACCCTAACCCAACCCTAACCCCTACCCTATGCCGTACCCTCACCCGTACCCTAACCCGTACCCTAAGCTCTACCCTAACCCTAACCCTAACCCTAAACATAACCCTAACCTATACCCTACGCCGTACCCTAACCTGTACCCTAACCCGTGTCCTAAGCCGTACCCTAACCCTAACCAATACCCTACGCAGTAACCTCACCCGTACCCTCACCCGTACCCTAACCCATACCCTACGCCGTACCCTAACCTGTATCCTAAACCGTACCCTAACCCTAACCAATACCCTACGCAGTACCCTCACCCGTACCCTAAACCTTACACTAAGCCGTACCCTAACCCTAACCCTAACACTAACCCTAACCGATACCCTACAACGTACCGTCACACTAACCCTAAACCGTACCCTAAGCCGTACCCTAACCCTAAACCTAACCCTAGCCCTAACCCATACCCTACGCCGTACCCTAACCCGTGCCCTAACCCTTATCCTAAGCCGTACCCTAACCCTAACCAATACCCTACGCCGTACCCTCACACGTACCCTGACGCCTACCCTAAGCCGAACCCTAACCCTAACCCTAACCCTAACACTAACCCATACGCTATGCCGTACCCTCACCCGTACCCTAACCCGTATCCTAAGCCGTACCCTAACCCTAACCTTAACCCTAACCCCTACCCTATGCCGTACCCTCACCCGTACCCTAACCCGTACCCTAAGCTGTACCCTAACCCTAACCCGTACCCTAACCTGTATCCTAAACCGTACCCTAACCCTAACCAATAACCTACGCAGTACCCTCACCCGTACCCTAAACCGTACACTAAGCCGTACCCTAACCCTAACCCTAACCCATACCCTACAACGTACCGTCACACTTACCCTAAACCGTACCCTAAGCCGTACCCTAACCCTAACCCTAACCCTAAACTATACCTTACGCCCTACCCTCACTCGTACCCTCACCCGTACCCTAAGCCGTACCCTAAACTTAACCCTAACCCTATCCCTAACCCTAACCCCTAACCTACGCCGTACCCTCACCCGTACCCTATCCTATACCCTAAGCCGTACCCTAACCTTAACCCTAACCCTATCCCTAACCCTAACCCCTACCCTACGCCGTACCCTCACCCGTACCCTATCCTATACCCTAAGCCGTACCCTAACCCTAACACTAACCCTAACCCTAACCCTAACGCTAAACTACCCTTGACTGCTTTTGCCTCCATCAGATTTCCCAAGCACTAGTGTTTTAAGGAACAGGTTAAAAAGAAAATCCTAATGTGATTTTTTCATAATGTGTTTATTCTTTATCTTATCCTAGTGACTAAAATCTTCTCCATGGCTGGACCCCAAATAATATTACTTTACGTGCTAAGTGGTATCTAGAGAGTGGGATAGGTTTAATAAATACCCTAATCCTAACGTGTACCCTAACCCTAACCCATACCCTAACCCTAACACGTACCCTAACCCTAACCCTAAGACGTAGGCTAATCCTAACCCGTACCCTAAACCAATCCCTAACCCTAACCCTAACCCTAACCCATACCCTACGCCGTACCTTCACCCGTACCCTAACCCGTACCCTAAGCCGTACCCTAACCCTAACCCTAACCCTGACCCATACCCTATGTCGTAACCCCACACGTATCCCAACCCGTACCCCAAGCCGTACCCTAACCCTAACCCTAACCCTAACCCATACGCTATGTCGTGCCCTCACCCGTACCCTAACCCGTACCCTAAGCCATACCCTAACCCTAACCCTAACCCTAACCCATACGCTATGCCGTACCCTCACACGTACCCTAACCCGTACCCTAACCCGTACCTTAACCCTTATCCTAAGCCATAACCTAACCCTAACCAATACCCTACGCAGTACCCTCACCCATACCCTCACCCGTACCCTAAGCCGTACCCTAACCCTAACCCTAACTCTAACCCTAACCCTAACCCATACGCTATGCCGTACCCTCACCCGTACCCTAACCCGTATCCTAAGCCGTACCCTAACCCTAGCCCTAACCCTATCCCATAACCTACGCGGTACTCTCACACGTACCCTAACACGTACCCTAAGCCGTACCCTAACCCTAACCCTAACCCTAACCCATACGCTATGCCGTACCCTCACCCGTACCCTAACCCATACCCTACGCCGTACCCTCACACGTACCCTAACGCGTACCCTAAGCCGTACCCTAACCCTAACCCTAACCCTAGCCCTAACCCTAACCCATACCCTACGCCGTACCCTCACACGTACCCTAACGCGTACCCTAAGCCGAACCCTAACCCTAACACTAACCCTAACCCATACGCTATGCCGTACCCTCACCCGAACCCTAACCCGTATCCTAAGCTGTACCCTAACCCTAACCTTAACCCTAACCCCTACCCTATGCCGTACCCTCACCCGTACCCTAAACCGTACCCTAAGCTGTACCCTAATCCTAACCCTAACCGTAACCCTACCCATATCCTACGCCGTACCCTAACCCATACCCTAACCCGTATCCTAAGCCGTACCCTAACCCTAACCAATACCCTACGCAGTCCCCTCACAGGTACCCTCACCCGTACCCTAACCCATACCCTACGCCATACCCTAATCTGTATCCTAAGCTGTACCCTAACCCTAACCAATACCCTACGCAGTACCCTCACCCGTACCCTAAACCGAACCCTAAGCCGTACCCTAACCCTAGCCCTACCCCTAACCCATACCCTACGCCGTACCCTCACACGTAACCTAACGCGTACCCTAAGCCGTACCCTAACCCTAACCCTAACCCTAGCCCTAACCCTAACCCATACCCTACGCCGTACCCTCACACGTACCCTAACACGTACCCTAAACCGTACCCTAACCCTAACCCTAACCCTAACCCATACGCTATGCCTTACCCTCACCCGTACCCTAACCCGTATCCTAAGCCGTACCCTAACCCTAACCTATACCCTACGCCTTACCCTCACCCGTACCCTAACCCGTACCCTAAGCCGTACCCTAACCCTAACCCTAAACCTAACCCTAACCCATACCCGACGCGGTACACTAACCCGTACCCTAATCCGTATCCTAAGCCGTACCCTAACCCTAACCAATACCCTACGCAATACCCTCAACTGTACCCTCAATCGTACCCTAAGCCTTACCCTAACCCTAACCCCCACCGTACACCGTACCCTCACCCATACCCTATACCATACCGTAAGCCGTACCCTAACCCTAACACTAACCCTAACCCTAACCCCAACCCTAAACTACCCTTGACTGCTTTTGCCTCCATTAGATTTCCTAAGCACTAGTGTTTTAAGGAACAGGATAAAAAGAAAATCTTAATGTGATTTTTTTATAATGTGTTTATTCTTTATCTTATCCTAGTGACTAAAATCTTCTCCGTGGCTGGACCCCAAATAATATTCCTTTACGTGCTAAGTGGTATCTAGAGAGTGGGATAGGTTTAATAAATACCCTAATCCTAACGTGTACCCTAACCCTAACCCATACCCTAACCCTAACGCGTACCCTATCCCTAACCCAAACCCTAACACGTACGCTAATCCTAACCCGTACCCTAAACCAATCACTAACCCTAACCCTAACGCTAACCCATACCCTACGCCGTACCCTCACCCGTACCCTAAACCGTACCCTAAGCCGTACCCTAACCCTAGCCCTAACCCTATCCCATAACCTACGCGGTACTCTCACACGTACCCTAACGCGTACCCTAAGCCGTACCCTAACCCTAAACCTAACCCTAACCCTAACCCATACCCTACAACGTACCCTCACACTTACCCTAAACCGTACCCTAAGCCGTACCCTAAACCTAACCCTAACACTAACACATACACTACGCGGTACACTAACCCGTACCCTAACCCTTATCCTATGCCGTAACCTAACCCTAACCAATACCCTACGCAGTACCCTCACCCGTACCCTAACCCATACCCTACGCCGTACCCTAAACTGTATCCTAAGCCGTACCCTAACCCTAACCAATACCCTACGCAGTACCCTCACCCGTACCCTAAACCGTACCCTAAGCCGTACCCTAACCCTAACCCTAACCCTAACCCATTACCCTACAACGTATCCTCACACTTACCCTAAACCGTACCCTAAGCCGTACCTTAACCCTAACCCTAACTGTAAACTATACCTTACGCCCTACCCTCACTCGTACCCTAACCCGTACCCTAACCCGTACCCTAACCCTAACCCTAACCCTAGCCCTAACCCTATCCCATAACCTACACGGTACTCTCACACGTACCCTAACGCGTACCCTAAGCCGTACCCTAACCCTAACCCATACCCTACGCCGTAACTGCACACGTATCCCAACCCGTACCCTAAGCCGTACCCTAACCCTAACACTAAACCTAACCCATATGCTATCCCGTACCCTCACCCGTACCGTAACCCGTACCCTAAGCCGCACCCTAACCCTAACCCTAACCCATACCCTACAACGTACCGTCACACTTACCCTAAACCGTACCGTAAGCCGTACCCTAACCCTAACCCTAACCCTCACCCGTAACCTAACACATACCCTACGCCGTACCCTAACCTGTATCCTAAGCCGTACCCTAACCCTAACCAATACCCTACCCAGTACCCTCACCCGTACCCTAACCCGTACCCTAAGCCGTACCCTAACCCTAACCCTAACTCTAACCCTAACCCATACGCTATGCCGTACCCTCACCCGTACCCTAACCCGTATCCTAAGCCGTACCCTAACCCTAACCCTAACCCTAACCTATACCCTACGCCGTACCCTCACCCGTACCCTAACCCCTACCCTAAGCCGTACCCTAACCCTAACCCTAACCCTAACCCTAACACGTACGCTAATCCTAACCCGTACCCTAAACCAATCTCTAACCCTAACCCTAACGCTAACCCATACCTACGCTGTACCCTCACCCGTACCCTAAACCGTACCCTACCCCGTACCCTAAGCCGTACCTAACACTAACCCTAACCCATACCCTACAACGTATCCACACACTTACCCTAAACCGTACCCAAAGCCGTACCTCAACCCTAACCCTAACCATAAACTATACCATACGCCCTACCCTCACTGTACCCTAAACCGTACCCTAACCCGTACCCTAACCCTAACCCTAACCCTAACCCTAACCCTATCCCATAACCTAGGCGGTACTCTCACACGTACCCTAACGCGTACCCTAAGCCGTACCCTAACCCTAACCCATACCCTACGCCGTAACCGCACACGTATCCCAACCCGTACCCTAAGCCGTACCGTAAACCTAACCCTAACCCTAACCCATACGCTATGCCTTACCCTCACCCGTACCCTAACCCATAACCTAAGCCGTACCCTAACCCTAACCCTAACCCTAACCCTAACCCTAAACTATACCTTACGCCCTACCCTCATTCATACCCTAACCCGTACCCTAACCCTTATCCTGAGCCGTACCCTAACCCTAACCCTAACCCTAACCCTAACCCATACGCTATGCCGTACCCTCCCCCGTACGCTAACCCGTATCCTAAGCCGTACCCTAACCCTAACCTTAACCGTAACCCCTACCCTATGCCGTACCCTCACCCGTACCCTAACCCGTACCCTAAGCTGTACCCTAACCCTAACCCTAACCGTAACCCTAACCCATACCCTACGCCGTACCCTAACCCATACCCTAAACTGTATCCTAAGCCGTACCCTAACCCTAACCAATACCCTACGCAGTACCCTCACCCATACCCTCTCCCGTACCCTAACCCGTACCCTAAGCCGTACCCTAACCCTAACCCTAACCCTAACCCTAACCCTAACCCATACGCTATGCCGTACCCGCACACGTACCCTAAAACATATCCTAAGCCGTACCCCAACCCTAACCTTAACCCTAACCCCTACCCTATGCTGTACTCTCACCCGTACCCCAAACCGTACCCTAAGCTGTACCCTAACCCTAACCCTAACCCACACCCTACGCCGTACCCTAACCCATACCCTAACCCGTATCCTAAGCCGTACCCTAACCCTAACCAATACCCTACGCAGTACCCTCTCCTGTACCCTAAACAGTACCCTAAGCCGTACACTAAACCTAACCCTAACCCGAAACTATAACCCCAACCCTAAACTACCTTTGACTGCTTTTGCCTCCATTAGATTTCCTAAGCACTAGTGTTTTAAGGAACAGGATAAAAAGAAAATCCTAATGTGATTTTTTTATAATGTGTTTATTCTTTATCTTATCCTAGTGACAAAAATCTTCTCCATGGCTGGACCCCAAATAATATTCCTTTACGTGCTAAGTGGTATCTAGAGAGTGGGATAGGTTTAATAAATACCCTTACCCTAACGCGTACCCTAACCCTAACCCAAAACCTAACCCTAACACGTACGCTAATCCTAACCCGTACCCTAAACCAATCCCTAACCCTAACCCTAACGCTAACCCATACCCTACGCCGTACCCTCACCCGTACCCTAAACCGTACCCTAAGCCGTACCCTAACCCTAACCCTAACCCTAACCCATACCCTACAACGTATCCTCACACTTACCCTAAACCGTACCGTAAGCCGTACCTTAACCCTAAACCTAACCGTAAACTATAGCTTACACCCTACCCTCACTCGTACCCTAAACCGTACCCTAACCCGTACCCTAACCCTAACCCTAACCCTAGCCCTAACCCTATCCCATAACCTACGCGGTACTCTCACACGTACCCTAACGCGTACCCTAAGCCGTACACTAACCCTAAACCATACCCTACGCCGAAACCGCACACGTATCCCAACACGTACCCTAAGCCGTACCCTAACCCTAACCCTAACCCATACGCTATGCCGTACCCTCACCCGTACCCTAACCCGTACCCTATGCCGTACCCTAACCCTAACCCTAACCCATACCCTACAACGTACCCTCACACTTACCCTAAACCGTACCCTAAGCCGTACCCTAAACCTAACCCTAACCCTAACACATACACTACGCCGTACCCTCACCCGTACCCTAACCCATACCCTACGCCGTAACCTAACCTGTATCCTAAGGCATACCCTAACCCTAATCAATACCCTACGCAGTACCCTCACCCGTACCCTAACCCGTACCCTAAGCCGTACCCTAACCGTAACCCTAACCCTAACCCTAACCCATACGCTATGCCGTACCCTCACCCGTACCCTAACCCGTATCCTAAACCGTACCCCAACCCTAACCTTAACCCTAACCCCTACCCTATGCTGTACTCTCACCCTTACCCCAACCCGTACCCTAAGCTGTACCCTAACCCTAACCCTAACCGTAACCCTAACCCATACCCTATGCCGTACCCTAACCCATACCCTAACCCGTATCCTAAGCCGTACCCTAACCCTAACCAATACCCTACACAGTACCCTCACCCGTACCCTCACCCGTACCCTAACCCATACCCTACGCCGTACCCTAACCTGTATCCTAAGCCGTACCCTAACCCTAAACCTAACCCGAACCCATACCCTACAACGTACCCTCACACTTACCCTAAACCGTACCCTAAGCCGTACCCTAAATCTAACCCTAACCCTAAACTATACCTTACGCCCTACCCTCACTCGTACCCTAATCCATACCCTAAGCCATACCCTAACCCTAACACTAACCCTAGACCTACCCCTAAACCATACCCTACGCCGTACCCTCACACGTACCCTAACGCGTACCCTAAGCCGTACCCTAACCCTAACCCTAACCCTAGCACTAACCCTAACCCATACCCTACGCCGTACCCTAACCTGTATCCTAAGCCGTACCCTAACCCTAACCAATACCCGACGCAGTACCCTCACCCGTACCCTCAATCGTACCCTAAGCCGTACCCTAACCCTAACCCTAACCCTAACCCTAACCCTAACACTAACCCCTACCGTACGCCGTACCCTCACCCGTACCCTATCCCATACCCTAAGCCGTACCCTAACCCTAACACTAACCCTAACCCTAACCCCAACCCTAAACTACCCTTGACTGCTTTTGCCTCCATTAGATTTCCTAAGCACTAGTGTTTTAAGGAACAGGATAAAAAGAAAATCCTAATGTGATTTTTTTATAATGTGTTTATTCTTTATCTTATCCTAGTGACAAAAAACTTCTCCATGGCTGGACCCCAAATAATATTCCTTTACGTGCTAAGTGGTATCTAGAGAGTGGGATAGGTTTAATAAATACCCTAACCCTAACGCGTACCCTAACCCTAACCCAAACCCTAACCCTAACACGTACGCTAATCCTAACCCGTACCCTAAACCAATCCCTAACCCTAACCCTAACGCTAACCCATACCCTACGCCGTACCCTCACCCGTACCCTAAACCATACCCTAAGCCGTACCTTAACCCTAACCCTAACCGTAAACTATACCTTACACCCTAGCCTCACTCGTACCCTAAACCGTACCCTAACCCGTACCCTAACCCTAACCCTAACCCTAGCCCTAACCCTATCCCATAACCTACGCGGTACTCTCACACGTAACCTAACGCGTACCCTAAGCCGTACCCTAACCCTAACCCATACCCTACGCCGTACCCTAACCTGTATCCTAAGCCGTACCCTAACCCTAACCAATACCCTACGCAGTACCCTCACCCGTACCCTCACCCGTACCCTAAGCCGTACCCTCACCCTAACCCTAACCCTAACCCTAACCCTAACCCTAACCCTAACCCTAACCCTAACCCCTACCCTACGCCGTACCCTCACCCGTAACCTATCCCATACCCTAAGCCGTACCCTAACCCTAACACTAACCCTAACCCTAACCCTAACCCTAAACTACCCTTGACTGCTTTTGCCTCCATTAGATTTCCTAAGCACTAGTGTTTTTAGGAACAGGTTAAAAAGAAAATCCTAATGTGATTTTTTTATAATGTGTTTATTCTTTATCTTATCCTAGTGACTAAAATCTTCTCCATGGCTGGACCCCAAATAATATTCCTTTACGTGCTAAGTGGTATCTAGAGAGTGGGATAGGTTTAATAAATACCCTAATCCTAACGTGTACCCTAACCCTAAACCTAACCCTAACCCTAACCCTCACACTTACCCTAAACCGTACCCTAAGCCGTACCCTAAACCTAACCCTAACCGTAACACATACACTGCGCCGTACCCTAAGCCGTACCCTAACCCTTATCCTAAGCCGTACCCTAACCCTAACCAATACCCTACGCAGTACCCTCACCCATACCCTCACCCGTACCCTAAGCCATACCCTAAACCTAACCCTAACCCTAACCCTAACCCATACGCTAAGCCGTACCCTCACCCGTACCCTAACCCGTATCCTAAGCCGTACCCTAACCCTAACCTTAACCCGAACCCCTACCCTATGCCGTACCCTCACCCATACCCTAACTCGTACACTAAGCCGTACCCTAACCCTAACCCTAACCCGAACCCATACCCTACAACTTACCCTCACACTTACCCTAAACCATACCCTAAGCTGTACCCTAAATCTAACCCTAACCCTAAACTATACCTTACGCCCTACCCTCACTCCTACCCTAACCCGTACCCTAAGCCATACCCTAACCCTAACCCTAACCCTAGCCCTACCCCTAACCCATAACCTACGCCGTACCCTCACACGTACCCTAACGCGTACCCTAAGCCGTACCCTAACCTTAACCCTAACCGTAGCCCTAACCCTAACCCATACCCTACGCCGTACCCTAACCTGTATCCTAAGCCATACCCTAACCCTAATCAATACCCTACGCAGTACCCTCACCCGTACCCTAACCCGTATCCTAAGCCGTACCTCAACCCTAACCTTAACCCTAACCCCTACCCTATGCTGTACTCTCACCCGTACCCCAACCCGTACCCTAAGCAGTACCCTAACCCTAACCCTAACCGTAACCCTAACCCATACCCTACGCCGTACCCTAACCCATACCCTAACCCGTATCCTAAGCCGTACCCTAACCCTAACCAATACCCTACACAGTACCCTCACCCGTACCCTCACCCGTACCCTAACCCATACCCTACGCCGTACCCTAACCTGTATCCTAAGCCGTACCCTAACCCTAACCAATACCCTACGCAGTACCCTCACCTGTACCCTAAACCGTACCCTAAGCCGTACACTAAACCTATCCCTAACCCGAAGCCATACCCTACAACGTACCCTCACACTTACACTAAACCGTACCCTAAGCCGTACCCTAAATCTAACCCTAACCCTAAACTGTACCTTACGCCCTACCCTCAATCGTACCCTAATCCATACCCTAAGCCATACCCTAACCCTAACCCTAACCCTAGCCCTACCCCTAACCCATACCCTACGCCGTACCCTCACACGTACCCTAACGCGTACCCTAAGCCGTACCCTAACCCTAACCCTAACCCTAGCACTAACCCTAACCCATACCCTACGCCGTACCCTAACCTGTATCCTAAGCCGTACCCTAACCCTAACCCTAACCCTAACCCTAACCCTAACCTAACCCTAACCCTAACCCTAACCCTAACCCTAACCCTAACCCTAACCCTAACCCCTACCGTACGCCGTACCCTCACCCGTACCCTATCCCATACCCTAAGCCGTACCCTAATCCTAACACTAACCCTAACCCTAACCCCAACCCTAAACTACCCTTGACTGCTTTTGCCTCCATTAGATTTCCTAAGCAATAGTGTTTTAAGGAACAGGATAAAAAGAAAATCCTAATGTGATTTTTTTATAATGTGTTTATTCTTTATCTTATCCTAGTGACAAAAATCTTCTCCATGGCTGGACCCCAAATAATATTCCTTTACGTGCTAAGTGGTGTCTAGAGAGTGGGATAGGTTTAATAAATACCCTAACCCTAACGCGTACCCTAACCCTAACCCAAACCCTAACCCTAACACGTACGCTAATCCTAACCCGTACCCTAAACCAATCCCTAACCCTAACCCTAACGCTAACCCATACCCTACGCCGTACCCTCACCCGTACCCTAAACTGTACCCTAAGCCGTACCCTTACCCTAACCCTAACCCTAACCCATACCCTACAACGTATCCTCACACTTACCCTAAACCGTAACCTAAGCCGTACCTTAACCCTAACCCTAACCGTAAACTATACCTTACACCCTACCCTCACTCGTACCCTAAACCGTACCCTAACCCGTACCCTAACCTTAACCCTAACCCTAGCCCTAACCCTATCCCATAACCTTCGCGGTACTCTCACACGTACCCTAACGCGTACCCTAAGCCGTACCCTAACCCTAACCCATACCCTACGCCGTAACCGCACACGTATCCCAACCCGTACCCTAAGCCGTACCCTAACCCTAACCCTAACCCTAACCCATACGCTATGCCTTACCCTCACCCGTACACTAAACCATACCCTAAGCCGTACCCTAACCCTAACCCTAACCCTAACCCTAACCCATACCCTACAACGTACCCTCACACTTACCCTAAACCGTACCCTAAGCCGTACCCTAAACCTAACCCAACCCTAACACATACACTACGCCGTACCCTAACCCGTACCCTAACCCTTATTCTAAGCCGTAACCTAACCCTAACCAATACCCTACGCAGTACCCTCACCCATACCCTCACCCATACCCTAAGCCGTACCCTAACCCTAACCCTAACCCTAACCCTAACCCTAACACATACGCTATGCCGTACCCTCACCCGTACCCTAACCCGTATCCTAAGCCGTACCCTAACCCTAACCTTAACCCTAACCCCTACCCTATGCCGTACTCTCACCCGTACCCTAACCCGTACCCTAAGCTGTACCCTAACCCTAACGCTAACCGTAACCCTAACCCATACCCTACGCCGTACCCTATCCCTAACCCTAACCCGAACACATACCCTACAACGTACCCTCACACTTACCCTAAACCGTACCCTAAGCCGTACCCTAACCCTAACCCTAACCCTAGCCCTAACCCTAACCCATACCCTACCCCGTACCCTAACCTGTATCCTAAGCCGTACCCTAACCCTAACCCTAACCCTAACCCTAACCCCTACCGTACGCCGTACCCTCACCCGTACCCTATCCCATACCCTAAGCCATACCCTAACCCTAACACTAACCCTAACCCTAACCCCAACCCTAAACTACCCTTGACTGCTTTTGCCTCCATTAGATTTCCTAAGCACTAGTGTTTTAAGGAACAGGATAAAAAGAAAATCTTAATGTGATTTTTTTATAATGTGTTTATTCTTTATCTTATCCTAGTGACTAAAATCTTCTCCATGGCTGGACCCCAAATAATATTCCTTTACATGCTAAGTGGTATCTAGAGAGTGGGATAGGTTTAATAAATACCCTAATCCTAACGTGTACCCTAACCCTAACCCATACCCTAACCCTAAAGCGTACCCTAACCCTAACCCAAACCCTAACCCTAACACGTATGCTAATCCTAACCCGTACCCTAAACCAATCCCTAACCCTAAAACTAACCCTAACCCTAACCCTAACCGTAACCCTAAACTATACCTTACGCCCTACCCTCACTCATACCCTAACCCGTACCCTAAGCCGTACCCTAACCCTAACCCTAACCCTATCCCATAACCTACGTGGTACTCTCACACGTACCCTAACGCGTACCCTAAGCTGTACCCTAACCCTAACCCATACCCTACGCCGTAACCGCACACGTATCCCAACCCGTACCCTAAGCCGTACCCTAACCCTAACCCTAACCCTAACCCATACGCTATGCCGTACCATCACCCGTACCCTAACCCGTACCCTAAGCCGTACCCTAACCCTAACCCTAACCCTAACCTTAAACCATACCCTACAACGTACCCTCACGCTTACCCTAAACCGTACCCTAAGCCGTACCCTAAACCTAACCCTAACCCTAACACATACACTACGCCGTACCCTAACCCGTACCCTAACCCTTATCCTAAGCCGTAACCTAACCCTAACCAATACCCTACGCAGTACCCTCACCCATACCCTCACCCGTACCCTGAGCCGTACCCTAAACCTAACCCTAACCCTAACCCTAACCCTAACCCATACGCTATGCCGTACCCTCACCCGTACCCTAACCCGTATCCTAAGCCGTACCCTAACCCTAACCTTAACCCTAACCCCTACCCTATGCCGTACCCTCACCCGTACCCTAACCCGTACCCTAAGCTGTACCCTAACCCTAACCGTAACCCTAACCCATACCCTACGCCGTACCCTAACCCATACCCTAAACTGTATCCTAAGCCGTACCCTAACCCTAACCAATACCCTAAGCAGTACCCTCACCCGTACCCTAAACCGTACCCTAAGCCGTACCCTAACCCTAGCCCTAACCCTAACCCATACCCTACCCCGTACCCTAACCTGTATCCTAAGCCGTACCCTAACCCTAACCAATACCCTACGCAGTACCCTCACCCATACCCTCACCCGTACCCTAAGCCATACCCTAAACCTAACCCTAACCCATACGCTATGCCGTACCCTCACCCGTACCCTAACCCGTATCCTAAGCCGTACCCTAACCCTAACCTTAACCCTCACCCCTACCCTATGCCGTACCCTCACCCATACCCTAACCCGTACCCTAAGCTGTACCCTAACCCTAACCCTAACCGTAACCCTAATCCATAGCCTACGCCGTACCCTAACCCGTATCCTACGCCGTACCCTAACCCTAACCAATACCCTACGTAGTACCCTCACCCGTACACTAAACCGTACCCTAAGCCGTACCCTAACCCTAACCCTAACCCGAACCCATACCCTACAACTTACCCTCACACTTACCCTAAACCGTACTCTAAGCCGTACCCTAAATCTAACCCTAACCCTAAACTAGACCTTACGCCCTACCCTCACTCGTACCCTAATCCATACCCTAAGCCATACCCTAAACCTAACCTTAACCCTAGACCTACCCCTAACCCATACCCTACGCCGTACCCTCACACGAACCCTAACGCGTACCCTAAGCCGTACCCTAACCCTAACCCTAACCCTAACCCTAACCCTAACCCTAACCCATACACTACGCGGTACCCTAACCCGTACCCTAATCCGTATCATAATCCGTACCCTAACCCTAACCAATACCCTACGCAGTACCCTCACCCGTACCCTCAATCGTACCCTAAGCCATACCCTAACCCTAACCCTAACCCTAACCCTAACCCCTCCCGTACGCCGTACCCTCACCCGTACCCTATCCCATACCCTAAGCCGTACCCTAACACTAACACTAACCCTAACCCTAACCCCAACCCTAAACTACCCTTGACTGCTTTTGCCTCCATTAGATTTCCTAAGCACTAGTGTTTTAAGGAACAGGTTAAAAAGAAAATCTTAATGTGATTTTTTTATAATGTGTTTATTCTTTATCTTATCCTAGTGACTAAAATCTTCTCCATGGCTGGACCCCAAATAATATTCCTTTACGTGCTAAGTGGTATCTAGAGAGTGGGATAGGTTTAATAAATACCCTAATCCTAACGTGTACCCTAACCCTAACCCATACCCTAACCCTAACGCGTACCCTAACCCTAACCCAAAGCCTAACCCTAACACGTACGCTAATCCTAACCCGTACCCTAAACCAATCCCTAACCCTAAAACTAACCCTAACCCTAAGCCTAACCCTAACCCTAAACTATAACTTACGCCCTACCCTCACTCATACCCTAACCCGTACCCTAACCCTAACCCTAACCCTATCCCATAACCTACGTGGTAATCTCACACGTACCCTAACGCGTACCCTAAGCTGTACCCTAACCCTAACCCATACCCTACGCCGTAACCGCACACGTATCCCAACCCGTACCCTAAGCCGTATCCTAAACCTAACCCTAACCCCAACCCATACGCTATGCCGTACCATCACCCGTACCCTAACCCGTACCCTAAGCCGTACCCTAACCCTAACCCTAACCCTAACCCTAACCCATACCCTACAACGTACCATCACACTTACCCTAAACCGTACCCTAAGCCGTACCCTAACCCTAAACCTAACACTAAACTATACCTTTCGCCCTACCCACACTCGTACCCTAACCCGTACCCTAAGCCGTACCCTAACCCTAACCCTAACGCGAACCGATACCCTACAACGTACCCTCACACTTAACCTAAGCCGTGCCCTAACCCTAACCCTAACCCTAACCCTAACCCTAACCCATACCCTACGCCTTACCCTACACCGTACCCTAACCCGTACCCTAAGCCGTACCCTAACCCTAACCCTAAGCCTAACCCATACGCTACGCCGTACCCTCACCCGTACCCTAACCCGTATCCTAAGCCGTACCCTAACCCTAACCCTAACCCTAACCTATACCCTACGCCGTACCCTCACCCGTACCCTAACCCGTACCCTAAGCCGTACCCTAACCCTAACACTAACCCTAACCCTAACCCTAACCCATACCCTACGCCGTACCCTAACCCGTACCCTAACCCGTATCCTAAGCCGTACCCTAACCCTAACCAATACCCTACGCAGTACCCTCACCCGTACCCTAAGCCGTACCCTAACCCTGATCCTAACCCTAACCCTAACCCTAACCCTAACACTAACACATACGCTAATCCTAACCCGTACCCTAAACCAATCCCTAACCCTAAAACTAACCCTAACCCTAACCCTAACCCTAACCCTAACCCATACCCTACAACGTACCCTCACACTTACCCTACACCGTACCCTAAGCCGTACCCTATCCATAACCCTAACCCTAAACTATACCTTACGCCCTACCCTCATACGTACCCTAACCCTTATCCTAAGCCGTACCATAACCCTAACCCTAAACCTAACCTATACCCTATGCCGTACCCTCACCCGTACCCTAACCCGTACCCTAAGCCATACCCTAACCCTAACCCTAACCCTAACCCTAACCCATACCCTACGCCGTACCCTAACCCGTACCCTAAGCCGTATCCTAAGCCGTACCCTAACTTTAACCAATACCCTACGTAGTACCCTCACCCGTACCCTCAACCGTACCCTAAGCCGTACGCTAACACTAACCCTAACCCTAACCCTAACCCTAACCTTAAACTACCCTTGACTGCTTTTGCCTCCTTTAGATTTCCTAAGCACTAGTGTTTTAAGGAACAGGTTAAAAAGAAAATCATAATCTGATTTTTTTATAATGTGTTTATTATTTATCTTATCCTAGTGACTAAAATCTTCTCCATGGCTGGACCCCAAATAATATTCCTTTACGTGCTAAGTGGTATCTAGAGAGTGGGATATGTTTAATAAATACCCTAATCCTAACGTGTACCCTAACCCTAACCCAAACCCTAACCCTAACACGTACGCTAATCCTAACCCGTACCCTAAACCAATCCCTAACCCTAACCCTAACGCTAACCCATACCCTACAACGTATCCTCACACTTACCCGAAACCGTACCCTAAGCCGTACCTTAACCCTAACCCTAACCGTAAACTATACCTTACACCCTACCCTCACTCGTACCCTAAACCGTACCCTAACCCGTACCCTAACCTTAACCCTAACCCTAGCCCTAACCCTATCCCATAACCTTCGCGGTACTCTCACACGTACCCTAACGCGTACCCTAAGCCGTACCCTAACCCTAACCCATACCCTACGCCGTAACCGCACACGTATCCCAACCCGTACCCTAAGCCGTACCCTAACCCTAACCCATACGCTATGCCTTACCCTCACCCGTACACTAAACCATACCCTAAGCCGTACCCTAACCCTAACCCTAACCCTAGCACTAACCCTAACCCATACCCTACGCCGTACCCTAACCTGTATCCTAAGCCGTACCCTAACCCTAACCAATACCCGACGCAGTACCCTCACCCGTACCCTCAATCGTACCCTAAGCCGTACCCTAACCCTAACCCTAACCGTAACCCTAACCCTAACACTAACCCCTACCGTACGCCGTACCCTCACCCGTACCCTATCCCATACCCTAAGCCGTACCCTAACCCTAACACTAACCCTAACCCTAACCCCAACCCTAAACTACCCTTGACTGCTTTTGCCTCCATTAGATTTCCTAAGCACTAGTGTTTTAAGGAACAGGATAAAAAGAAAATCCTAATGTGATTTTTTTATAATGTGTTTATTCTTTATCTTATCCTAGTGACAAAAAACTTCTCCATGGCTGGACCCCAAATAATATTCCTTTACGTGCTAAGTGGTATCTAGAGAGTGGGATAGGTTTAATAAATACCCTAACCCTAACGCGTACCCTAACCCTAACCCAAACCCTAACCCTAACACGTACGCTAATCCTAACCCGTACCCTAAACCAATCCCTAACCCTAACCCTAACGCTAACCCATACCCTACGCCGTACCCTCACCCGTACCCTAAACCATACCCTAAGCCGTACCTTAACCCTAACCCTAACCGTAAACTATACCTTACACCCTAGCCTCACTCGTACCCTAAACCGTACCCTAACCCGTACCCTAACCCTAACCCTAACCCTAGCCCTAACCCTATCCCATAACCTACGCGGTACTCTCACACGTAACCTAACGCGTACCCTAAGCCGTACCCTAACCCTAACCCATACCCTACGCCGTACCCTAACCTGTATCCTAAGCCGTACCCTAACCCTAACCAATACCCTACGCAGTACCCTCACCCGTACCCTCACCCGTACCCTAAGCCGTACCCTCACCCTAACCCTAACCCTAACCCTAACCCTAACCCTAACCCTAACCCTAACCCTAACCCCTACCCTACGCCGTACCCTCACCCGTAACCTATCCCATACCCTAAGCCGTACCCTAACCCTAACACTAACCCTAACCCTAACCCTAACCCTAAACTACCCTTGACTGCTTTTGCCTCCATTAGATTTCCTAAGCACTAGTGTTTTTAGGAACAGGTTAAAAAGAAAATCCTAATGTGATTTTTTTATAATGTGTTTATTCTTTATCTTATCCTAGTGACTAAAATCTTCTCCATGGCTGGACCCCAAATAATATTCCTTTACGTGCTAAGTGGTATCTAGAGAGTGGGATAGGTTTAATAAATACCCTAATCCTAACGTGTACCCTAACCCTAAACCTAACCCTAACCCTAACCCTCACACTTACCCTAAACCGTACCCTAAGCCGTACCCTAAACCTAACCCTAACCGTAACACATACACTGCGCCGTACCCTAACCCGTACCCTAACCCTTATCCTAAGCCGTACCCTAACCCTAACCAATACCCTACGCAGTACCCTCACCCATACCCTCACCCGTACCCTAAGCCATACCCTAAACCTAACCCTAACCCTAACCCTAACCCATACGCTAAGCCGTACCCTCACCCGTACCCTAACCCGTATCCTAAGCCGTACCCTAACCCTAACCTTAACCCGAACCCCTACCCTATGCCGTACCCTCACCCATACCCTAACTCGTACACTAAGCCGTACCCTAACCCTAACCCTAACCCGAACCCATACCCTACAACTTACCCTCACACTTACCCTAAACCATACCCTAAGCTGTACCCTAAATCTAACCCTAACCCTAAACTATACCTTACGCCCTACCCTCACTCCTACCCTAACCCGTACCCTAAGCCATACCCTAACCCTAACCCTAACCCTAGCCCTACCCCTAACCCATAACCTACGCCGTACCCTCACACGTACCCTAACGCGTACCCTAAGCCGTACCCTAACCTTAACCCTAACCGTAGCCCTAACCCTAACCCATACCCTACGTCGTACCCTAACCTGTATCCTAAGCCATACCCTAACCCTAATCAATACCCTACGCAGTACCCTCACCCGTACCCTAACCCGTATCCTAAGCCGTACCTCAACCCTAACCTTAACCCTAACCCCTACCCTATGCTGTACTCTCACCCGTACCCCAACCCGTACCCTAAGCAGTACCCTAACCCTAACCCTAACCGTAACCCTAACCCATACCCTACGCCGTACCCTAACCCATACCCTAACCCGTATCCTAAGCCGTACCCTAACCCTAACCAATACCCTACACAGTACCCTCACCCGTACCCTCACCCGTACCCTAACCCATACCCTACGCCGTACCCTAACCTGTATCCTAAGCCGTACCCTAACCCTAACCAATACCCTACGCAGTACCCTCACCTGTACCCTAAACCGTACCCTAAGCCGTACACTAAACCTATCCCTAACCCGAAGCCATACCCTACAACGTACCCTCACACTTACACTAAACCGTACCCTAAGCCGTACCCTAAATCTAACCCTAACCCTAAACTGTACCTTACGCCCTACCCTCAATCGTACCCTAATCCATACCCTAAGCCATACCCTAACCCTAACCCTAACCCTAGCCCTACCCCTAACCCATACCCTACGCCGTACCCTCACACGTACCCTAACGCGTACCCTAAGCCGTACCCTAACCCTAACCCTAACCCTAGCACTAACCCTAACCCATACCCTACGCCGTACCCTAACCTGTATCCTAAGCCGTACCCTAACCCTAACCCTAACCCTAACCCTAACCCTAACCTAACCCTAACCCTAACCCTAACCCTAACCCTAACCCTAACCCTAACCCTAACCCCTACCGTACGCCGTACCCTCACCCGTACCCTATCCCATACCCTAAGCCGTACCCTAATCCTAACACTAACCCTAACCCTAACCCCAACCCTAAACTACCCTTGACTGCTTTTGCCTCCATTAGATTTCCTAAGCAATAGTGTTTTAAGGAACAGGATAAAAAGAAAATCCTAATGTGATTTTTTTATAATGTGTTTATTCTTTATCTTATCCTAGTGACAAAAATCTTCTCCATGGCTGGACCCCAAATAATATTCCTTTACGTGCTAAGTGGTGTCTAGAGAGTGGGATAGGTTTAATAAATACCCTAACCCTAACGCGTACCCTAACCCTAACCCAAACCCTAACCCTAACACGTACGCTAATCCTAACCCGTACCCTAAACCAATCCCTAACCCTAACCCTAACGCTAACCCATACCCTACGCCGTACCCTCACCCGTACCCTAAACTGTACCCTAAGCCGTACCCTTACCCTAACCCTAACCCTAACCCATACCCTACAACGTATCCTCACACTTACCCTAAACCGTAACCTAAGCCGTACCTTAACCCTAACCCTAACCGTAAACTATACCTTACACCCTACCCTCACTCGTACCCTAAACCGTACCCTAACCCGTACCCTAACCTTAACCCTAACCCTAGCCCTAACCCTATCCCATAACCTTCGCGGTACTCTCACACGTACCCTAACGCGTACCCTAAGCCGTACCCTAACCCTAACCCATACCCTACGCCGTAACCGCACACGTATCCCAACCCGTACCCTAAGCCGTACCCTAACCCTAACCCTAACCCTAACCCATACGCTATGCCTTACCCTCACCCGTACACTAAACCATACCCTAAGCCGTACCCTAACCCTAACCCTAACCCTAACCCTAACCCATACCCTACAACGTACCCTCACACTTACCCTAAACCGTACCCTAAGCCGTACCCTAAACCTAACCCAACCCTAACACATACACTACGCCGTACCCTAACCCGTACCCTAACCCTTATTCTAAGCCGTAACCTAACCGTAACCAATACCCTACGCAGTACCCTCACCCATACCCTCACCCATACCCTAAGCCGTACCCTAACCCTAACCCTAACCCTAACCCTAACCCTAACACATACGCTATGCCGTACCCTCACCCGTACCCTAACCCGTATCCTAAGCCGTACCCTAACCCTAACCTTAACCCTAACCCCTACCCTATGCCGTACTCTCACCCGTACCCTAACCCGTACCCTAAGCTGTACCCTAACCCTAACCCTAACCGTAACCCTAACCCATACCCTACGCCGTACCCTATCCCTAACCCTAACCCGAACACATACCCTACAACGTACCCTCACACTTACCCTAAACCGTACCCTAAGCCGTACCCTAACCCTAACCCTAACCCTAGCCCTAACCCTAACCCATACCCTACCCCGTACCCTAACCTGTATCCTAAGCCGTACCCTAACCCTAACCCTAACCCTAACCCTAACCCCTACCGTACGCCGTACCCTCACCCGTACCCTATCCCATACCCTAAGCCATACCCTAACCCTAACACTAACCCTAACCCTAACCCCAACCCTAAACTACCCTTGACTGCTTTTGCCTCCATTAGATTTCCTAAGCACTAGTGTTTTAAGGAACAGGATAAAAAGAAAATCTTAATGTGATTTTTTTATAATGTGTTTATTCTTTATCTTATCCTAGTGACTAAAATCTTCTCCATGGCTGGACCCCAAATAATATTCCTTTACATGCTAAGTGGTATCTATAGAGTGGGATAGGTTTAATAAATACCCTAATCCTAACGTGTACCCTAACCCTAACCCATACCCTAACCCTAAAGCGTACCCTAACCCTAACCCAAACCCTAACCCTAACACGTATGCTAATCCTAACCCGTACCCTAAACCAATCCCTAACCCTAAAACTAACCCTAACCCTAACCCTAACCGTAACCCTAAACTATACCTTACGCCCTACCCTCACTCATACCCTAACCCGTACCCTAAGCCGTACCCTAACCCTAACCCTAACCCTATCCCATAACCTACGTGGTACTCTCACACGTACCCTAACGCGTACCCTAAGCTGTACCCTAACCCTAACCCATACCCTACGCCGTAACCGCACACGTATCCCAACCCGTACCCTAAGCCGTACCCTAACCCTAACCCTAACCCTAACCCATACGCTATGCCGTACCATCACCCGTACCCTAACCCGTACCCTAAGCCGTACCCTAACCCTAACCCTAACCCTAACCTTAAACCATACCCTACAACGTACCCTCACGCTTACCCTAAACCGTACCCTAAGCCGTACCCTAAACCTAACCCTAACCCTAACACATACACTACGCCGTACCCTAACCCGTACCCTAACCCTTATCCTAAGCCGTAACCTAACCCTAACCAATACCCTACGCAGTACCCTCACCCATACCCTCACCCGTACCCTGAGCCGTACCCTAAACCTAACCCTAACCCTAACCCTAACCCTAACCCATACGCTATGCCGTACCCTCACCCGTACCCTAACCCGTATCCTAAGCCGTACCCTAACCCTAACCTTAACCCTAACCCCTACCCTATGCCGTACCCTCACCCGTACCCTAACCCGTACCCTAAGCTGTACCCTAACCCTAACCGTAACCCTAACCCATACCCTACGCCGTACCCTAACCCATACCCTAAACTGTATCCTAAGCCGTACCCTAACCCTAACCAATACCCTAAGCAGTACCCTCACCCGTACCCTAAACCGTACCCTAAGCCGTACCCTAACCCTAGCCCTAACCCTAACCCATACCCTACCCCGTACCCTAACCTGTATCCTAAGCCGTACCCTAACCCTAACCAATACCCTACGCAGTACCCTCACCCATACCCTCACCCGTACCCTAAGCCATACCCTAAACCTAACCCTAACCCATACGCTATGCCGTACCCTCACCCGTACCCTAACCCGTATCCTAAGCCGTACCCTAACCCTAACCTTAACCCTCACCCCTACCCTATGCCGTACCCTCACCCATACCCTAACCCGTACCCTAAGCTGTACCCTAACCCTAACCCTAACCGTAACCCTAATCCATAGCCTACGCCGTACCCTAACCCATACCCTAACCCGTATCCTACGCCGTACCCTAACCCTAACCAATACCCTACGTAGTACCCTCACCCGTACACTAAACCGTACCCTAAGCCGTACCCTAACCCTAACCCTAACCCGAACCCATACCCTACAACTTACCCTCACACTTACCCTAAACCGTACTCTAAGCCGTACCCTAAATCTAACCCTAACCCTAAACTAGACCTTACGCCCTACCCTCACTCGTACCCTAATCCATACCCTAAGCCATACCCTAAACCTAACCTTAACCCTAGACCTACCCCTAACCCATACCCTACGCCGTACCCTCACACGAACCCTAACGCGTACCCTAAGCCGTACCCTAACCCTAACCCTAACCCTAACCCTAACCCTAACCCTAACCCATACACTACGCGGTACCCTAACCCGTACCCTAATCCGTATCATAATCCGTACCCTAACCCTAACCAATACCCTACGCAGTACCCTCACCCGTACCCTCAATCGTACCCTAAGCCATACCCTAACCCTAACCCTAACCCTAACCCTAACCCCTCCCGTACGCCGTACCCTCACCCGTACCCTATCCCATACCCTAAGCCGTACCCTAACACTAACACTAACCCTAACCCTAACCCCAACCCTAAACTACCCTTGACTGCTTTTGCCTCCATTAGATTTCCTAAGCACTAGTGTTTTAAGGAACAGGTTAAAAAGAAAATCTTAATGTGATTTTTTTATAATGTGTTTATTCTTTATCTTATCCTAGTGACTAAAATCTTCTCCATGGCTGGACCCCAAATAATATTCCTTTACGTGCTAAGTGGTATCTAGAGAGTGGGATAGGTTTAATAAATACCCTAATCCTAACGTGTACCCTAACCCTAACCCATACCCTAACCCTAACGCGTACCCTAACCCTAACCCAAAGCCTAACCCTAACACGTACGCTAATCCTAACCCGTACCCTAAACCAATCCCTAACCCTAAAACTAACCCTAACCCTAAGCCTAACCCTAACCCTAAACTATAACTTACGCCCTACCCTCACTCATACCCTAACCCGTACCCTAACCCTAACCCTAACCCTATCCCTTAACCTACGTGGTAATCTCACACGTACCCTAACGCGTACCCTAAGCTGTACCCTAACCCTAACCCATACCCTACGCCGTAACCGCACACGTATCCCAACCCGTACCCTAAGCCGTATCCTAAACCTAACCCTAACCCCAACCCATACGCTATGCCGTACCATCACCCGTACCCTAACCCGTACCCTAAGCCGTACCCTAACCCTAACCCTAACGCGAACCGATACCCTACAACGTACCCTCACACTTAACCTAAGCCGTGCCCTAACCCTAACCCTAACCCTAACCCTAACCCTAACCCATACCCTACGCCTTACCCTACACCGTACCCTAACCCGTACCCTAAGCCGTACCCTAACCCTAACCCTAAGCCTAACCCATACGCTACGCCGTACCCTCACCCGTACCCTAACCCGTATCCTAAGCCGTACCCTAACCCTAACCCTAACCCTAACCTATACCCTACGCCGTACCCTCACCCGTACCCTAACCCGTACCCTAAGCCGTACCCTAACCCTAACACTAACCCTAACCCTAACCCTAACCCATACCCTACGCCGTACCCTAACCCGTACCCTAACCCGTATCCTAAGCCGTACCCTAACCCTAACCAATACCCTACGCAGTACCCTCACCCGTACCCTAAGCCGTACCCTAACCCTGATCCTAACCCTAACCCTAACCCTAACCCTAACACTAACACATACGCTAATCCTAACCCGTACCCTAAACCAATCCCTAACCCTAAAACTAACCCTAACCCTAACCCTAACCCTAACCCTAACCCATACCCTACAACGTACCCTCACACTTACCCTACACCGTACCCTAAGCCGTACCCTATCCATAACCCTAACCCTAAACTATACCTTACGCCCTACCCTCATACGTACCCTAACCCTTATCCTAAGCCGTACCATAACCCTAACCCTAAACCTAACCTATACCCTATGCCGTACCCTCACCCGTACCCTAACCCGTACCCTAAGCCATACCCTAACCCTAACCCTAACCCTAACCCTAACCCATACCCTACGCCGTACCCTAACCCGTACCCTAAGCCGTATCCTAAGCCGTACCCTAACTTTAACCAATACCCTACGTAGTACCCTCACCCGTACCCTCAACCGTACCCTAAGCCGTACGCTAACACTAACCCTAACCCTAACCCTAACCCTAACCTTAAACTACCCTTGACTGCTTTTGCCTCCTTTAGATTTCCTAAGCACTAGTGTTTTAAGGAACAGGTTAAAAAGAAAATCATAATCTGATTTTTTTATAATGTGTTTATTCTTTATCTTATCCTAGTGACTAAAATCTTCTCCATGGCTGGACCCCAAATAATATTCCTTTACGTGCTAAGTGGTATCTAGAGAGTGGGATATGTTTAATAAATACCCTAATCCTAACGTGTACCCTAACCCTAACCCAAACCCTAACCCTAACACGTACGCTAATCCTAACCCGTACCCTAAACCAATCCCTAACCCTAACCCTAACGCTAACCCATACCCTACAACGTATCCTCACACTTACCCGAAACCGTACCCTAAGCCGTACCTTAACCCTAACCCTAACCGTAAACTATACCTTACACCCTACCCTCACTCGTACCCTAAACCGTACCCTAACCCGTACCCTAACCTTAACCCTAACCCTAGCCCTAACCCTATCCCATAACCTTCGCGGTACTCTCACACGTACCCTAACGCGTACCCTAAGCCGTACCCTAACCCTAACCCATACCCTACGCCGTAACCGCACACGTATCCCAACCCGTACCCTAAGCCGTACCCTAACCCTAACCCTAACCCTAACCCATACGCTATGCCTTACCCTCACCCGTACACTAAACCATACCCTAAGCCGTACCCTAACCCTAACCCTAACCCTAACCCTAACCCATACCCTACAACGTACCCTCACACTTACCCTAAACCGTACCCTAAGCCGTACCCTAAACCTAACCCAACCCTAACACATACACTACGCCGTACCCTAACCCGTACCCTAACCCTTATTCTAAGCCGTAACCTAACCGTAACCAATACCCTACGCAGTACCCTCACCCATACCCTCACCCATACCCTAAGCCGTACCCTAACCCTAACCCTAACCCTAACCCTAACCCTAACACATACGCTATGCCGTACCCTCACCCGTATCCTAACCCGTATCCTAAGCCGTACCCTAACCCTAACCTTAACCCTAACCCCTACCCTATGCCGTACTCTCACCCGTACCCTAACCCGTACCCTAAGCTGTACCCTAACCCTAACCCTAACCGTAACCCTAACCCATACCCTACGCCGTACCCTAACCCTAACCCTAACCCGAACACATACCCTACAACGTACCCTCACACTTACCCTAAACCGTACCCTAAGCCGTACCCTAACCCTAACCCTAACCCTAGCCCTAACCCTAACCCATACCCTACCCCGTACCCTAACCTGTATCCTAAGCCGTACCCTAACCCTAACCCTAAGCCTAACCCTAACCCATACCCTAACCCTAAAGCGTACCCTAACCCTAACCCAAACCCTAACCCTAACACGTATGCTAATCCTAACCCGTACCCTAAACCAATCCCTAACCCTAAAACTAACCCTAACCCTAACCCTAACCGTAAACCTAAACTATACCTTACGCCCTACCCTCACTCATACCCTAACCCGTACCCTAAGCCGTACCCTAACCCTAACCCTAACCCTATCCCATAACCTACGTGGTACTCTCACACGTACCCTAACGCGTACCCTAAGCTGTACCCTAACCCTAACCCATACCCTACGCCGTAACCGCACACGTATCCCAACCCGTACCCTAAGCCGTACCCTAACCCTAACCCTAACCCTAACCCATACGCTATGCCGTACCATCACCCGTACCCTAACCCGTACCCTAAGCCGTACCCTAACCCTAACCCTAACCCTAACCTTAAACCATACCCTACAACGTACCCTCACGCTTACCCTAAACCGTACCCTAAGCCGTACCCTAAACCTAACCCTAACCCTAACACATACACTACGCCGTACCCTAACCCGTACCCTAACCCTTATCCTAAGCCGTAACCTAACCCTAACCAATACCCTACGCAGTACCCTCACCCATACCCTCACCCGTACCCTGAGCCGTACCCTAAACCTAACCCTAACCCTAACCCTAACCCTAACCCATACGCTATGCCGTACCCTCACCCGTACCCTAACCCGTATCCTAAGCCGTACCCTAACCCTAACCTTAACCCTAACCCCTACCCTATGCCGTACCCTCACCCGTACCCTAACCCGTACCCTAAGCTGTACCCTAACCCTAACCGTAACCCTAACCCATACCCTACGCCGTACCCTAACCCATACCCTAAACTGTATCCTAAGCCGTACCCTAACCCTAACCAATACCCTAAGCAGTACCCTCACCCGTACCCTAAACCGTACCCTAAGCCGTACCCTAACCCTAGCCCTAACCCTAACCCATACCCTACCCCGTACCCTAACCTGTATCCTAAGCCGTACCCTAAGCCTAACCAATACCCTACGCAGTACCCTCACCCATACCCTCACCCGTACCCTAAGCCATACCCTAAACCTAACCCTAACCCATACGCTATGCCGTACCCTCACCCGTACCCTAACCCGTATCCTAAGCCGTACCCTAACCCTAACCTTAACCCTCACCCCTACCCTATGCCGTACCCTCACCCATACCCTAACCCGTACCCTAAGCTGTACCCTAACCCTAACCCTAACCGTAACCCTAATCCATAGCCTTCGCCGTACCCTAACCCATACCCTAACCCGTATCCTACGCCGTACCCTAACCCTAACCAATACCCTACGTAGTACCCTCACCCGTACACTAAACCGTACCCTAAGCCGTACCCTAACCCTAACCCTAACCCGAACCCATACCCTACAACTTACCCTCACACTTACCCTAAACCGTACTCTAAGCCGTACCCTAAATCTAACCCTAACCCTAAACTAGACCTTACGCCCTACCCTCACTCGTACCCTAATCCATACCCTAAGCCATACCCTAAACCTAACCTTAACCCTAGACCTACCCCTAACCCATACCCTACGCCGTACCCTCACACGAACCCTAACGCGTACCCTAAGCCGTACCCTAACCCTAACCCTAACCCTAACCCTAACCCTAACCCTAACCCATACACTACGCGGTACCCTAACCCGTACCCTAATCCGTATCATAATCCGTACCCTAACCCTAACCAATACCCTACGCAGTACCCTCACCCGTACCCTCAATCGTACCCTAAGCCATACCCTAACCCTAACCCTAACCCTAACCCTAACCCCTCCCGTACGCCGTACCCTCACCCGTACCCTATCCCATACCCTAAGCCGTACCCTAACACTAACACTAACCCTAACCCTAACCCCAACCCTAAACTACCCTTGATTGCTTTTGCCTCCATTAGATTTCCTAAGCACTAGTGTTTTAAGGAACAGGTTAAAAAGAAAATCCTAATGTGATTTTTTTATAATGTGTTTATTCTTTATCTTATCCTAGTGACTAAAATCTTCTCCATGGCTGGACCCCAAATAATATTCCTTTACGTGCTAAGTGGTATCTAGAGAGTGGGATAGGTTTAATAAATACCCTAATCGTAACGTGTACCCTAACCCTAACCCATACCCTAACCCTAACGCGTACCCTAACCCTAACCCAAAGCCTAACCCTAACACGTACGCTAATCCTAACCCGTACCCTAAACCAATCCCTAACCCTAAAACTAACCCTAACCCTAAGCCTAACCCTAACCCTAAACTATAACTTACGCCCTACCCTCACTCATACCCTAACCCGTACCCTAACACTAACCCTAACCCTATCCCATAACCTACGTGGTAATCTCACACGTACCCTAACGCGTACCCTAAGCTGTACCCTAACCCTAACCCATACCCTACGCCGTAACCGCACACGTATCCCAACCCGTACCCTAAGCCGTATCCTAAACCTAACCCTAACCCCAACCCATACGCTATGCCGTATCATCACCCGTACCCTAACCCGTACCCTAAGCCGTACCCTAACCCTAACCCTAACCCTAACCCTAACCCATACCCTACAACGTACCATCACACTTACCCTAAACCGTACCCTAAGCCGTACCCTAACCCTAAACCTAACACTAAACTATACCTTTCGCCCTACCCACACTCGTACCCTAACCCGTACCCTAAGCCGTACCCTAACCCTAACCCTAACGCGAACCCATACCCTACAACGTACCCTCACACTTACCCTAAGCCGTGCCCTAACCCTAACCCTAACCCTAACCCTAACCCTAACCCATACCCTACGCCTTACCCTACACCGTACCCTAACCCGTACCCTAAGCCGTACCCTAACCCTAACCCTAAACCTAACCCTAACCCTAACCCTAAACTACCCTTGACTGCTTTTGCCTCCATTAGATTTCCTAAGCACTAGTGTTTTAAGGAACAGGTTAACAAGAAAATCCTAATGTGATTTTTTTATAATGTGTTTATTCTTTACCTTATCCTAGTGACGAAAATCTTCTCCATGGCTGGACCCCAAATCATATTCCTTTACGTGCTAAGTGGTATCTAGAGAGTGGGATAGGTTTAATAAATACCCTAATCCTAACGTGTACCCTAACCCTAACCCTAACCCTAACCCTAACCCTCACACTTACCCTAAACCGTACCCTAAGCCGTACCCTAAACCTAACCCTAACCGTAACACATACACTACGCCATACCCTAACCCGTACCCTAACCCTTATCCTAAGCCGTACCCTAACCCTAACCAATACCCTACGCAGTACCCTCACCCATACCCTCACCCGTACCCTAAGCCATACCCTAAACCTAACCCTAACCCTAACCCTAACCCATACGCTATGCCGTACCCTCACCCGTACCCTAACCCGTATCCTAAGCCGTACTCTAACCCTAACCTTAACCCGAACCCCTACCCTATGCCGTACCCTCACCCATACCCTAACCCGTACCCTAAGCTGTACCCTAACCCTAACACTAACCGTAACCCTAATCCATACCCTACGCCGTACCCTAACCCGTACCCTAACCCGTACCCTAAGCCGTACCCTAAACCTAACCCTAACCGTAACACATACACTACGCCATACCCTAACCCGTACCCTAACCCTTATCCTAAGCCGTACCCTAACCCTAACCAATACCCTACGCAGTACCCTCACCCATACCCTCACCCGTACCCTAAGCCATACCCTAAACCTAACCCTAACCCTAACCCTAACCCATACGCTATGCCGTACCCTCACCCGTACCCTAACCCGTATCCTAAGCCGTACTCTAACCCTAATCTTAACCCGAACCCCTACCCTATGCCGTACCCTCACCCATACCCTAACCCGTACCCTAAGCCGTACCCTAACCCTAACCCTAACCCTCACCCGTACCCTAACCCGTATCCTAAGCCGTACCCTAACCCTAACACTAACCCTAAACTATACCCTACGCCGTACACTCACCCGCACCCTAACCCGTACCCTAACCCGTAACCTAATCCTAACCCTAACCCTAAGCAATACCCTACACCGTACTCTCACCCGTACCCTAACCCGTACCCTAAGCCGTACCCTATCCGTAACCCTAAACCTAACCCTAAATCATAGCCTACGTCGTACCGTAACCCATACCCTAACCCGTACCCTAAGCCGTGCCCTAACCCTAACCCTAACCCTAACCCATACCCTACGCCGTACCCTAACCCGTACCCTAACTCTAACCCTAACCCATACGCTACGCCGTACCCTCACCTGTACACTAAACCGTATCCTAAGCCGTACCCTAACCCTAACCCTAACCCTAACCTATACCCTACGCCGTACCCTCACCCGTACCCTAACCCGTACCCTAAGCTGTACCCTAAGCCGTAACCTAATCCTAACCCTAACTCTAAACTATACCTTACGCCCTACCCTCACTCGTACCCTAACCCGTGCCGTAAGCCGTACCGTCACCCTATCCCTAACCCTAGCCCTACCCCTATCCCATAACTTACGCCGTACCCTCACCCGTGCCCTAACCCTTATCCTAAGCCGTACCCTAACCCTAACAAATACCCTACGCAGTACGCTCACACATACCCTCACCCGTACCCTAAGCCGTACCCTAACCCTAACCCTAACCCTAACCCATACCCTAACCCTAACGCGTACCCTAACCCTAACCCAAACCCTAAACCTAACACGTATGCTAATCCTAACCCGTACCCTAAACCAATCCCTAACCCTAAAACTACCCCTAACCCTAACCCTAACCCTCACCCGTACCCTAACCCGTATCCTAAGCCGTACCCTAACCCTAACACTAACCCTAAACTATACCCTACGCCGTACACTCACCCGCACCCTAACCCGTACCCTAACCCGTAACCTAATCCTAACCCTAACCCTAAGCAATACCCTACACCGTACTCTCACCCGTACCCTAACCCGTACCCTAAGCCGTACCCTATCCGTAACCCTAAACCTAACCCTAAATCATAGCCTACGTCGTACCGTAACCCATACCCTAACCCGTACCCTAAGCCGTGCCCTAACCCTAACCCTAACCCTAACCCATACCCTACGCCGTACCCTAACCCGTACCCTAACTCTAACCCTAACCCATACGCTACGCTGTACCCTCACCTGTACACTAAACCGTATCCTAAGCCGTACCCTAACCCTAACCCTAACCCTAACCTATACCCTACGCCGTACCCTCACCCGTACCCTAACCCGTACCCTAAGCTGTACCCTAAGCCGTAACCTAATCCTAACCCTAACTCTAAACTATACCTTACGCCCTACCCTCACTCGTACCCTAACCCGTGCCGTAAGCCGTACCGTCACCCTATCCCTAACCCTAGCCCTACCCCTATCCCATAACCTACGCCGTACCCTCACCCGTGCCCTAACCCTTATCCTAAGCCGTACCCTAACCCTAACAAATACCCTACGCAGTACGCTCACACATACCCTCACCCGTACCCTAAGCCGTACCCTAACCCTAACCCTAACCCTAACCCATACCCTAACCCTAACGCGTACCCTAACCCTAACCCAAACCCTAAACCTAACACGTATGCTAATCCTAACCCGTACCCTAAACCAATCCCTAACCCTAAAACTACCCCTAACCCTAACCCTAACCCTAACCCATACCCTACAACGTATCCCCACACTTACCCTAACCCGTACCCTAAGCCGTAACCTAACCCTAACCCTAACCCGAAACTATACTTTACGCCCTACCCTCACTCGTACCCTAACCCATACCCTAAGCTGTACCCTAACCTTAACCCTAACCCTAGCCCTAACCCTATCCCATACCCTACGCGGTACTCTCAAACGTACCCTAAGGCGTACCCTAAGCCGTACCCTAACCCTAACCCTAACCCTAACCCTAACCTATACCCTACGCCATACCCTCACCTGTACCCTAACCCGTACCCTAAGCCGTACCCTAACCCTAACCCAAACCCTAACCCAAACCCTAACCCTAACACGTACGCTAATCCTGACCCGTACCCTAAACCAATCCCTAACCCTAAACCTAACCCTCACCCATACCCTACGCCGTACCCTCACCCGTACCGTAACCCGTACCCTAAGCCGTACCCTAACCCTAACCCTAACCCATACCCTACAACGTACCCTCACACTTACCCTAAACCATACCCTAAGCCGTACCTTAACACTAACCCTAACCGTAAACTATACCTTACGCCCTACCCTCACTAGTACCCTAACCCTTACCCTAACCCGTACCCTAACCCTAACCCTAACCCTAGCCCTAACCCTAACCCCTACCCTACGCCGTACCCTCACCCGTACCCTAACCCATACCCTAAGCTGTACCCTAACCCTAACCCTAACCCTAACCCTAACCCATACCCTACGCCGTACCCTAACCCGTACCCTAACCCGTATCCTAAGCTGTACCCTAACCCTAACCAATACCCTACGCAGTACCCTCACCCGTACCCTAAGCCGTACCCTAACCCTAACCCTAACCCTAACCCTAACCCTAACCCTAACCTTAACCCTAACCCCAACCCTAAACTACCCTTGACTGCTTTTGCCTCCATTAGATTTCCTAAGCACTAGTGTTTTAAGGAACAGGATAAAAAGAAAATCCTAATGTATTTTTTTTATAATGTGTTTATTCTTTATCTTATCCTAGTGACTAAAATCTTCTCCATGGCTGGACCCCAAATAATATTCCTTTACGTGCTAAGTGGTATCTAGAGAGTGGGATAGTTTTAATAAATACCCTAATCCTAACGTGTACCCTAACCCTAACCCATACCCTAACCCTAACGCGTACCCTAACCCTAACCCAAACCCTAACCCTAACACGTACGCTAATCCTAACCCGTAACCTAAACCAATCCCTAACCCTAACCCTAACCCTAACCCATACCTTACGCCGTACCCTCACCCGTACCCTAACCCGTACCCTAAGCCGTACCCTAACCCTAACACTAACTCTAACCCTATCCCATACCCTACAACGTACCCTCACACTTACCCTAAAGCATACCCTAAGCCGTATCTTAACCCTAAAACTAACCGTAAACTATACCTTACGCCCTACCCTCACTCGTACCCTAACCCTTACCCTAAACCGTACCCTAAACCTAACCCTAACCCTAGCCCTAACCCTAACCCGTAACCTACGCTGTACCCTCACCCGTACCCTAATCCATACCCTAATCTGTACCCTAACCATAACCCTAACCCTAACTCTAACCCTAACCCATACCCTAAGCCGTACCCTAACCCTAACCCTAACCCTAACCATAACCCATACCCTACAACGTACCCTCACAATTACCCTAACCCGTACCCTAAGCCGTACCCTAACCCTATACCTAACCCTAGCCCTACCCCTAACACATAACCTACGCCGTACCCTCACCCATACCCTAACCCTTATCCTAAGCCGTTCCCTAACCCTAACCAATACCCTACGCAGTACCCTCACCCATACCGTCACCCGTACCCTAAGCCGTACCCTAACCGTAACCCTAACCCTAACCCTAAATCATACGCTATGCCGTACCCTCACCCGTACCCTAAACCGTACCCTAAGCCGTACCCTAACCCTAACCCTAACGCGAACCCATACCCTATAACGTACCCTCACACTTACCCTAAACCGTACCCTAAGCCGTATCCTAACCCTAACACTAAGCCTAAACTATACCTTACGCCCTGCCCTAACTCGTACCCTAACCCGTACCCTAAGCCGTACCCTAACCCAACCCTAACCTTAGCCCTACCCCTAACCCATACCCTACGCCGTACCCTCACATGTACCCTAAAGCGTACCCTAAGCCGTACCCTAACCCTAACCCTAAAACTAACCCGTACCATACGCCGTAACCGCACACGTATCCTAACCCGTACCCTAAGCCATACCCTAACCCTAACCCTAACCCATACGCTACGCCGTACCCTCACCCGTACCCTAACACGTACCCTAAGCCGTGCCCTAACCGTAACCGTAACCCTAACCCTAACCCTAACCCATACCCTACAACGTACACTAACCCGTACCCTAAGCCGTACCCTAACCCTAACCCTAAGCCTAACCCATACGCTACGCCGTACCCTCACCCGTACCCTAACCCGTATCCTAAGCCGTACCCTAACCCTAACCCTAACTTATACCCTATGCCGTACCCTCACCCGTACCCTAACCCGTACCCTAAGCCGTACCCTAACCCTAACCCTAACCCTAACCCTAACCCATACCCTACGCCGTACCCTAACCCGTACCCTAACCCGTATCCTAAGCCGTACCCTAACCCTAACCAATACCCTACGCAGTAACCTCACCCGTACCCTAAGCCGTACCCTAACCCTAACCCTAACCCTAAACCTAACCCCTACCCTACGCCGTACCCTCACCCGTACCCTATCCCATACCCTGAGCCGTACCCTAACCCTAACCCTAACACTAACCCTAAACTACCCTTGACTGCTTTTGTCTCCATTAGATTTCCTAAGCACTAGTGTTTTAAGGAACAGGTTAAAAAGAAAATCCTAATGTGATTTTTTTATAATGTGTTTATTCTTTATCTTATCCTAGTGAGTAAAATCTTCTCCATGGCTGGACCCCAAATAATATTCCTTTACGTGCTAAGTGGTATCTAGAGAGTGGGGTAGGTTTAATAAATACCCTAATCCTAACGTGTACCCTAACCCCTACCCTAGCCCTAACACGTACCCTAACCCTAACACAAACCCTAACCCTAACACGTACGCTAATCCTAAACCATGCCCTAAACCAATCCCTAAACCTAAAACTAACCCTAACCCAAACCGTAACGCTAACCCATACCCTACGCCGTACCCTCACCCGTACCCTAACCAGTACCCTAAGCCGTACGCTAAACCTAACCCTAACCCTAACCCATACCCTACAACGTATCCTCACACTTACCCTAAATCTTACCCTAAGCCGTACCCTAACCCTAACCCTAACCCTAGACCTAACCCTAACCCATACCCTACGCCGTACCCTCACACGTACCCTAACGCGTACCCTAAGCCGTACCGTAAACCTAACCCTAACCCTAACCCGTACGCTATGCCGTACCCTCACCCGTACCCTAACCCGTACCCTAAGCCGTACCCTAACCCTAATGCTAACCCTAACCTTAACCCATACCCTACAATGTACCCTCACACTTATCCTAAACCGTACCCTAAGCCGTACCTTAACCCTAACCCTAACCGTAAACTACAACTTACGCCCGACCCTCACCCGTACCCTAAACCTAACCCTAACCGTAGCCCTGACCCTAACCCATACCCTACGCCGTACCCTCACACGTACCCTAATGCGTACCCTACGCCGTACACTAACCCTAACCCTAACCCTAACCCATACCCTACGCCGTAACCGCAAATGTATCCTAACCCGTACCCTAAGCCGTACCCTAACCCTAACCCTAACCCTAACCCTAACCCTAACCCTAACACATACCCTACGCCGTACCCTAACCCGTACTCTCACCCGTACCCTAATCCGTACCCTAACCCTAACCCTAACCCTAACCCCTACCCTACGCCGTACCTTCACCCGTACCCTATCCCATACCCTAAGCCGTACCCTAACCCTAACACTAACCCTAACCCTAACCCTAACCCTAAATTACCCTTGACTGCTTTGCCTCCATTAGATTTCCTAAGCACTAGTGTTTTAAGGAACAGGTTAAAAAGTAAATCCTAATGTGATTTTTTTATAATGTGTTTATTCTTTATCTTATCCTAGTGAGTAAAATCTTCTCCATGGCTGGACCCCAAATAATATTCGTTTACGTGCTAAGTGGTATCTAGAGAGTGGGATAGGTTTAGTAAATACCCTAATCCTAACGTGTACCCTAACCCTATCCCATACCCTAACCCAAACCCTAACCGTAACACGTACGCTAATCCTAACCCGTACCCTAAACCAATCCCTAACCTTAAAACTAACCCTAACCCTAACCCGAACCCATACCCTACAACGTACCCTCACACTTACCCTAAACCGTACCCTAAGCCGTACCCTAACCCTAACCCTAACCCTAAACTATACCTTACGCCCTAGCCTCACTCATACCCTAACCCGTACCCTAAGCCGTACCCTAACCCTATCCCTAACCCTAGCCCTACCCCTAACCCATAACCTACGCAGTACCCTCACCCATACCCTCACCCGTACCCTAAGCCGTACCCTAACCCTAATCCTAAACCTAACCTATACCCTAACCCGTACCCTCACCCGTACCCTAAGCCGTACCCTAACCCTAACCCTAACCCGAACCCATACCTTACAACGTACCCTCACACTTACCCTAAACCGTACACCAAGGCGTACCCTAACCCTAACCCTAACCCTAAAATATACCTTACGCCCTACCCTCACTCGTACCCTAACCCGTACCCTAAGCCATACCCTAACCCTAACCCTAGCTGTAACCCTTATCCATACCGTACGCCGTACCCTCACACGTACCCTAACGCGTACCCTAAGCCGTACCCTAAACCTAACCCTAACCCATACCCTACGCCGTAACTGCACATGTATCCTAACCCGTACCCTAAGCCGTACCCTAACCCTAACCCTAACCCTCACCCGTACCCTAACCCGTATCCTAAGCCGTAGACTAACCCTAACCCTAACCCTAACCAATACCCTACACCGTACTCTCACCCGTGCCCTAACCCGTACCCTAAGCCGTGCCCTAACCCTAACCCTAACCCTAACCCTAACCCATACCCTACGCCGTACCCTAACCCGTACCCTAAGCCGTACCCTAACCCTAACCGTAACCCTAACCCATACGCTACGCCGTACCCTCACCCGTATCCTAACCCATATCCTAAGCCGTACCCTAACCCTAACCCTAACCCTATCCTATACCCTACGCCGTACCCTCACCCGCACCCTAAGCCGTACCCTAACCCTAACCCTAACCCTAACCCTAACCCTAACCCCTACCCTACGCCGTACCCTCACCCGTACCCTATCCCATACCCTTAGCCGTAACCTAACCCTAACCCTAACCCTAAACTACCCTTGACTGCTTTGTCTCCATTAGATTTCCTAAGCACTAGTGTTTTAAGGAACAGGTTAAAAAGAAAATCCTAATGTGATTTTTTTATAATGTGTTTATTCTTTATCTTATCCTAGTGACTAAAATCTTCTCCATGTATGGACCTCAAATAATATTCCTCTACGTGCTAAGTGGTAGCTAGAGAGTGGGGTAGATTTAATAAATACCCTAATCCTAACGTGTACCCTAACCCCTACCTTAGCCCTAATGCGTACCCTAACCCTAAGACAAACCCTAACCCTAACACGTACGCTAATCCTAAACCATATCATAAATCAATCCCTAACCCTAAAACTAACCCTAACCCAAACCCTAGAGCTAACCCATACCCTACGCCGTACCCTAAGCCGTACCCTAAACCTAAACCTAACCCTAACCCATACCCTACAACGTACCTTCACACTTACCCTAAACCTTACCCTAAGCCGTACCCTAACCCTAACCCTAACCCTAAACTACCCTTGACTGCTTTTGTCTCCATTAAATTTCCAAAGCACTAGTGTTTTAAGGAACAGGTTAAAAAGAAAATCCTAATGTGATTTTTTTTATAATGTGTTTATTCTTTATCTTATCCTAGTGACTAAAATCTTCTCCATGGCTGGACCCCAAATAATATTCCTTTACGTGCTAAGTGATATCTAGAGAGTGGGATAGGTTTAATAAATACCCTAATCCTAACGTGTACACTAACCCTAACCCATACCCTAACGCGTAACCTAACCCTAACCCAAACCCTAACCCTAATACGTACGCTCATCCTAACCCGTACCCTAAACCAATCCCTAACCCTAAAACAAATGCTAACCCTAACCCTAACCCTTACCCTACGCCGTACCCTCACCCGTACCATAACCCATACCCTAAGCTATACCCTAACCCTAAACCTAAATGATACCCTACGCCGTAACCGCACACGTATCCTAAGCCGTACCCTAAGCCGTACCCTAACCCTAACCCTAACCCATATGCTACGCAATACCCTCACCTGTACCCTAACCCGTATCCTAAGCCGAACCGTAACACTAATCCTAACCCTAACCGTAACCCTATCCCATACCCTACGCCGTACCCTAACCTGTATCCTAAGCCGTACCCTAACCCTAACCAATACCCTACGCAGTACCCTCACCCGTAACCTCACCCGTATCCTAAGCCGTACCCTAACCCTAACCATAACCCTAACCCTAACCCTAACCCCTACCCTATGCCGTACCCTCACCCGTACCATAACCCATACCCTAAGCTATACCCTAACCCTAAACCTAAATGATACCCTACGCCGTAACCGCACACGTATCCTAAGCCGTACCCTAAGCCGTACCCTAACCCTAACCCTAACCCATATGCTACGCAATACCCTCACCTGTACCCTAACCCGTATCCTAAGCCGAACCGTAACACTAATCCTAACCCTAACCGTAACCCTATCCCATACCCTACGCCGTACCCTAACCTGTATCCTAAGCCGTACCCTAACCCTAACCAATACCCTACGCAGTACCCTCACCCGTAACCTCACCCGTATCCTAAGCCGTACCCTAACCCTAACCATAACCCTAACCCTAACCCTAACCCCTACCCTATGCCGTACCATCACCCGTACCCTAACCCGTACCCTAAGCTGTACCCTAACTCTAACCCTAACCCTAACCGTAACCCTATCCCATACCCTACGCCGTACCCTAACCCGTACATTAACCCGTATCCTAAGCCGTACCCTAACCCTAACCAATACCCTACGCATTACCCTCACCCGTAACCTCACCCGTACCCTAAGCCGTACCCTAACCCTAACCCTAACCCTAACCCTAAACCTAACCCCTACCCTACGCCGTACCCTCACCCGTACCCTATCCCATACCCTACGCCATACCCTAACCTGTATCCTAAGCTGTATCCTAACCCTAACCAATACCCTACGCAGTACCCTCACCCGTACCCTAACCCGTACCCTAAGCCGTACCCTAACCCTAACCCTAACGCGAACCCATACCCTACAACGTAACCTCACACTTACCCTAAACCGTACCCTAAGCCGTACCCTAACCATAACACTAACCCTAAACTATACCTTACGCCCTGCCCTCACTCCTACCCTAACCCGTACCCTAAGCCGTACCCTAACCCTAACCCTCACCCTAGCCCTACCCCTAATCCATATCCTACGCCGTACCCTCACACGTCCCCTAACGCGTACCCTAAACCGTACCCTAACCCTAACCCAAAAACTAACCCGTAGACTACACCGTAACCGCACACGTATCCTAACCCGTACCCTAAGACGTACCCTCACCCTAATCCTAACCCTAACCCATACGCTACGCCGTACCCTCACCTGTACCCTAACCCGTACCTTAAACCATGCCCTAACCCTAAACCTAACCCTAACCCTAACCCTAACCCTAAACTACCCTTGACTGCTTTGCCTCCATTAGATTTCCTAAGCACTAGTGTTTTAAGGAACAGGTTAAAAAGTAAATCCTAATGTGATTTTTTTATAATGTGTTTATTCTTTATCTTATCCTAGTGACTAAAATCATCTCCATGGCTGGACCCCAAATAATATTCGTTTACGTGCTAAGTGGTATCTAGAGAGTGGGATAGGTTTAGTAAATACCCTAATCCTAACGTGTACCCTAACCCTAACCCTAACCGTAACACGTACGCTAATCCTAACCCGTACCCTAAACCAATCCCTAACCTTAAAGCTAACCCTAACCCTAACCCTAACCCATACCCTACGCCATACCCTCACCCGTACCCTAACCCGTACCCTAAGCCGTACCCTAACCCTAACCCTAACCCTAACCAATACCCTACGCAGTACCCTCACCCGTACTCTCAATCGTACCCTAAGCCGTACCCTAACCCTAACCCTAACCCCTACCGTACGCCGTACCCTCACCCGTACCCTATCCCATACCCTAAGCCGTACCCTAACCCTAACACTAACCCTAACCCTGACCCCAACCCTAAACTACCCTTGACTGCTTTTGCCTCCATTAGATTTCCTAAGCACTAGTGTTTTAAGGAACAGGATAAAAAGAAAATCGTAATGTGATTTTTTTATAATGTGTTTATTCTTTATCTTATCCTAGTGACTAAAATCTTCTCCATGGCTGGACCCCAAATAATATTCCTTTACATGCTAAGTGGTATCTAGAGAGTGGGATAGGTTTAATAAATACCCTAATCCTAACGTGTACCCTAACCCTAACCAATACCCTAACCCTAACGCGTACCCTAACCCTAACCCAAACCCTAACCCTAACACGTATGCTAAACCTAACCCGTACCCTAAACCAATCCCTAACCCTAAAACTAACCCTAACCCTAACCCTAACCCTAACCCTAAACTATACCTTATGCCCTACCCTCACTCATACCCTAACCCGTACACTAACCCTAACCCTAACCCTATCCCATAACCTACCTGGTACTCTCACACGTACCCTAACGCGTACCCTAAGCTGTACCCTAAACCTAACCCATACCCTACGCCGTAACCGCACACGTATGCCAACTCGTACCCTAAGCCGTACACTAACCCTAACCCTAACCCTAACCCATACGCTATGCCGTACCATCACCCGTACCCTAACCCGTACCCTAAGCCGTACCCTAACCCTAACCCTAACCCTAACCCTAAACCATACCCTACAACGTACCCTCACACTTACCCTAAACCGAACCCTAAGCCGTACCCTAAACCTAACCCTAACCCTAACACATACACTACGCCGTACCCTAACCCTTATCCTAAGCCGTAACCTAACCCTAACCAATACCCTACGCAGTACCCTCACCCATACCCTCACCCGTACCCTGAGCCGTACCCTAACCCTAACCCTAACCCTAACCCTAACCCTAACCCATACGCTATGCCGTACCCTCACCCGTACCCTAACCCGTATCCTAAGCCGTACCCTAACCCTAAACCTAACCCTAACCCATACGCTATGCCGTACCCTCACCCGTACCCTAACCCGTATCCTAAGCCGTACCCTAACCCTAACCCTAACCTATACCCTACGCCGTACCCTCTCCCGTACCCTAACCCGTACTCTAAGCCGTACCCTAACACTAACCCAAACCCTAACCCTAACACGTACGCTAATCCTAACCCGTACCCTAAACAAATCCCTAACCCTAAAACTAACCCTAACCCTAACCCTAACCCTAACCCATACCCTATGCCGTACCCTCACCCATACCCTAAGCCTTACCCTAACCCTAACCCTAACCCTAACCCATACGCTACGCCGTACCCTCACCCGTACCCTAACCCGTATCCTAAGCCGTACCCTAACCCTAACCAATACCCTACGCAGTACCCTCACCCGTACCCTCACCCGTACCCTAAGCCGTACCCTAACCCTAACCCTAATCCTAACCCTAACCCTAACCCTAACCCTAACCCCTACCCTACGCCGTACCCTCACCCGTACCCTATCCCATACCCTAAGCCATACCGTAACCCTAACACTAACCCTAACCATAACCCTAACACTAACCCTAAACTACCCTTGACTGCTTTTGCCTCCATTAGATTTCCTAAGCACTAGTGTTTTAAGGAACAGGTTAAAAAGAAAATCCTAATGTGATTTTTTTATAATGTGTTTATTCTTTATCTTATCCTAGTGACTAAAATCTTCTCCATGGCTGGACCCCAAATAATATTCCTTTACGTGCTAAGTGGTATCTAGAGAGTGGGATAGTTTTAATAAATACACTAATCCTAACGTGTACCCTAACCCTAACCCGAACCCTAACCCTAACCCTCACACTTACCCTAAACCGTACCCTAAGCCGTACCCTAAACCTAACCCTAACCGTAACACATACACTATGCCGTACCCTAACCCGTACCCTAACCCTTATCCTAAGCCGTACCCTAACCCTAACCAATACCCTACGCAGTACCCTCACCCATACCCTCACCGTACCCTAAGCCATACCCTAAACCTAACCCTAACCATAACCCTAACCCATACGCTATGCCGTACCCTCACCCGTACCCTAACCAGTATCCTAAGCCGTACCCTAACCCTAACCTTAACCCGAACCCCTACCCTATGCCGTACACTCACCCATACCCTAACCCGTACCCTAAGCTGTACCCTAACCCTAACCCTAACCGTAACCCTAATCCATAGCCTACGCCGTACCCTAACCCATACCCTAACCCGTATCCTACGCCGTACCCTAACCCTAACCAATACCCTACGCAGTACCCTCACCTGTACCCTAAACCGTACCCTAAGCCGTACACTAAACCTAACCCTAACCCGAAGCCATACCCTACAACGTACCCTCACACTTACACTAAACCGTACCCTAAGCCGTGCCCTAAATCTAACCCTAACCCTAAACTGTACCTTACGCCCTACCCTCAATCGTACCCTAATCCATACCCTAAGCCATACCCTAACCCTAACCCTAACCCTAGCCCTACCCCTAACCCAAACCCTCCGCCGTACCCTCACACGTACCCTAACGCGTACCCTAAGCCGTACCCTAACCCTAACCCTAACCCTAGCACTAACCCTAACCCATACCCTACGCCATACCCTAACCTGTATCCTAAGCCGTACCCTAAACCTAACCAATACCCTACGCAGTACCCTCACCCGTACCCTCAATCGTACCCTACTCCGTACCCTAACCCTAACCCTAACCCTAACCCTAACCCTAACCCTAACCCTAAACCGTACCCTAAGCCGTACCCTAAACCTAACCCAACCCTAACACATACACTACGCCGTACCCTAACCCGTACCCTAACCCTTATCCTAAGCCGTACCCTATCCCTAACCAATACCTTACGCAGTACCCTCACCCTTACCCTCACCCGTACCCTAAACCGTACCCTAACCCTAACCCTAACGCGAACCCATACCCTACAACGTACCCTCACACTTACCCTACACCGTACCCTAAGCCGTACCCTATCCCTAACCCTAACCCTAAACTATACCTTAAGCCCTACCCTCATTCGTACCCTAACCCGTACCCTAACCCTTATCCTAAGCCGTACCATAACCCTAACCCTAAACCTAACCTATACCCTATGCCGTACACTCACCCGTACCCTAACCCGTACTTTAAGCCATACCCTAACCCTAACCCTAACCCTAACCCAAACCCATACCCTACGCCGTACCCTAACCCGTACCCTAACCCGTATCCTAAGCCGTACCTTAACCCTAACCAATACCCTACGCAGTACCCTCACCCGTACCCTCAACCGTATCCTAAGCCGTACGCTAACACTAACCCTAACCCTAACCCTAACCCTAAACTATACCTTACGCCCTACCCTCACTCGTACCCTAACCCGTACCGTAAGCCGTACCCTAACCCTATCCCTAACCCTAGCCCTACTCCTATCCCATAACCTACGCCGTACCCTCACCCGTACCCTAAGCCTTATCCTAAGCCGTACCCTAACCCTAACCAATACCCTACGCAGTACGCTCACCCATACCCTCACCCGTACCCTAAGCCGTACCCTAACCCTTACCCTATCCCTAACCCTAACCCTAACCCTAACCCATACGCTATGCCGTACCCTCACCCGTACCCTAAACCGTATCCTAAGCCGTACCCTAACCCTAATCCTAACCCTAACCTATACCCTACGCCGTACCCTCACCCGTACCCTAAACCGTACCCTAACCCTAACCCTAGCTCTAACCCTTGCCCATACCTTACGCCGTACCCTCACACACATACCCTAACGCGTACCCTAAGCCGTACCCTAAACCTAACCCTAACCCATACCCTACACTGTAACCGCACATGTATCCTAACCCGTACCCTAAGCCGTACCCTAACCCTCACCCGTACCCTAACCCGTATCCTAAGCCGTACCCTAACCCTAACACTAACCCTAAACTATACCCTACGCCGTACACTCACCCGTACCCTAACCCGTACCCTAAGCCGTACCCTATCCGTAACCCTAAACCTAACCCTAAATCATAGCCTACGTTGTACCGTAACCCATACCCTAACCCGTACCCTAAGCCGTGCCCTAACCCTAACCCTAACCCATACGCTACGCCGTACCCTCACCCGTACCCTAAACCGGATCCTAAGCCGTACCCTAACCCTAACCCTAACCCTAACCTATACCCTACGCCGTACCCTCACCCGTACCCTAACCCGTACCCTAAGCCGTACCCTAAGCCGTAACCTAACCCTAACCCTAACCCTAAACTATACCTTACGCCCTACCCTCACTCGTACCCTAACCCGTACCGTAAGCCGTACCGTAACCCTATCCCTAACCCTAGCCCTACCCCTATCCCATAACCTACGCCGTAACCTCACCCGTGCCCTAACCCTTATCCTAAGCCGTACCCTAACCCTAACCAATACCCTACGCAGTACGCTCACACATACCCTCACCCGTACCCTAAGCCGTACCCTAACCCTAACCGTAACCCTAACCCTAACCCTAACCCTAACTCATACCCTAACCCTAACGCGTACCCTAACCCTAACCCAATCCCTAAACCTAACACGTATGCTAATCCTAACCCGTACCCTAAACCAATCCCTAACCCTAAAACTAACCCTAACCCTAACCCTAACCCTAACCCATACCCTACAACGTATCCCCACACTTACCCTAACCCGTACCCTAAGCCGTAACCTAACCCTAACCCTAACCCGAAACTGTACCTTACGCTCTACCCTCACTCGTACCCTAACCCATACCCTAAGCTGTACCCTAACCTTAACCCTAACCCTAGCCCTAACCCTATCCCATACCCTACGCGGTACTCTCAAACGTACCCTAACGCGTACCCTAAGCCGTACCCTAACCCTAACCCTAACCTATACCCTACGCCATACCCTCACCTGTACCCTAACCCGTACCCTAAGCCGTACCCTAACCCTAACCCTAACCCTAACCCTAACCCTAACCCCTACCCTACGCCGTACCCTAACCCGTACCCTAACCCTTATCCTAAGCCGTACCCTAACCCTAACCAATACCCTATGCAGTACGCTCACCCATACCCTCACCCGTACCCTAAGCCGTACCCTAACCCTAACCCTAACTCTAACCCTAACCCTAACACATACGCTATGCCGTACCCTCACCCGTACCCTAAACCGTATCCTAAGCCGTACCCGAAGCCTAACCCTAACCCTAACCCTAACCCTAACCCCTACCCTACGCCGTACCCTCACCCGTACCCTATCCCATACCCTAAGCCGTACCCTAACCCTAACACTAACCCTAACCCTAACCCTAACCCTAAACTACGCTTGACTGCTTTTGCCTCCATTAGATTTCCTAAGCACTAGTGTTTTAAGGAACAGGTTAAAAAGAAAATCCTAATGTGATTTTTTTATAATGTGTTTATTCTTTATCTTATCCTAGTGACTAAAATCTTCTCCATGGCTGGACCCCAAATAATATTCCTTTACGTGCTAAGTGGTATCTAGAGAGTGGGATAGGTTTAATAAATACCCTAATCCTAACGTGTACCCTAACCCTAACCCTAACCCTAACCCTAACCCTAACCCTCACACTTACCCTAAACCGTACCCTAAGCCGTACCCTAAACCTAACCCTAACCGTAACACATACACTACGCCGTACCCTAACCCGTACCCTAACCCTTATCCTAAGCCATACCCTAACCCTAACCAATACCCTACGCAGTACCCTCACCCATACCCTCACCCGTACCCTAAGCCATACACTAAACCTAACCCTAACCCTAACCCTAACCCATACACTATGCCGTACCCTCACCCGTACCCTAACCCGTATCCTAACCGTACCCTAACCCTAACCTTAACCCGAACCCCTACCCTATGCCGTACACTCACCCATACCCTAACCCGTACCCTAAGCTGTACCCTAACCCTAACCCTAACCGTAACCCTAATCCATAGCCTACGCCGTACCCTAACCCATACCCTAACCCGTATCCTACGCCGTACCCTAACCCTAACCAATACCCTACGTAGTACCCTCACCCGTACCCTAAACCGTACCCTAAGCCGTACCCTAACCCTAACCCTAACCCGAACCCATACCCTACAACTTACCCTCACACTTACCCTAAACCATACCCTAATCTGTACCCTAAATCTAACCCTAACCCTAAACTATACCTTACGCCCTACCCTCACTCGTACCCTAAACCGTACCCTAAGCCATACCCTAACCGTAACCCTAACCCTAGCCCTACCCCTAACCCATACCCTACGCCGTACCCTCACACGTACCCTAAAGCGTACCCTAAGCCGTACCCTAACCCTAACACTAACCCTAACCCTAACCCCAACTCTAAACTACCCTTGACTGCTTTTGCCTCCATTAGATTTCCTAAGCACTAGTGTTTTAAGGAACAGGTTAAAAAGAAAATCCTAATGTGATTTTTTTATAATGTGTTTATTCTTTATCTTATCCTAGTGACTAAAATCTTCTCCATGGCTGGACCCCAAATAATATTCCTTTACGTGCTAAGTGGTATCTAGAGAGTGGGATAGGTTTAATAAATACCCTAATCCTAACGTGTACCCTAAACCTAACCCATACCCTAACCCTAACGCGTACCCTAACCCTAACCCAAACCCTAACCCTAACACGTATGCTAATCCTAACCCGTACCCTAAACCAATCCCTAACCCTAAAACTAACCCTAACCCTAACCCTAACCGTAACCCTAAACTATACCTTACGCCCTACCCTCACTCATACCCTAACCCGTACCCTAAACAGTACCCTAACCCTAACCCTAACCCTATCCCATAACCTACGTGGTACTCTCACACGTACCCTAACGCGTACCCTAAGCTGTACCCTAACCCTAACCCATACCCTACGCCGTAACCGCACACGTATCCCAACCCGTACCCTAAGCCGTACCCTAACCCTAACCCTAACCCTAACCCATATGCTACGCCGTACCCTCACCCGTACCCTAACCCGTATCCTAAGCCGTACCCTATCCCTAACCCTAACCCTAACCCTAACCCATACCCTACGCCGTACCCTCACACGAACCCTAACGCGTACCCTAAGCCGTACCCTAACCCTAATCCTAACCCTAGCACTAACCCTAACCCATACCCTAAGCCGTACCCTAACCTGTATCCTAAGCCGTATCCTAACCCTAACCAATACCCTACGCAGTACCCTCACCCATACCCTCAATCGTACCCTAAGCCGTACCCTAACCCTAACCCTAACCCTAACCCTAACCCTAACCCCTACCGTACGCCGTACCCTCACCCGTACCCTATCCCATACCCTAAGCCGTACCCTAACCCTAACACTAACCCTAACCCTAACCCCAACCCTAAACTACCCTTGACTGCTTTTGCCTCCATTAGATTTCCTAAGCACTAGTGTTTTAAGGAACAGGATAAAAAGAAAATCCTAATGTGATTTTTTTATAATGTGTTTATTCTTTATCTTATCCTAGTGACAAAAATCTTCTCCATGGCTGGACCCCAAATAATATTCCTTTACGTGCTAAGTGGTATCTAGAGAGTGGGATAGGTTTAATAAATACCCTAACCCTAACGCGTACCCTAACCCTAACCCAAACCCTAACCCTAACACGTACGCTAATCCTAACCCGTACCCTAAACCAATCCCTAACCCTAACCCTAACGCTAACCCATACCCTACGCCGTACCCTCACCCGTACCCTAAACCGTACCCTAAGCCGTACCCTAACCCTAACCCTAACCCTAACCCATACCCTACAACGTATCCTCACACTTACCCTAAACCGTACCCTAAGCCGTACCCTAAACCTAACCCTAACCCTAACACATACACTACGCCGTACCCTAACCCGTACCCTAACCCTTATCCTAAGCCGTAACCTAACCCTAACCAATACCCTACGCAGTACCCTCACCCATACCCTCACCCGTACCCTAAGCCATACCCTAACCCTAACCCTAACCCTAACCCATACGCTATACCGTACCCTCACCCGTACCCTAACCCGTATCCTAAGCCGTACCCTAACCCTAACCTTAACCCTAACCCCTACCCTATGCCGTACTCTCACCCGTACCCTAACCCGTACCCTAAGCTGTACCCTAACCCTAACCCTAACCGTAACCCTAACCCATACCCTACGCCGTACCCTAACCCATACCCTAAACCGTATCCTAAGCCGTACCCTAACCCTAACCCTAACCCGAACACATACCCTACAACGTACCCTCACACTTACCCTAAACCGTACCCTAAGCCGTACACTAAATCTAACCCTAACCCTAAACTACACCTTACGCCCTACCTTCACTCGTACCCTAACCCGTACCCTAAGACATACCCTAATCCTAACACTAACCCTAGCCCTAACCCTAACCCATACCCTACGCCGTACCCTCACACGTACCCTAACGCGTACCCTAAGCCGTACCCTAACCCTAACCCTAACCCTAACCCATACGCTATGCCGTACCCTCACCCGTACCCTAACCCGTATCCTAAGCCGTACCCTAACCCTAACCCTAACCCTAACCTATACCCTAACCCTAACCCTAACCCTAACCCTAACCCTAACCCTAACCAATCCCTAACCTTAAAACTAACCCTAACCCTAACCCTAACCCTCACCCTAAACTATACTTTACGCCCTACCCTCACTCAAACCCTAACCCGTACCCTAAGCCGTACCCTAACCCTAACCCTAACCCTATCCCATAACCTACATGGTACTCTCACACGTACCCTAACGCGTACCCTAAGCTGTACCCTAACCCTAACCCATACCCTACGCCGTAACTGCACACGTATCCCAACCCGTACCCTAAGCCGTACCCTAACCCTAACCCTAACCCTAACCCATACGCTATGCCGTACCATCACCCGTACCCTAACCCGTACCCTAAGCCGTACCCTAACCCTAACCCTAACCCTAACCCTAACCCTCACCCTAAACTATACTTTACGCCCTACCCTCACTCAAACCCTAACCCGTACCCTAAGCCGTACCCTAACCCTAACCCTAACCCTATCCCATAACCTACATGGTACTCTCACACGTACCCTAACGCGTACCCTAAGCTGTACCCTAACCCTAACCCATACCCTACGCCGTAACTGCACACGTATCCCAACCCGTACCCTAAGCCGTACCCTAACCCTAACCCTAACCCTAACCCATACGCTATGCCGTACCATCACCCGTACCCTAACCCGTACCCTAAGCCGTACCGAACCCTAACCCTAACCCTAACCCTAAACCATACCCTACAACTTACCCTCACACTTACCCTAAACCGTACCCTAAGCTGTACCCTAAATCTAACCCTAAACCTAAACTATACCTTATGCCCTACCCTCACTCGTACCCTAACCCGTATCCTAAGCCATACCCTAACCCTAACCCTAACCCTAGCCCTACCCCTTACCCATACCCTACGCCGTACCCTCACACGTACCCTAACGCGTACCCTAAGCCGTACCCTAACCCTAACCCTAACCCTAGCCCTAACCCTAACCCATACCCTACGCCGTACCCTAACCTGTATCCTGAGCCGTACCCTAACCCTAACCAATACCCTACGCAGTACCCTCACCCGTACCCTAACCCGTACCCTAAGCCGTACCCTAACCCTAACCCTAACCCTAACCCTAACCCTAACCCATACGCTATGCCGTACCCTCACACGTACACTAACCCATATCCTAAGCCGTACCCTAACCCTAACACTAACCCTAACCCTAACCCTAACCCTAACCCCTACCTTACGCCGTACCCTCACCCGTACCCTATCCCATACCCTAAGCCGTACCCTAAAACTAACCCTAACACTAACCCTAACCCTAACCCTAACCCATACCCTACAACGTACCCTCACACTTACCCTACACCGTACCCTAAGCCGTACCCTATCCCTAACCCTAACCCTAAACTATACCTTACGCCCTACCCTCATACGTACCCTAACCCGTACCCTAAACCTTATCCTAAGCCGTACCATAACCCTAACCCTAAACCTAACCTATACCCTATGCCGTACCCTCACCCGTACCCTAACCCGTACACTAAGCCATACCCTAACCCTAACCCTAACCCTAACCCTACGCCGTACCCTAACCCGTACCCTAACCCGTATCCTAAGCCGTACCCTAACCCTAACCAATACCCTACGCAGTACCCTCACCCGTACCCTCAACCGTACCCTAAGCCGTACGCTAACACTAACCCTAACCCTAACCCTAATCCTAACCCTAAACTACCCTTGACTGCTTTTGCCTCCTTTAGGTTTCCTAAGCACTAGTGTTTTAAGGAACAGGTTAAAAAGAAAATCATAATCTGATTTTTTTATAATGTGTTTATTCTTTATCTTATCCTAGTGACTAAAATCTTCTGCATGGCTGGACCCCAAATAATATTCCTTTACGTGCTAAGTGGTATCTAGAGAGTGGGATAGGTTTAATAAATACCCTAATCCTAACGTGTACCCTAACCCTAAACCATACCCTAACCCTAACGCGTACCCTAACCCTAACCCAAACCCTAACCCTTACGCGTACCCTAACCCTAACCCAAACCCTAAGCCTAACTCGTACGCTAATCCTAACCCGTACCCTAAACCAATCCCTAACCTTAAAACTAACCCTAACCCTAACCCTAACCCATACCCTACAACGTACCCTCACCCGTACCCTAACCCGTACCCTACCCGTACCCTAACCCTAACCCTAACCCTAAACTATACCTTACGCCCTACCCTCACTCGTACCCTAACCCGTACCGTAAGCCGTACCCTAACCCTATCCCTAACCGTAGCCCTACTCCTATCCCATAACCTACGCTGTACCCTCACCCGTACCCTAAGCCTTATCCTAAGCCGTACCCTAACCCTAACCAATACCCTACGCAGTACGCTCATCCATACCCTCACCCGTACCCTAAGCCGTACCCTAACCCTAACCCTATCCCTAACCCTAACTCTAACCCATATGCTATGCCGTACCCTCACCCGTACCCTAACCCGTATCCTAAGCCGTACCCTAACCCTAACCTTAACCCTAACCCCTACCCTATGCCGTACTCTCACCCGTACCCTAACCCGTACCCTAAGCTGTACCCTAACCTTAACCCTAACCGTAACCCTAACCCATACCCTACGCCGTACCCTAACCCATACCCTAAACCGTATCCTTAGCCGTACCCTAACCCGAACACATACCCTACAACGTACCCTCACACTTACCCTAAACCGTACCCTAAGCCGTACACTAAATCTAACACTAACCCTAAACTATACCTTACGTCCTACCCTCACTCGTACCCTAACCCGTACCCTAAGACATACCCTAACCCTAACCCTAACCCTAGCCCTACCCCTAACCCATACCCTACGCCGTACCCTCACACGTATCCTAACGCGTACCCTAAGCCGTACCCTAACCCTAACCCTAACCCTAACCCTAACCCATACGCTATGCCGTACCCACACCCGTACCCTAACCCGTATCCTAAGCCGTACCCTAACCCTAACCCTAACCTATACCCTACGCCGTACCCTCACCCGTACCCTAACCCGTACCCTAAGCCGTACCCTAACCCTAACCCTAACCCTAACCCTAACCCATACCCTACGCGGTACCCTAACCCGTACCCTAATCCGTATCATAAGCCGTACCCTAACCCTAACCAATACCCTACGCAGTACCCTCACCCGTACTCTCAATCGTACCATAAGCCGTACCCTAACCCTAACCCTAACCCTAACCCTAACCCCTACCGTACGCCGTACCCTCACCCGTACCCTATCCCATAGCCTAAGCGGTACCCTAACCCTAACACTAACCCTAACCCTAACCCCAACCCTAAACTACCCTTGACTGCTTTTGCCTCCATTAGATTTCCTAAGCACTAGTGTTTTAAGGAACAGGATAAAAAGAAAATCGTAATGTGATTTTTTTATAATGTGTTTATTCTTTATCTTATCCTAGTGACTAAAATCTTCTCCATGGCTGGACCCCAAATAATATTCCTTTACATGCTAAGTGGTATCTAGAGAGTGGGATAGGTTTAATAAATACCCTAATCCTAACGTGTACCCTAACCCTAACCAATACCCTAACCCTAACGCGTACCCTAACCCTAACCCAAACCCTAACCCTAACACGTATGCTAAACCTAACCCGTACCCTAAACCAATCCCTAACCCTAAAACTAACCCTAACCCTAACCCTAACCCTAAACTATACCTTATGCCCTACCCTCACTCATACCCTAACCCGTACACTAACCCTAACCCTAACCCTATCCCATAACCTACGTGGTACTCTCACACGTACCCTAACGCGTACCCTAAGCTGTACCCTAACCCTAACCCATACCCTACGCCGTAACCGCACACGTATGCCAACTCGTACCCTAAGCCGTACCCTAACCCTAACCCTAACCCTAACCCTAAACCATACCCTACAACGTACCCTCACACTTACCCTAAACCGTACCCTAAGCCGTACCCTAAACCTAACCCTAACCCTAACACATACACTACGCCGTACCCTAACCCTTATCCTAAGCCGTAACCTAACCCTAACCAATACCCTACGCAGTACCCTCACCCATACCCTCACCCGTACCCTGAGCCGTACCCTAACCCTAACCCTAACCCTAACCCTAACCCATACGCTATGCCGTACCCTCACCCGTACCCTAACCCGTATCCTAAGCCGTACCCTAACCCTAACCCTAACCCTAACCCATACACTATGCCGTACCCTCACCCGTACCCTAACCCGTATCCTAAGCCGTACCCTAACCCTAACCCTAACCTATACCCTACGCCGTACCCTCTCCCGTACCCTAACCCGTACTCTAAGCCGTACCCTAACAGTAACCCAAACCCTAACCCTAACACGTACGCTAATCCTAACCCGTACCCTAAACAAATCCCTAACCCTAAAACTAACCCTAACCCTAACCCTAACCCTAACCCATACCCTACGCCGTACCCTCACCCATACCCTAACCCATACCCTAAGCCTTACCCTAACCCTAACCCTAACCCTAACCCATACGCTACGCCGTACCCTCACCCGTACCCTAACCCGTATCCTAAGCCGTACCCTAACCCTAACCAATACCCTACGCAGTACCCTCACCCGTACCCTCACCCGTACCCTAAGCCGTACCCTAACCCTAACCCTAACCCTAACCCTAACCCCTACCCTACGCCGTACCCTCACCCGTACCCTATCCCATACCCTAAGCCATACCGTAACCCTAACACTAACCCTAACCATAACCCTAACCCTAAACTACCCTTGACTGCTTTTGCCTCCATTAGATTTCCTAAGCACTAGTGTTTTAAGGAACAGGTTAAAAAGAAAATCCTAATGTGATTTTTTTATAATGTGTTTATTCTTTATCTTATCCTAGTGACTAAAATCTTCTCCATGGCTGGACCCCAAATAATATTCCTTTACGTGCTAAGTGGTATCTAGAGAGTGGGATAGTTTTAATAAATACACTAATCCTAACGTGTACCCTAACCCTAACCCGAACCCTAACCCTAACCCTCACACTTACCCTAAACCGTACCCTAAGCCGTACCCTAAACCTAACCCTAACCGTAACACATACACTACGCCGTACCCTAACCCGTACCCTAACCCTTATCCTAAGCCGTACCCTAACCCTAACCAATACCCTACGCAGTACCCTCACCCATACCCTCACCGTACCCTAAGCCATACCCTAAACCTAACCCTAACCATAACCCTAACCCATACGCTATGCCGTACCCTCACCCGTACCCTAACCAGTATCCTAAGCCGTACCCTAAGCCTAACCTTAACCCGAACCCCTACCCTATGCCGTACCCTCACCCATACCCTAACCCGTACCCTAAGCTGTACCCTAACCCTAACCCTAACCGTAACCCTAATCCATAGCCTACGCCGTACCCTAACCCATACCCTAACCCGTATCCTACGCCGTACCCTAACCCTAACCAATACCCTACGCAGTACCCTCACCTGTACCCTAAACCGTACCCTAAGCCGTACACTAAACCTAACCCTAACCCGAAGCCATACCCTACAACGTACCCTCACACTTACACTAAACCGTACCCTAAGCCGTGCCCTAAATCTAACCCTAACCCTAAACTGTACCTTACGCCCTACCCTCAATCGTACCCTAATCCATACCCTAAGACATACCCTAACCCTAACCCTAACCCTAACCCATACCCTACGCCGTACCCTAACCCATACCCTAACCCGTATCCTAAGCCGTACCCTAACCCTAACCAATACCCTACGCAGTACCCTCACCTGTACCCTAAACCGTACCCTAAGCCGTACCCTAACCCTAACACTAACCCTAACCCTAACCCCAACCCTAAACTACCCTTGACTGCTTTTGCCTCCATTAGATTTCCTAAGCACTAGTGTTTTAAGGAACAGGATAAAAAGAAAATACTAATGTGATTTTTTTATAATGTGTTTATTCTTTATCTTATCCTAGTGACAAAAATCTTCTCCATGGCTGGACCCCAAATAATATTCCTTTACGTGCTAAGTGGTATCTAGAGAGTGGGATAGGTTTAATAAATACCCTAACCCTAACGCGTACCCTAACCCTAACCCAAACCCTAACCCTAACACGTACGCTAATCCTAACCCGTACCCTAAACCAATCCCTAACCCTAACCCTAACGCTAACCCATACCCTACGCCGTACCCTCACCCGTACCCTAAACCGTACCCTAAGCCGTACCCTAACCCTAAACCTAACCCTAACCCTAACCCTAACCCTTACGCTATACCGTACCCTCACCCGTACCCTAACCCGTATCCTAAGCCGTACCCTAACCCTAACCCTAACCCTAACCCTAACCCATACGCTATGCCGTACCCTCACCCGTACCCTAACCCGTATCCTAAGCCGTACCCTAACCCTAACCCTAACCCTAACCTATACCCTACGCCGTACCCTCACCCGTACCCTAACCCGTACCCTAAGTCGTACCCTAACCCTAACCCTAACCCATACACTACGCAGTACCCTAACCCGTACCCTAATCCGTATCATAATCCGTACCCTAACCCTAACCAATACCCTACGCAGTACCCTCACCCGTACCCTCAATCGTACCCTAAGCCATACCCTAACCCTAACCCTAACCCTAACCCCTACCGTACGCCGTACCCTATCCCATACCCTAAGCCGTACCCTAACACTAACACTAACCGTAACCCTAACCCCAACCCTAAACTACCCTTGACTGCTTTTGCCTCCATTAGATTTCCTAAGCACTAGTGTTTTAAGGAACAGGATAAAAAGAAAATCGTAATGTGATTTTTTTATAATGTGTTTATTCTTTATCTTATCCTAGTGACTAAAATCTTCTCCATGGCTGGACCCCAAATAATATTCCTTTACATGCTAAGTGGTATCTAGAGAGTGGGATAGGTTTAATAAATACCCTAATCCTAACGTGTACCCTAACCCTAACCCATACCCTAACCCTAACGCGTACCCTAACCCTAACCCAAACCCTAACCCTAACACGCATGCTAATCCTAACCCGTACCCTAAACCAATCCCTAACCCTAAAACTAACCCTAACCCTAAGCCTAACCCTAACCCTAAACTATACCTTACGCCCTACCCTCACTCATACCCTAACCCGTACCCTAACCCTAACCCTAACCCTATCCCATAACCTACGTGGTAATCTCACACGTACCCTAACGCGTACCCTAAGCTGTACCCTAACCCTAACCCATACCCTACGCCGTAACCGCACACGTATCCCAACCCGTACCCTAAGCCGTATCCTAAACCTAACCCTAACCCCAACCCATACGCTATGCCGTACCATCACCCGTACCCTAACCCGTACCCTAAGCCGTACCCTAACCCTAACCCTAACCCTAACCGTAACCCTAACCCATACCCTACGCCGTACCCTAACCCGTACCCTAATCCGTATCCTAAGCCGTACCCTATCCCTAACCAATACCTTACGCAGTACCCTCACCCTTACCCTCACCCGTACCCTAAACCGTACCCTAACCCTAACCCTAACGCGAACCCATACCTACAACGTACCCTCACACTTACCCTACACCGTACCCTAAGCCGTACCCTATCCCTAACCAATACCTTACGCAGTACCCTCACCCTTACCCTCACCCGTACCCTAAACCGTACCCTAACCCTAACCCTAACGCGAACCCATACCTACAACGTACCCTCACACTTACCCTACACCGTACCCTAAGCCGTACCCTATCCCTAACCCTAACCCTAAACTATACCTTAAGCCCTACCCTCATTCGTACCCTAACCCGTACCCTAACCCTTATCCTAAGCCGTACCATAACCCTAACCCTAAACCTAACCTATACCCTATGCCGTACACTCACCCGTACCCTAACCCGTACCCTAAGCCATACCCTAACCCTAACCCTAACCCTAACCCTAACCCATACCCTACGCCGTACCCTAACCCGTACCCTAACCCGTATCCTAAGCCGTACCCTAACCCTAACCAATACCCTACGCAGTACCCTCACCCGTACCCTCAACCGTATCCTAAGCCGTACGCTAACACTAACCCTAACCCTAACCCTAACCCTAAACTATACCTTACGCCCTACCCTCACTCGTACCCTAACCCGTACCGTAAGCCGTACCCTAACCCTATCCCTAACCCTAGCCCTACTCCTATCCCATAACCTACCCCGTACCCTCACCCGTACCCTAAGCCTTATCCTAAGCCGTACCCTAACCCTAACCAATACCCTACGCAGTACCCTCACCCATACCCTCACCCGTACCCTAAGCCGTACCCTAACCCTTACCCTATCCCTAACCCTAACCCTAACCCTAACCCATACGCTATGCCGTACCCTCACCCGTACCCTAAACCGTATCCTAAGCCGTACCCTAACCCTAATCCTAACCGTAACCTATACCCTACGCCGTACCCTCACCCGTACCCTAAACCGTACCCTAAGCCGTACCCTAACCCTAACCCTAACCCTAACACATACCCTACGCCGTACCCTAACCCGTACCCTAACCCGTATCCTAAGCCGTACCCTAACCCTAACCAATAACCTATGCAGTACCCTCACCCGTACCCTCACCCGTACCCTAAGCCGTACCCTAACCCTAACCCTAACCCTAATCCCTACCCTACGCCGTACCCTCACCCGTACCCTATCCCATACCCTAAGCCGTACCCTAACCCTAACACTAACCGTAACCCTAACCCTAACCCTAAACTACCCTTGACTGCTTTTGCCTCCATTAGATTTCCTAAGCACTAGTGTTTTAAGGAACAGGTTAAAAAGAAAATCCTAATGTCATTTTTTTATAATGTGTTTATTCTTTATCTTATCCTAGTGACTAAAATCTTCTCCATGGCTGGACCCCAAATAATATTCCTTTACGTGCTAAGTGGTATCTAGAGAGTGGGATAGGTTTAATAAATACCCTAATCCTAACGTGTACCCTAACACTAACCCATACCCTAACCCTAACCCGTACCCTAACCCTAACCCAAACCCTAACCGTAACACGTATGCTAATCCTAACCCATACCCTAAACCAATCCCTAACCCTAAAACTAACCCTAACCCTAACCCTAACCCTAACCCATACCCTACAACGTATCCCCACACTTACCCTAACCCGTACCCTAAGCCGTAACCTAACCCTAACCCTAACCCGAAACTATACCTTACGCCCTACCCTCACTCGTACCCTAACCCATACCCTAAGCTGTACCCTAACCTTAACCCTAACCCTAGCCCTAACCCTATCCCATACCCTACGCGGTACTCTCAAACGTACCCTAAGGCGTACCCTAAGCCGTACCCTAACCCTAACCCTAACCCGAACCCATACCCTACAACGTACCCTCACACTTACCCTAAACCGTACCCCAATTGTACCCTAACCCTAACCCTAACCCGAAACTATACCTTACGCGCTACCCTCACTCGTACCCTAACCCGTACCCTAAGCCGTACCCTAACCCTAACCCTAGCTCTAACCCTTGCCCATACCTTACGCCGTACCCTCACACATACCCTAACGCGTACCCTAAGCCGTACCCTAAACCTAACCCTAACCCATACCCTACACCGTAACCGCACATGTATCCTAACCCGTACCCTAAGCCGTACCCTAACCCTAACCCTAACCCTCACCCGTACCCTAACCCGTATCCTAAGCCGTACCCTAACCCTAACACTAACCCTAAACTATACCCTACGCTGTACACTCACCCGTACTCTAACCCGTAACCTAATCCTAACCCTAACCCTAAGCAATACCCTACACCGTACTCTCACCCGTACCCTAACCCGTACCCTAAGCCGTACCCTATCCGTAACCCTAAACCTAACCCTAAATCATAGCCTACGTTGTACGGTAACCCATACCCTAACCCGTACCCTAAGCCGTGCGCTAACCCTAACCCTAACCCTAACCCTAACCCATACCCTACGCCGTACCCTAACCCGTACCCTAACCCTAACCCTAACCCATACGCTACGCCGTACCCTCACCCGTACCCTAAACCGTATCCTAAGCCGTACCCTAACCCTAACCCTAACCCTAACCTATACCCTACGCCGTACCCTCACCCGTACCCTAACCCGTACCCTAAGCCGTACCCTAAGCCGTAACCTAACCCTAACCCTAACCCTAAACTATACCTTACGCCCTACCCTCACTCGTACCCTAACCCGTACCGTAAGCCGTACCGTAACCCTATCCCTAACCCTAGCACTACCCCTATCCCATAACCTACGCCGTACCCTCACCCGTGCCCTAACCCTTATCCTAAGCCGTACCCTAACCCTAACAAATACCCTACGCAGTACGCTCACACATACCCTCACCCGTACCCTAAGCCGTACCCTAACCCTAACCGTAACCCTAACCCTAACCCTAACCCTAACTCATACCCTAACCCTAACGCGTACCCTAACCCTAACCCAAACCCTAAACCTAACACGTATGCTAATCCTAACCCGTACCCTAAACCAATCCCTAACCCTAAAACTAACCCTAACCCTAACCCTAACCCATACCCTACAACGTATCCCCACACTTACCCTAACCCGTACCCTAAGCCGTAACCTAACCCTAACCCTAACCCGAAACTATACCTTACGCTCTACCCTCACTCGTACCCTAACCCATACCCTAAGCTGTACCCTAACCTTAACCCTAACCCTAGCCCTAACCCTATCCCATACCCTACGCGGTACTCTCAAACGTACCCTAACGCGTACCCTAAGCCGTACCCTAACCCTAACCCTAACCCTAACCTATACCCTACGCCATACCCTCACCTGTACCCTAACCCGTACCCTAAGCCGTACCCTAACCCTACCCCTAACCCATACCCTACGCCGTACCCTCACACGTACCCTAAGGCGTACCCTAAGCCGTACCCTAACCCTAACCCTAACCCTAACCCATACGCTATGCCGTACCCTCACCCGTACCCTAACCCATATCCTAAGCCGTACCCCAACCCTAACCTTAACCCTAACCCCTACCCTATGCTGTACCCTCACCCGTACCCCAAACCGTACCCTAAGCTGTACCCTAACCCTAACCCTAACCGTAACCCTAACCCATACCCTACGCCGTACCCTAACCCATACCCTAACCCGTATCCTAAGCCGTACCCTAACCCTAACCAATACCCTACGCAGTACCCTCACCTGTACCCTAAACCGTACCCTAACCGTACACTAAACCTAACCCTAACCCGAAAGCATAACCTACAACGTACCCTCACACTTACACTAAACCGTACTCTAAGCCGTACCCTAAATCTAACCCTAACCCTAAACTATACCTTACGCCCTACCCTCACTCGTACCCTAATCCATACCCTAAGCCATACCCTAACCCTAACCCTAACCCTAGACTTACCCCTAACCCATACCCTACGCCGTACCCTCACACGAACCCTAACGCGTACCCTAAGCCGTACCCTAACCCTAATCCTAACCCTAGCACTAACCCTAACCCATACCCTAAGCCGTACCCTAACCTGTATCCTAAGCCGTATCCTAACCCTAACCAATACCCTACGCAGTACCCTCACCCATACCCTCAATCGTACCCTAAGCCGTACCCTAACCCTAACCCTAACCCTAACCCTAACCCTAACCCCTACCGTACGCCGTACCCTCACCCGTACCCTATCCCATACCCTAAGCCGTACCCTAACCCTAACACTAACCCTAAACCTAACCCCAACCCTAAACTACCCTTGACTGCTTTTGCCTCCATTAGATTTCCTAAGCACTAGTGTTTTAAGGAACAGGATAAAAAGAAAATCCTAATGTGATTTTTTTATAATGTGTTTATTCTTTATCTTATCCTAGTGACAAAAATCTTCTCCATGGCTGGACCCCAAATAATATTCCTTTACGTGCTAAGTGGTATCTAGAGAGTGGGATAGGTTTAATAAATACCCTAACCCTAACGCGTACCCTAACCCTAACCCAAACCCTAACCCTAACACGTACGCTAATCCTAACCCGTACCCTAAACCAATCCCTAACCCTAACCCTAACGCTAACCCATACCCTACGCCGTACCCTCACCCGTACCCTAAACCGTACCCTAAGCCGTACCCTAACCCTAACCCTAACCCTAACCCATACCCTACAACGTATCCTCACACTTACCCTAAACCGTACCCTAAGCTGTACCTTAACCCTAACCCTAACCGTAAACTATACCTTACACCCTACCCTCACTCGTACCCTAAACCGTACCCTAACCCGTACCCTAACCCTAACCCTAACCCTAGCCCTAACCCTATCCCATAACCTACGCGGTACTCTCACACGTACCCTAACGCGTACCCTAAGCCGTACCCTAACCCTAACCCTAACCCTAACCCATACGCTATGCCTTACCCTCAACCGTACCCTAACCCGTACCCTAAGCCGTACCCTAACCCTAACCCTAACCCTAACCCATACCCTACAACGTACCCTCACACTTACCCTAAACCGTACCCTAAGCCGTACCCTAAACCTAACCCTAACCCTAACACATACACTACGCCGTACCCTAACCCGAACCCTAACCCTTATCCTAAGCCGTAACCTAACCCTAACCAATACCCTACGCAGTACCCTCACCCATACCCTCACCCGTACCCTAAGCCATACCCTAACCCTAAAACTAACCCTAACCCTAACCCTAACCCATACGCTATACCGTACCCTAACCCGTATCCTAAGCCGTACCCTAACCCTAACCTTAACCCTAACCCCTACCCTATGCCGTACTCTCACCCGTACCCTAACCCGTACCCTAAGCTGTACCCTAACCCTAACCCTAACCGTAACCCTAACCCATACCCTACGCCGTACCCTAACCCATACCCTAAACCGTATCCTAAGCCGTACCCTAACCCTAACCCTAACCCGAACACATACCCTACAACGTACCCTCACACTTACCCTAAACCGTACCCTAAGCCGTATCCTAACCCTAACCCTAACCCTAAACTATACCTTACGCCCTGCCCTCACTTGTACCCTAACCCATACCATAAGCCGTACCCTAACCCTAACCCTAACCCTAGCCCTACCCCTAACCCATACCCTACGCCGTACCCTCACACGTACCCTAACGCGTACCCTAAGCCGTACCCTAACCCTAACCCTAACCCTAACCCATACCCTACGCCGTACCCTCACCCGTACCCTAACCCGTAACCTAAGCCGTGTCCTAACCCTAACGCTAACCCTAACCCTAACCCTAACCCATACCCTACGACGTACCCTAACCCGTACCCTAAACCGTACCCTAAGCCGTACCCTAACCCTAACCCTAACCCTAACCCTAACCCTAACCCTTATCCTAAACTACCCTTGACTGCTTTTGCCTCCATTAGATTTCCTAAGCACTAGTGTTTTAAGGAACAGGTTAAAAAAAAATCCTAATGTGATTTTTTTATAATGTGTTTATTCTTTATCTTATCCTAGTGACTAAAATCTTCTCCATGGCTGGACCCCAAATAATATTCCTTTACGTGCTAAGTGGTATCTAGAGAGTGGGGTAGGTTTAATAAATACCCTAATCCTAACGTGTACCCTAAACCATACCCTAGCCCTAACGCGTACCCTAACCCTAACCCAAACCCTAAACCTAACACGTATGCTAATCCTAACCCGTACCCTAAACCAATCCCTAACCCTAAAACTAACCCTAACCCTAACCCTAATCCTAACCCATACCCTACAACGTATCCCCACACTTACCCTAACCCGTACCCTAAGCCGTAACCTAACCCTAACCCTAACCCGAAACTATACCTTACGCCCTACCCTCACTCATACCCTAACCCATACCCTAAGCTGTACCCTAACCTTAACCCTAACCCTAGCCCTAACCCTATCCCATACCCTACGCGGTACTCTCAAACGTACCCTAACGCGTACCCTAAGCCGTACCCTAACCCTAACCCTAACCCTAACCTATACCCTACGCCATACCCTCACCTGTACCCTAAGCCGTACCCTAACCCTAACCCTAACCCTAACCCCTACCCTACGCCGTACCCTAACCCGTACCCTAACCCTTATCCTAAGCCGTACCCTAACCCTAACCAATACCCTACGCAGTACGCTCACCCATACCCTCACCCGTACCCTAAGCCGTACCCTAACCCTAACCCTAACCCTAACCCTAACCCTAACACATACGCTATGCCGTACCCTCACCCGTACCATAAACCGTATCCTAAGCCGTACCTTAACCCTAACCCTAACCCTAACCCTAACCCCTACCCTACGCCGTACCCTCACCCGTACCCTATCCCATACCCTAAGCCGTACCCGAACCCTAACACTAACCCTAACCCTAACCCTAACCCTAAACTACCCTTGACTGCTTTTGCCTCCATTAGATTTCCTAAGCACTAGTGTTTTAAGGAACAGGTTAAAAAAAAATCCTAATGTGATTTTTTTATAATGTGTTTATTCTTTATCTTATCCTAGTGACTAAAATCTTCTCCATGGCTGGACCCCAAATAATATTCCTTTACGTGCTAAGTGGTATCTAGAGAGTGGGGTAGGTTTAATAAATACCCTAATCCTAACGTGTACCCTAACCCTAAACCATACCCTAGCCCTAACGCGTACCCTAACCCTAACACAAACCCTAACCCTAACACGTACGCTAATCCTAAACCATACCCTAAACCAATCCCTAACCCTAACCCTAACCCTACCCCATACCTTACGCCGTACCCTCACCCGTACCCTAACCCGTACCCTAAGCCGTACCCTAACCCTAACACTAACTCTAACCCTAACCCATACCCTACAACGTACCCTCACACTTACCCTAAACCATACCCTAAGCCGTATCTTAACCCTAAACCTAACCGTAAACTATACCTTACGCCCTACCCTCACTCGTACACTAACCCTTACCCTAAACCGTACCCTAAACCTAACCCTAACCCTAGCCCTAACCCTAACACGTAACCTACGCTGTACCCTCACCCGTACCCTAATCCATACCCTAATATGTACCCTAACCGTAACCCTAACCCTAACTCTAACCCTAACCCATACCCTAAGCCGTACCCTAACCCTAACCCTAACCCTAACCATAACCCATACCCTACAACGTACCCTCACACTTACCCTAACCCGTACCCTAAGCCGTACCCTAACCCTAACCCTAACCCTAAACTATAACTTACGCTCTACCCTCACTCATACCCTAACCCGTACCCTATGCCGTACCCTAACCCTATCCCTAACCCTAGCCCTACCCCTAACCCATAACCTACGCCGTACCCTCACCCATACCCTAACCCTTATCCTAAGCCGTTCCCTAACCCTAACCAATACCCTACGCAGTACCCTCACCCATACCGTCACCCGTACCCTAAGCCGTACCCTAACCGTAACCCTAACCCTAACCCTAACCCATACGCTATGCCGTACCCTCACCCGTACCCTAAACCGTATCCTAAGCCGTACCCTAACCCTAATCCTAACCCTAACCTATACCCTATGCCATACCCTCACCCGTACCCTAAGCCGTACCCTAACCCTAACCCTAACCCTATCCCATAACCTACGCGGTACTCTCACACGTATCCTAACGCGTACCCTAAGCCGTGCCCTAACCCTAACCCATACCCTACGCCGTAACCGCACACATATCCCAACACGTACCCTAAGCCGTACCCTAACCCTAACCCTAACCCTAACCCATACGCTATGCTGTACCCTCACCCACACCCTAACCCGTACCCTAAGCCGTACCCTAACCCTAACCCTAACCCTAACCCTAACCCATACCATACAACGTACCCTCACACTTACCCTAAACCGTACCCTAAGCCGTACGCTAAACCTAACCCTAACCCTAACACATACACTACGCCGTACCCTCACCCGTACCCTAACCCATACCCTACGCCGTACCCTAACCTGTATCCTAAGGCATACCCTAACCCTAATCAATACCCTACGCAGTACCCTCACCCGTACCCTAACGCGTACCCTAAGCCGTACCCTAACCCTAACCCTAACCCTAATCCTAACCCATACGCTATGCCGTACCCTCACCCGTACCCTAACCCGTATCCTAAGCCGTACCCCAACCCTAACATTAACCCTAACCCCTACCCTATGCTGTACTCTCACCCTTACCCCAACCCGTACCCTAAGCTGTACCCTAACCCTAACGCTAACCGTAACCCTAACCCATACCCTACGCCGTACCCTAACCCATACCCTAACCCGTATCCTAAGCCGTACCCTAACCCTAACCAATACCCTACACAGTACCCTCACCCGTACCCTCACCCGTACCCTAACCCATACCCTACGCCGTACCCTAACCTGTATCCTAAGCCGTACCCTAACCCTAACCCTAACCCGAACCCATACCCTACAACGTACCCTCACACTTACCCTAAACCGTACCCTAAGCCGTACCCTAAATCTAACCCTAACCCTAAACTATACCTTATGCCCTACCCTCACTCGTACCCTAATCCATACCCTAAGCCATACCCTAACCCTAACCCTAACCCTAGCACTACCCCTAACCCATACCCTACGCCGTACCCTCACACGTACCCTAACGCGTGCCCTAAGCCGTACCCTAACCCTAGCACTAACCCTAACCCATACCCTACGCCGTACCCTAACCTGTATCCTAAGCCGTACCCTAACCCTAACCAATACCCTACGCAGTACCCTCACCCGTACCCTCAATCGTACCCTAAGCCGTACCCTAACCCTAACCGTAACCCTAACCCTAACCCTAACCCCTACCGTACGCCGTACCCTCACCCGTACCCTATCCCATACCCTAAGCCGTACCCTAACCCTAACACTAACCCTAACCCTAACCCCAACCCTAAACTACCCTTGACTGCTTTTGCCTCCATTACATTTCCTAAGCACTAGTGTTTTAAGGAACAGGATAAAAAGAAAATCCTAATGTGATTTTTTTATAATGTGTTTATTCTTTATCTTATCCTAGTGACAAAAATCTTCTCCATGGCTGGACCCCAAATAATATTCCTTTACGTGCTAAGTGGTATCTAGAGAGTGGGATAGGTGTAATAAATACCCTAACCCTAACGCGTACCCTAACCCTAACCCAAAACCTAACCCTAACACGTACGCTAATCCTAACCCGTACCCTAAACCAATCCCTAACCCTAACCCTAACGCTAACCCATACCCTATGCCGTACCCTCACCCGTACCCTAAACCGTACCCTAAGCCGTACCCTAACCCTAACCCTAACCCTAACCCTAACCATAACCCTAACCCTAACCCTAACCCTAAACCGTACCCTAACCCTAACCCTAACCCTAACCCTAACCCTAACCCATACGCTATGCCGTACCCTCATCCGTACCCTAACCCGTATCCTAAGCCGTACCCTAACCCTAACCTTAACCCTAACCCCTACCCTATGCCGTACCCTCACCCGTACCCTAACCCGTACCCTAAGCTGTACCCTAACCCTAACCCTAACCGTAACCCTAACCCATACCCTACGCCGTACCCTAACCCATACCCTAAACTGTATCCTAAGCCGTACCCTAACCCTAACCAATACCCTACGCAGTACCCTCACCCGTACCCTAAACCGTACCCTAACCCTAACCCTAACCCTAGCCCTAACCCTAACCCATACCCTACGCCGTACCCTAACCTGTATCCTAAGCCGTACCCTAACCCTAACCAATACCCTACGCAGTACCCTCACCCGTACCCTAAACCGTACCCTAAGCCGTACCCTAACCCTAACCCTAACCCGAACCCATACCCTACAACGTACCCTCACACTTACCCTAAACCGTACCCTAAGTCGTACCCTAAATCTAACCCTTACCCTAAACTATACCTTACGCCCTACCCTCACTCGTACCCTAACCCGTGCCCTAAGCCGTACCCTAAGCCTAACCCTAACCCTAGCCCTACCCCTAACCCATACCCTACGCCGTACCCTCACACGTACCCTAACGCGTACCCTAAGCCGTACCCTAACCCTAACCCTAACCCTAACACAAACCCTATGCCGTAACCGCACATGTATCCTAACCTGTACGCTAAGCCGTACCCTAACCCTAACCCTAACCCTAACCCATACACTACGCCGTACCCTCACCCGGAACCTAAACCTTATCCTAAGCCATACCCTAACCCTAACCCTAACACTAAACCCTACCCTACGCCGTACCCTCACCCGTACCCTAACCCCTACCCTAAGCTGTACCCTAACCCTAACCCATACCCTACGCCGTACCCTAACCCGTACCCTAACCCGTATCCTAAGCCGTACCCTAACCCATACCAATACCCTATGCAGTACCCTCACCCGTACCCTAAGCCGTACCCTAAACCTAACCCTAACCCTAACCCTAACCCTAACCCTAACCCTAACCTTAACCCTAACCCCAACCCTAAACTACCCTTGACTGCTTTTGCCTCCATTAGATTTCCTAAGCACTAGTGTTTTAAGGAACAGGATAAAAAGAAAATCCTAATGTGATTTTTTTATAATGTGTTTATTCTTTATCTTATCCTAGTGACTAAAATCTTCTCCATGGCTGGACCCCAAATAATATTCGTTTACGTGCTAAGTGGTATCTAGAGAGTGGGATAGTTTTAATAAATACCCTAATCCTAACGTGTACCGTAACCCTAACCCATACCCTAACCCAAACCCTAACCCTAAAACGTACGCTAATCCTAACCCGTACCCTAAACCAATCCCTAACCTTAAAACTAACCCTAACCCTAACCCTAACCCATAACCTACGCCGTACCCTCACCCGTACCCTAATCCGTACCCTAACCCTAACCCTAACCCTAACCCATACCCTACAACGTACCCTCACACTTACCCTACACCGTACCCTAAGCCGTACCCTAACCCTAACCCTAACCCTAAACTATACCTTACGCCCTACCCTCATTCGTACCCTAACCCGTACCCTAACCCTTATCCTAAGCCGTACCATAACCCTAACCCTAAACCTAACCTATACCCTATGCCGTACCCTCACCCGTACCCTAACCCGTACCCTATGCCATACCCTAACCCTAACCCTAACCCTAACCCATACCCTACGCCGTACCCTAACCCCTACCCTAACCCGTATCCTAAGCCGTACCCTAACCCTAACCAATACCCTACGCAGTACCCTCACCCGTACCCTAAACCGTACCCTAAGCCGTAAGCTAACACTAACCCTAACCCTAACCCTAACCCTTACCCTAAACTACCCTTGACTGCTTTTGCCTCCTTTAGATTTCCTAAGCACTAGTGTTTTAAGGAACAGGTTAAAAAGAAAATCCTAATCTGATTTTTTTATAATGTGTTTATTCTTTATCTTATCCTAGTGACTAAAATCTTCTCCATGGCTGGACCCCAAATAATATTCCTTTACGTGCTAAGTGGTATCTAGAGAGTGGGATAGGTTTAATAAATACCCTAATCCTAACGTGTACCCTAACCCTAACCCATACCCTAACCCTAACGCGTACCCTAACCCTAACCGAAACCCTAACCCTTACGCGTACCCTAACCCTAACCCAAACCCTAAGCCTAACACGTACGCTAATCCTAACCCGTACCCTAAACCAATCCCTAACCCTAAAACTAACCCTAACCCTAACCCTAACCCTAACCCTAACCCTAAACTACCCTTGACTGCTTTTGCCTCCATTAGATTTCCTTAGCACTAGTGTTTTAAGGAACAGGTTAAAAAGAAAATCCGAATGTGATTTTTTTATAATGTGTTTATTCTTTATCTTATCCTAGTGACTAAAATCTTCTCCATGGCTGGACCCCAAATAATATTCCTTTACGTGCTAAGTGGTATCTAGAGAGTGGGATAGGTTTAATAAATACCCTAATCCTAACGTGTACCCTAACCCTAACCCATACCCTAACCCTAACCCGTACCCTAACCCTAACCCAAACCCTAAGCCGTACCCTAACCCTAACCCTAACCCTAACCCCTACCCTACGCCGTACCCTCACCCGTACCCTATCCCATACCCTACGCCGTACCCTAACCTGTATCCTAAGCCGTACGCTAACCCTAACCAATACCCTACGCAGTACCCTCACCCGTACCCTAACCCGTACCCTAACCCTAAACCTAACGCGAACCCATACCCTACAACGTACCCTCACACTTACCCTAAACCGTACCCTAAGCCGTATCCTAACCCTAACCCTAACCCTAAACTATACCTTACGCCCTGCCCTCACTTGTACCCTAACCCGTACCATAAGCCGTACCCTAACCCTAACCCTAACCCTATCCCTAACCCTAGCCCTACCCCTAACCCATAACCTACGCCGTACCCTCACCCATACCCTAACCCTTATCCTAAGCCGTTCCCTAACCCTAACCAATACCCTACGCAGTACCCTCACCCATACCGTCACCCGTACCCTAACCGTAACCCTAACCCTAACCCTAACCCATACGCTATGCCGTACCCTCACCCGTACCCTAAACCGTATCCTAAGCCGTACCCTAACCCTAATCCTAACCCTAACCTATACCCTATGCCATACCCTCACCCGTACCCTAAGCCGTACCCTAACCCTAACCCTAACCCTAACCCATTCCCTACGCCGTACCCTAACCCGTACCCTAACCCGTATCCTAAGCCGTACCCTAACCCTAACCAATACCCTATGCAGTACCCTCACCCGTACCCTCATCCGTACCTTAAGCCGTACCCTAACCCTAACCCTAACCCTAAACCTAACCCCTACCCTAGGCCGTACCCTCACCCGTACCCTATCCCATACACTACGCCGTACCCTATCCTGTATCCTAAGCCGTACCCTAACCCTAACCAATACTCTACGGAGTACCCTCACCCGTACCCTAACCCGTACCCTAAGCCGTACCCTAACCCTAACCCTAACGCGAACCCATACCCTATAACGTACCCTCACACTTACCCTAAACCGTACCCTAAGCCGTATCCTAACCCTAACACTAACCCTAAACTATACCTTACGCCCTGCTCTAACTCGTACCCTAACCCATACCCTACGCCGTACCCTCACATGTACCCTAAAGCGTACCCTAAGCCGTACCCTAACCCTAACCCTAAAACTAACCCGTACCCTACGCCGTAACCGCACACGTATCCTAACCCGTACCCTAAGCCGTACCCTAACCCTAACCCTAACTCATACGCTACGCCGTACCCTCACCCGTACCCTAACACGTACCCTAAGCCGTACCCTAAACCTAACCCTAACCCTAACACATACACTACACCGTACCCTAACCCGTACCCTAACCCTTATCCTAAGCCGTAACCTAACTCTAACCAATACCCTACACAGTACCCTCACCCATACCCTCACCCGTACCCTAAGCCATACCCTAACCCTAACCCTAACCCTAACCCTAACCCTAACCCATACGCTATGCCGTACCCTCACCCGTACCCTAACCCGTATCCTAAGCCGTACCCTAAATCTAACCCTAACCCTAACCTATACCCTACGCCGTACCCTCTCACGTACCCTAACCCGTACCCTAAGCCGTACCCTAACCCTAACCCTAACCCTAACCCTAACCCATACCCTACGCGGTACCCTAACCCGTACCCTAATCCGTATCCTAAGCCGTACCCTAACCCTAACCTATACCCTACGCCGTACCCTCTCACGTACCCTAACCCGTACCCTAAGCCGTACCCTAACCCTAACCTTAACCCTAACCCCTACCCTATGCCGTACTCTCACCCATACCCTAACCCGTACCCTAAGCTGTACCCTAACCCTAACCCTAACCGTAACCCTAACCCATACCCTACGCCGTACCCTAACCCATACCCTAAACCGTATCCTTAGCCGTACCCTAACCCTAACCCTAACCCGAACACATACCCTACAACGTACCCTCACACTTACCCTAAACCATACCCTAAACCGTACACTAAATCTAACCCTAACCCTAAACTATACCTTACGCCCTACCCTCACTCGTACCCTAACCCGTACCCTAAGACATACCCTAACCCAAACCCTAACCAATACCCTACGCAGTACCCTCACTCGTACCCTCAATCGTACCCTAAGCCGTACCCTAACCCTAACCCTAACCCTAACCCTAACCCCTACCGTACGCCGTACCCTCACCCGTACCCTATCCCATACCCTAAGCCGTACCCTAACCCTAACACTAACCCTAACCCTAACCCCAACCCTAAACTACCCTTGACTGCTTTTGCCTCCATTAGATTTCCTAAGCACTAGTGTATTAAGGAACAGGATAAAAAGAAAATCTTAATGTGATTTTTTTATAATGTGTTTATTCTTTATCTTATCCTAGTGACTAAAATGTACTCCATGGCTGGACCCCAAATAATATTCCTTTACGTGCTAAGTGGTATCTAGAGAGTGGGATAAGTTTAATAAATACCCTACTCTTAACGTGTACCCTAACCCTAACCCATACCCTAGCCCTAACACGTACCCTAACCCTAACCCAAACCCTAACCCTAACACGTACGCTAATCCTAACCCGTACCCTAAACCAAACCCTAACCCTAACCCTAACGCTAACCCATACCCTACGCCGTAACCTCACCCGTACCCTAACCCGTACCCTAAGCCGTACCCTAACCCTAACCCTAACCCTATCCCATAACCTACGCGGTACTCTCACACGTATCCTAACGCGTACCCTAAGCCGTACCCTAACCCTAACCCATACCCTACGCCGTAACCGCACACGTATCCCAACACGTACCCTAAGCCGTACCCTAACCCTAACCCTAACCCTAACCCATACGCTATGCTGTACCCTCACCCACACCCTAACCCGGACCCTAAGCCGTACCCTAACCCTAACCCTAACCCTAACCCTAACCCATACCATACAACGTACCCTCACACTTACCCTAAACCGTACCCTAAGCCGTACGCTAAACCTAACCTTAACCCTAACACATACACTACGCCGTACCCTCACCCGTACCCTAACCCATACCCTACGCCGTACCCTAACCTGTATCCTAAGGCATACCCTAACCCTAATCAATACCCTACGCAGTACCCTCACACGTACCCTAACGCGTACCCTAAGCCGTACCCTAACCCTAACCCTAACCCTAACCCTAACCCATACGCTATGCCATACCCTCACCCGTACCCTAACCCGTATCATAAGCCGTACCCCAACCCTACCCTTAACCCTAATCCCTACCCTATGCTGTACTCTCACCCTTACCCCAACCCGTACACTAAGCTGTACCCTAACCCTAACGCTAACCGTAACCCTAACCCATACCCTACGCCGTACCCTAACCCATACCCTAACCCGTATCCTAAGCCGTACCCTAACCCTAACCAATACCCTACACAGTACCCTCACCCGTACCCTCACCCGTACCCTAACCCATACCCTACGCCGTACCCTAACCTGTATCCTAAGCCGTACCCTAACCCTAACCCTAACCCGAACCCATACCCTACAACGTACCCTCACACTTACCCTAAACCGTACCCTAAGCCGTACCCTAAATCTAACCCTAACCCTAAACTATACCTTACGCCCTACCCTCACTCGTACCCTAATCCATACCCTAAGCCATACCCTAACCCTAACCCTAACCCTAGCCCTACCCCTAACCCATACCCTACGCCGTACCCTCACACGTACCCTAACGCGTACCCTAAGCCGTACCCTAACCCTAACCCTAACACTAGCACTAACCCTAACCCATACCCTACGCCGTACCCTAACCTGTATCCTAAGCCGTACCCTAACCCTAACCCTAACCCTAACCCTAACCCTAACCCCTACCCTACGCCGTACCCTCACCCGTACCCAATCCCATACCCTAAGCCGTACCCTAACCCTAACACTAACCCTAACCCTAACCCTAACCCTAAACTACCCTTGACTGCTTTTGCCTCCATTAGATTTCCTAAGCACTAGTGTTTTAAGGAACAGGTTAACAAGAAAATCCTAATGTGATTTTTTTATAATGTGTTTATTCTTTACCTTATCCTAGTGACGAAAATCTTCTCCATGGCTGGACCCCAAATAATATTCCTTTACGTGCTAAGTGGTATCTAGAGAGTGGGATAGGTTTAATAAATACCCTAATCCTAACGTGTACACTTACCCTAACCCATACCCTAACCCTAACGCGTACCCTAACCCTAACCCAAACCCTAACCCTAACACGTACGCTAATCCTGACCCGTACCCTAAACCAATCCCTAACCCTAAACCTAACCCTCACCCATACCCTACGCCGTACCCTCACCCGTACCGTAACCCGTACCCTAAGCCGTACCCTAACCCTAACCCTAACCCTAACCCTAACCCATACCCTACAACGTACCCTCACACTTACCCTAAACCATACCCTAAGCCGTACCTTAACACTAACCCTAACCGTAAACTATACCTTACGCCCTACCCTCACTCGTACCCTAACCCTTACCCTAACCCTACCCCTAACCCTAGCCCTAACCCTAATCCATACCCTACGCCTTACACTCACACGTACCCTAATGCGTACACTACGCCGTACCGTAACCCTAATCCTAACCCTAACACAAACCCTATGCCGTAACCGCACATGTATCCTAACCTGTACGCTAAGCCGTACCCTAACCCTAACCCTAACCCTAACCCATACACTACGCCGTACCCTCACCCGGAACCTAAACCTTATCCTAAGCCATACCCTAACCCTAACCCTAACACTAAACCCTACCCTACGCCGTACCCTCACCCGTACCCTAACCCCTACCCTAAGCTGTACCCTAACCCTAACCCTAACCCTAACCCATACCCTACGCCGTACCCTAACCCGTACCCTAACCCGTATCCTAAGCCGTACCCTAACCCATACCAATACCCTATGCAGTACCCTCACCCGTACCCTAAGCCGTACCCTAACCCTAACCCTAACCCTAACCCTAACCCTAACCCTAACCCTAACCCTAACCTTAACCCTAACCCCAACCCTAAACTACCCTTGACTGCTTTTGCCTCCATTAGATTTCCTAAGCACTAGTGTTTTAAGGAACAGGATAAAAAGAAAATCCTAATGTGATTTTTTTATAATGTGTTTATTCTTTATCTTATCCTAGTGACTAAAATCTTCTCCATGGCTGGACCCCAAATAATATTCGTTTACGTGCTAAGTGGTATCTAGAGAGTGGGATAGTTTTAATAAATACCCTAATCCTAACGTGTACCGTAACCCTAACCCATACCCTAACCCAAACCCTAACCCTAAAACGTACGCTAATCCTAACCCGTACCCTAAACCAATCCCTAACCTTAAAACTAACCCTAACCCTAACCCTAACCCATAACCTACGCCGTACCCTCACCCGTACCCTAATCCGTACCCTAACCCTAACCCTAACCCTAACCCATACCCTACAACGTACCCTCACACTTACCCTACACCGTACCCTAAGCCGTACCCTAACCCTAACCCTAACCCTAAACTATACCTTACGCCCTACCCTCATTCGTACCCTAACCCGTACCCTAACCCTTATCCTAAGCCGTACCATAACCCTAACCCTAATCCTAACCTATACCCTATGCCGTACCCTCACCCGTACCCTAACCCGTACCCTATGCCATACCCTAACCCTAACCCTAACCCTAACCCTAACCCATACCCTACGCCGTACCCTAACCCGTACCCTAACCCGTATCCTAAGCCGTACCCTAACCCTAACCAATACCCTACGCAGTACCCTCACCCGTACCCTAAACCGTACCCTAAGCCGTAAGCTAACACTAACCCTAACCCTAACCCTAACCCTTACCCTAAACTACCCTTTACTGCTTTTGCCTCCTTTAGATTTCCTAAGCACTAGTGTTTTAAGGAACAGGTTAAAAAGAAAATCCTAATGTGATTTTTTTATAATGTGTTTATTCTTTATCTTATCCTAGTGACTAAAATCTTCTCCATGGCTGGACCCCAAATAATATTCCTTTACGTGCTAAGTGGTATCTAGAGAGTGGGATAGGTTTAATAAATACCCTAATCCTAACGTGTACCCTAACCCTAACCCATACCCTAACCCTAACGCGTACCCTAACCCTAACCGAAACCCTAACCCTTACGCGTACCCTAACCCTAACCCAAACCCTAAGCCTAACACGTACGCTAATCCTAACCCGTACCCTAAACCAATCCCTAACCCTAAAACTAACCCTAACCCTAACCCTAACCCTAACCCTAACCCTAAACTACCCTTGACTGCTTTTGCCTCCTTTAGATTTCCTAAGCACTAGTGTTTTAAGGAACAGGTTAAAAAGAAAATCCTAATGTGATTTTTTTATAATGTGTTTATTCTTTATCTTATCCTAGTGACTAAAATCTTCTCCATGGCTGGACCCCAAATAATATTCCTTTACGTGCTAAGTGGTATCTAGAGAGTGGGATAGGTTTAATAAATACCCTAATCCTAACGTGTACCCTAACCCTAACCCATACCCTAACCCTAACGCGTACCCTAACCCTAACCGAAACCCTAACCCTTACGCGTACCCTAACCCTAACCCAAACCCTAAGCCTAACACGTACGCTAATCCTAACCCGTACCCTAAACCAATCCCTAACCCTAAAACTAACCCTAACCCTAACCCTAACCCTAACCCTAACCCTAAACTACCCTTGACTGCTTTTGCCTCCTTTAGATTTCCTAAGCACTAGTGTTTTAAGGAACAGGTTAAAAAGAAAATCCTAATGTGATTTTTTTATAATGTGTTTATTCTTTATCTTATCCTAGTGACTAAAATCTTCTCCATGGCTGGACCCCAAATAATATTCCTTTACGTGCTAAGTGGTATCTAGAGAGTGGGATAGGTTTAATAAATACCCTAATCCTAACGTGTACCCTAACCCTAACCGAAACCCTAACCCTTACGCGTACCCTAACCCTAACCCAAACCCTAAGCCTAACACGTACGCTAATCCTAACCCGTACCCTAAACCAATCCCTAACCCTAAAACTAACCCTAACCCTAACCCTAACCCTAACCCTAACCCTAAACTACTCTTGACTGCTTTTGCCTCCATTAGATTTCCTTAGCACTAGTGTTTTAAGGAACAGGTTAAAAAGAAAATCCGAATGTGATTTTTTTATAATGTGTTTATTCTTTATCTTATCCTAGTGACTAAAATCTTCTCCATGGCTGGACCCCAAATAATATTCCTTTACGTGCTAAGTGGTATCTAGAGAGTGGGATAGGTTTAATAAATACCCTAATCCTAACGTGTACCCTAACCCTAACCCATACCCTAACCCTAACCCGTACCCTAACCCTAACCCAAACCCTAAGCCGTACCCTAACCCTAACCCTAACCCTAACCCCTACCCTACGCCGTACCCTCACCCGTACCCTATCCCATACCCTACGCCGTACCCTAACCTGTATCCTAAGCCGTACGCTAACCCTAACCAATACCCTACGCAGTACCCTCACCCGTACCCTAACCCGTACCCTAACCCTAAACCTAACGCGAACCCATACCCTACAACGTACCCTCACACTTACCCTAAACCGTACCCTAAGCCGTATCCTAACCCTAACCCTAACCCTAAACTATACCTTACGCCCTGCCCTCACTTGTACCCTAACCCGTACCATAAGCCGTACCCTAACCCTAACCCTAACCCTATCCCTAACCCTAGCCCTACCCCTAACCCATAACCTACGCCGTACCCTCACACGTACCCTAAACCGTACCCTAAGCCGTACCCTAACCCTAACCCTAACTCTAACCCTTATCCATACCCTACGCGGTACACTAACCCGTACCCTAACCCGTACCCTAAGTCGTACCCTAACCCTAACCCTAACCCTAACACGTACGCTAATCCTAACCCGTACCCTAAACCACTCCCTAACCCTAACTCTAACGCTAACCCATACCCTACGCCGTACCCTCACCCGTACCCTAAACCGTACCCTAAGCCGTACCCTAACCCTAACCCTAACCCTAACCATAACCATAACCCTAACCCTAACCCTAACCCTAAACCGTACCCTAACCCTAACTCTAACCCTAACCCTAACCCTAACCCATACGCTATGCCGTACCCTCATCCGTACCCTAACCCGTATCCTAAGCCGTACCCTAACCCTAACCTTAACCCTAACCCCTACCCTATGCCGTACCCTCACCCGTACCCTAACCCCTACCCTAAGCTGTACCCTAACCCTAACCCTAACCGTAACCCTAACCCATACCCTACGCCGTACCCTAACCCATACCCTAAACTGTATCCTAAGCCGTACCCTAACCCTAACCAATACCCTACGCAGTACCCTCACCCATACCCTCACCGTACCCTAAGCCATACCCTAACCCTAACCCTAACGATAACCCATACCCTACGCCGTACCCTCACCCGTACCCTAACCCGTATCCTAAGCCGTACCCTAACCCTAACCTTAACCCTAACCCCTACCCTATGCCGTACTCTCACCCGTACCCTAACCCGTACCCTAAGCTGTACCCTAACCCTAACCCTAACCGTAACCCTAACCCATACCCTACGCCGTACCCTAACCCATACCCTAAACCGTACCCTAAGCCGTACACTAAATCTAACCCTAACCCTAAACTATACCTTACGCCCTACCCTCACTCGTAACCTAACCCGTACCCTAAGACATACCCTAACCCTAACCCTAACCCTAACCCTAAACTATACCCTACGCCGTACCCTCACCCGTACCCTAAACCGTACCCTAAGCCGTACCCTAACCCTAACCCTAACTCTAACCCTTATCCATACCCTACGCGGTACACTAACCCGTACCCTAATCCGTATCCTAAGCCGTACCCTAACCCTAACCAGTACCCTACACAGTACCCTCACCCGTACCCTATCCCATACCCTAAGCCGTACCCTAACCGTAACCCTAACCCTAACCCTAATCCTAATACCTACCCTACGCCGTACCCTCACCCGTACCCTATTCCATACCCTAATCCGTACCCTAACCCTAACACTAACACTAACCCTAACCCTAACACTAAACTACCCTTGACTGCTTTTGCCTCCATTAGATTTCCTAAGCACTAGTGTTTTAAGGAACAGGTTAAAAAGAAAATCCTAATGTGATTTTTTTATAATGTGTTTATTCTTTATCTTATCCTAGTGACTAAAATCTTCTCCATGGCTGGACCCCAAATAATATTCCTTTACTTGCTAAGTGGTATCTAGAGAGTGGGATAGGTTTAATAAATACCCTAATCCTAACGTGTACCCTAACCCTAACCCATACCCTAACCCTAACGCGTACCCTAACCCTAACCCAAACCCTAACCCTAACACGTATGCTGATCCTAACCCGTACCCTAAACCAATCTCTAACCCTAACCCTAACGCTAACCCATACCTACGCCGTACCCTCACCCGTACCATAACCCGTACCCTAACCCGTACCCTAACCCTAACCCTAACCCTAACCCATACGCTACGCCGTACCCTCACCCGTACCCTAACCCGTACCCTAAGCCGTACCCTAACCCTAACCGTAACCCTAACCTATACCCTACGCCGTACCCTCACCCGTACCCTAACCCCTACCCTAAGCCGTACCCTAACCCTAACCCTAACCCTAACCCTAACACGTACGCTAATCCTAACCCGTACCCTAAACCAATCTCTAACCCTAACCCTAACGCTAACCCATACCTACGCCGTACCCTCACCCGTACCCTAACCCGTACCCTAACCCGTACCCTAAGCCGTACCTAACCCTAACCCTAACCCTAACCCATACCCTACAACGTATCCTCACACTTACCCTAAACCGTACCCTAAGCCGTACCTCAACCCTAACCCTAACCATAAACTATACCATACGCCCTACCCTCACTCGTACCCTAAACCGTACCCTAAGCCGTACCCGAAACCTAACTCTAAACCTAACACATACACTACGCCGTACCCTCACCCGTACCCTAACCCGTATCCTAAGCCGTACCCTAACCCTAACCCTAACCCTAACCTATACCCTACGCCGTACCCTCACCCGTACCCTAACCCGTATCCTAAGCCGTACCCTAACCCATACCCTACGCGGTACCCTAACCCGTACCCTAATCCGTATCGTAAGCCGTACCCTAACCCTAACCAATACCCTAGGCAGTACCCTCACCCGTACTCTCAATCGTACCCTAAGCCGTACCCTAACCCTAACCCTAACCCTAACCCTAACCCCTACCGTACGCAGTACCCTCACCCGTACCCTATCCCATACCCTAAGCCGTACCCTAACCCTAACACTAACCCTAACCCTAACCCCAACCCTAAACTACCCTTGACTGCTTTTGCCTCCATTAGATTTCCTAAGCACTAGTGTTTTAAGGAACAGGATAAAAAGAAAATCTTAATGTGATTTTTTTATAATGTGTTTATTCTTTATCTTATCCTAGTGACTAAAATCTTCTCCATGGCTGGACCCCAAATAATATTCCTTTAGGTGCTAAGTGGTATCTAGAGAGTGGGATAGGTTTAATAAATACCCTAATGCTAACGTGTACCCTAACCCTAACCCATACCCTAACCCTAAAGCGTACCCTAACTCTAACCCAAACCCTAACCCTAACATGTATGCTAATCCTAACCCGTACCCTAAACCAATCCCTAACCCTAAAACTAACCCTAACCCTAACCCTAACCCTAACCCTAAACTATACCTTACGCCCTACCCTCACTCATACCCTAACCCGTACCCTAAGCCGTACCCTAACCCTAACCCTAACCCTATCCCATAACCTACATGGTACTCTCACACGTACCCTAACGCGTACCCTAAGCTGTACCCTAACCCTAACCCTAACCGTAACCCTAACCCATACCCTACGCCGTACCCTAACCTGTATCCTAAGCCGTACCCTAACCCTAACCAATACCCTACGCAGTACCCTCACCCGTACCCTAATCCGTACCCTAAGCCGTACCCTAACCCGAACCCATACCCTACAACGTACCCTCACACTTACCCTAAACCGTACCCTAAGTCGTACACTAAATCTAACCCTAACCCTAAACTATACTTTACGCCCTACCCTCACTTGTACCCTAACCCGTGCCCTAAGCCGTACCCTAAGCCTAACCCTAACCCTAGCCCTACCCCTAACCCATACCCTACGCCGTACCCTCACACGCAACCTAACGCGTACCCTAAGCCGTACCCTAACCCTAACCCTAACACATACGCTATGCCGTACCCTCACCCGTACCCTAACCCGTATCCTAAGCCGTACCCTAACCCTAACCCTAACCCTAACCTATACCCTACGCCGTACCCTCTCCCGTACCCTAACCCGTACCCAAAGCCATACCCTAACACTAACCCTAACCCTAACCCTAACCCATACCCTACGCGGTACCCTAACCCGTACCCTTATCCGTATCCTAAGCCGTGCCCTAACCCTAACCAATACCCTACGCAGTACCCTCACTCGTACCCTCAATCGTACCCTAAGCCGTACCCTAACCCTAACCCTAACCCTAACCCCTACCGTACGCCGTACCCTCACCCGAACCCTATCCCATACCCTAATCCGTATCCTAACCCTAACACTAACCCTAACCCTAACTCCAACCCTAAACTACCCTTGACTGCTTTTGCCTCCATTAGATTTCCTAAGCACTAGTGTATTAAGGAACAGGATAAAAAGAAAATCTTAATGTGATTTTTTTATAATGTGTTTATTCTTTATCTTATCCTAGTGACTAAAATGTTCTCCATGGCTGGACCCCAAATAATATTCCTTTACGTGCTAAGTGGTATCTAGAGAGTGGGATAGGTTTAATAAATACCCTACTCTTAACGTGTACCCTAACCCTAACCCATACCCTAACCCTAACACGTACCCTAACCCTAACCCAAACACTAACCCTAACACGTACGCTAATCCTAACCCGTACCCTAAACCAAACCCTAACCCTAACCCTAACGCTAACCTATACCCTACGCCGTAACCTCACCCGTACCCTATCCGGACCCTAAGCCGTACCCTAACCCTAACCCTAACCCTATCCCATAACCTACGCGGTACTCTCACACGTACCCTAACGCGTACCCTAAGCCGTACCCTAACCCTAACCCATACCCTACGCCGTAACCGCACACGTATCCCAACACGTACCCTAAGCCGTACCCTAACCCTAACCCTAACCCTAACCCATACGCTATGCCGTACCCTCACCCGTACCCTAACCCATACCCTAAGCCGTACCCTAACCCTAACCCATACCCTACAACGTACCCTCACACTTACCCTAAACCGTACCCTAAGCCGTACCCGAAACCTAACCCTAACACATACACTACGCCGTACCCTCACCCGTACCCTAACACATACCCTACGCCGTACCCTAACCTGTATCCTAAGGCATACCCTAACCCTAATCAATACCCTACGCAGTACCCTCACCCGTACCCTAACACGTACCCTAAGCCGTACCCTAACCCTAACCCTAACCCTGAACCATACGCTCTGCCGTACCCTCACCCGTACCCTAAACCGTATCCTAAGCCGTACCCTAACCCTAACCTTAACCCTAACCCCTACCCTATGCTGTACTCTCACCCTTACCCCAACCCGTACCCTAAGCTCTACCCTAACCCTAACCCTAACCGTAACCCTAAACCATACCCTACGCCGTACCCTAACCCATACCCTAACCCGTATCCTAAGCCGTACCCTAACCCTAACCAATACCCTACACAGTACCCTCACCCGTACCCTCACCCGTACCCTAACCCATACTCTACGCCGTACCCTAACCTGTATCCTAAGCCGTACCCTAACCCTAACCCTAACCCGAACCCATACCCTACAACGTACCCTCACACTTACCCTAAACCGTACCCTAAGCCGTACCCTAAATCTAACCCTAACCCTAAACTATACCTTACGCCCTATCCTCACTCGTACCCTAATCCATACCCTAAGCCAAACCCTAACCCTAACCCTAACCCTAGCCCTACCCCTAACCCACACCGTATGCCGTACCCTCACACGTACCCTAACGCGTACCCTAAGCCGTACCCTAACCCTAACCCTAACCCTAGCACTAACCCTAACCCATACCCTACGCCGTACCCTAACCTGTATCCTAAGCCGTACCCTAACCCTAACCAATACAATACGCAGTACCCTCACCCGTACCCTCAATCGTACCCTAAGCCGTACCCTAACCCTAACCCTAACCCTAACCCTAACCCATACGCTATGCCGTACCCTCACCCGTACCCTAACCCGTATCCTAAGCCGTACCCTAACCCTAACCCTAACCCTAACCTATACCCTACGCCGTACCCTCACCCGTACCCTAACCCGTATCCTAAGCCGTACCCTAACCCTAACCCTAACCCATACCCTACGCGGTACCCTCACCCGTACCCTAAACCGTACCCTAAGCCGTACCCTAACCCTAACCCTAACCCTAGCCCTAACCCTAACCCATACCCTACGCCGTACCCTAACCTGTATCCTAAGCCGTACCCTAACCCTAACCAATACCCTACGCAGTACCCTCACCCGTACCCTAAACCGTACCCTAAGCCGTACCATAACCCTAACCCTAACCCGAACCCATACCCTACAACGTACCCTCACACTTACCCTAAACCGTACCCTAAGTCGTACCCTAAATCTAACCCTAACCCTAAACTATACCTTACGCCCTACCCTCACTCGTACCCTAACCCGTGCCCTAAGCCGTACCCTAAGCCTAAGCCTAACCCTAGCCCTACTCCTAACCCATACCCTACGCCGTACCCTCACACGTACCCTAACGCGTACCCTAAGCCGTACCCTAACCCTAACCCTAACCCTAACTCATACGCTATGCCGTACCCTCACCCGTACCCTAACCCGTATCCTAAGCCGTACCCTAACCCTAACCCTAACCCTAACCTATACCCTACGCCGTACCCTCTCACGTACCCTATCCCGTACCCTAAGCCGTACCCTAACCCTAACCCTAACCCTAACCCTAACCCATACCCTACGCGGTACCCTAACCCGTACCCTAATCCGTATCCTAAGCCGTACCCTAACCCTAACCAATACCCTACGCAGTACCCTCACTCGTACCCTCAATCGTACCCTAAGCCGTACCCTAACCCTAACCCTAACCCTAACCCTAACCCCTACCGTACGCCGTACCCTCACCCGTACCCTATCCCATACCCTAAGCCGTACCCTAACCCTAACACTAACCCTAACCCTAACCCCAACCCTCAACTACCCTTGACTGCTTTTGCCTCCATTAGATTTCCTAAGCACTAGTGTATTAAGGAACAGGATAAAAAGAAAATCTTAATGTGATTTTTTAATAATGTGTTTATTCTTTATCTTATCCTAGTGACTAAAATCTTCTCCATGGCTGGACCCCAAATAATATTCCTTTACGTGCTAAGTGGTATCTAGAGAGTGAGATAGGTTTAATAAATACCCTAATCCTAACGTGTACACTAACCCTAACACATACCCTAACCCTAACGCGTACCCTAACCCTAACCCAAACACTAACCCTAACACGTACGCTAATCCTAACCCGTACCCTAAACCAAACCCTAACCCTAACCCTAACGATAACCCATACCCTACGCCGTACCCTCACCCGTACCCTAACCCGTATCCTAAGCCGTACCCTAACCCTAACCTTAACCCTAACCCCTACCCTATGCCGTACTCTCACCCGTACCCTAACCCGTACCCTAAGCTGTACCCTAACCCTAACCCTAACCGTAACCCTAACCCATACCCTACGCCGTACCCTAACCCATACCCTAAACCGTACCCTAAGCCGTACACTAAATCTAACCCTAACCCTAAACTATACCTTACGCCCTACCCTCACTCGTACCCTAAACCGTACCCTAAGACATACCCTAACCCTAACCCTAAGCCTAACCCTAAACTATACCCTACGCCGTACCCTCACCCGTACCCTAAACCGTACCCTAAGCCGTACCCTAACCCTAACCCTAACTCTAACCCTTATCCATACCCTACGCGGTACACTAACCCGTACCCTAATCCGTATCCTAAGCCGTACCCTAACCCTAACCAGTACTCTACACAGTACCCTCACCCGTACCCTATCCCATACCCTAAGCCGTACCCTAACCCTAACCCTAACCCTAACCCTAATCCTAATACCTACCCTACGCCGTACCCTCACCCGTACCCTATTCCATACCCTAATCCGTACCCTAAACCTAACACTAACACTAACCCTAACCCTAACACTAAACTACCCTTGACTGCTTTTGCCTCCATTAGATTTCCTAAGCACTAGTGTTTTAAGGAACAGGTTAAAAAGAAAATCCTAATGTGATTTTTTTATAATGTGTTTATTCTTTATCTTATCCTAGTGACTAAAATCTTCTCCATGGCTGGACCCCAAATAATATTCCTTTACTTGCTAAGTGGTATCTAGAGAGTGGGATAGGTTTAATAAATACCCTAATCCTAACGTGTACCCTAACCCTAACCCATACCCTAACCCTAACGCGTACCCTAACCCTAACCCAAACCCTAACCCTAACACGTACGCTAATCCTAACCCGTACCCTAAACCAATCTCTAACCCTAACCCTAACGCTAACCCATACCTACGCCGTACCCTCACCCGTACCATAACCCGTACCCTAACCCGTACCCTAAGCCGTACCTAACCCTAACCCTAACCCTAACCCATACCCTACAACGTACCCTCACACTTACCCTAAACCGTACCCTAAGCCGTATCCTAAATCTAAACCTATCCCTAAACTATACCTTACGCCCTACCCTCACTCGTACCCTAACCCGTACCCTAAGCCATACCCTAAACCTAACCCTAACCCTAGCCCTACCCCTAACCCATACCCTACGCCGTACCCTCACACGTACCCTAACGCGTACCATAAGCCGTACCCTAACCCTAACCCTAACACTAACCCTAACCCATACGCTATGCCGTACCCTCACCCGTACCCTAACCCGTATCCTAAGCCGTACCCTAACCCTAACCCTAACCCTAACCTATACCCTACGCCGTACCCTCACCCGTACCCTAACCCCTACCCTAAGCCGTACCCTAACCCTAACCCTAACCCTAACCCTAACACGTACGCTAATCCTAACCCGTACCCTAAACCAATCTCTAACCCTAACCCTAACGCTAACCCATACCTACGCCGTACCCTCACCCGTACCCTAACCCGTACCCTAACCCGTACCCTAAGCCGTACCTAACCCTAACCCTAACCCTAACCCATACCCTACAACGTATCCTCACACTTACCCTAAACCGTACCCTAAGCCGTACCTCAACCCTAACCCTAACCATAAACTATACCATACGCCCTACCCTCACTCGTACCCTAAACCGTACCCTAAGCCGTACCCGAAACCTAACTCTAAACCTAACACATACACTACGCCGTACCCTAACCCGTACCCTAACCCTTATCCTAAGCCGTAACCTAACCCTAACCAATACCCTACGCAGTACCCTCACCCATACCCTCACCCGTACCCTAAACCGTACCCTAACCCTAACCCTAACCCTAACCCTAACCCTAACCCATACGCTATGCCGTACCCTCACCCGTACCCTAACACGTATCCTAAGCCGTACCCCAACCCTAACCTTAACCCTAACCCCTACCCTATGCTGTACTCTCACCCGTACCCCAACCCGTACCCAAAGCTGTACCCTAACCCTAACCCTAACCGTAACCCTAACCTATACCCTACGCCGTACCCTAACCCATACACTAACCCGTATCCTAAGCCGTACCCTAACCCTAACCAATACCCTACACAGTACCCTCACCCGTACCCTCACCCATATCCTAACCCATACCCTACGCCATACCCTAACCTGTATCCTAAGCCGTACCCTAACCCTAACCAATACAATACGCAGTACCCTCACCCGTACCCTCAATCGTACCCTAAGCCGTACCCTAACCCTAACCCTAACCCTAACCCTAACCCATACGCTATGCCGTACCCTCACCCGTACCCTAACCCGTATCCTAAGCCGTACCCTAACCCTAACCCTAACCCTAACCTATACCCTACGCCGTACCCTCACCCGTACCCTAACCCGTATCCTAAGCCGTACCCTAACCCTAAACCTAACCCATACCCTACGCGGTACCCTAACCCGTACCCTAATCCGTATCGTAAGCCGTACCCTAACCCTATCCAATACCCTAGGCAGTACCCTCACCCGTACTCTCAATCGTACCCTAAGCCGCACCCTAACCCTAACCCTAACCCTAACCCTAACCCCTACCGTACGCAGTACCCTCACCCGTACCCTATCCCATACCCTAAGCCGTACCCTAACCCTAACACTAACCCTAACCCTAACCCCAACCCTAAACTACCCTTGACTGCTTTTGCCTCCATTAGATTTCCTAAGCACTAGTGTTTTAAGGAACAGGATAAAAAGAAAATCTTAATGTGATTTTTTTATAATGTGTTTATTCTTTATCTTACCCTAGTGACTAAAATCTTCTCCATGGCTGGACCCCAAATAATATTCCTTTACATGCTAAGTGGTATCTAGAGAGTGGGATAGGTTTAATAAATACCCTAATGCTAACGTGTACCCTAACCCTAACCCATACCCTAACCCTAAAGCGTACCCTAACTCTAACCCAAACCCTAACCCTAACATGTATGCTAATCCTAACCCGTACCCTAAACCAATCCCTAACCCTAAAACTAACCCTAACCCTAACCCTAACCCTAACCCTAAACTATACCTTACGCCCTACCCTCACTCATACCCTAACCCGTACCCTAAGCCGTACCCTAACCCTAACCCTAACCCTATCCCATAACCTACATGGTACTCTCACACATACCCTAACGCGTACCCTAAGCTGTACCCTAACCCTAACCCTAACCGTAACCCTAACCCATACCCTACGCCGTACCCTAACCTGTATCCTAAGCCGTACCCTAACCCTAACCAATACCCTACGCAGTACCCTCACCCGTACCATAATCCGTACCCTAAGCCGTACCCTAACCCTAACCCTAACCCGAACCCATACCCTACAACGTACCCTCACACTTACCCTAAACCGTACCCTAAGTCGTACCCTATATCTAACCCTAACCCTAAACTATACCTTACGCCCTACCCTCACTTGTACCCTAACCCGTGCCCTAAGCCGTACCCTAAGCCTAACCCTAACCCTAGCCCTACCCCTAACCCATACCCTACGCCGTACCCTCACACGCAACCTAACGCGTACCCTAAGCCGTACCCTAACCCTAACCCTAACACATACGCTATGCCGTACCCTCACCCGTACCCTAACCCGTATCCTAAGCCGTACCCTAACCCTAACCCTAACCCTAACCTATACCCTACGCCGTACCCTCTCCCGTACCCTAACCCGTACCCAAAGCCGTACCCTAACACTAACCCTAACCCTAACCCTAACCCATACCCTACGCGGTACCCTAACCCGTACCCTTATCCGTATCCTAAGCCGTGCCCTAACCCTAACCAATACCCTACGCAGTACCCTCACTCGTACCCTCAATCGTACCCTAAGCCGTACCCTAACCCTAACCCTAACCCTAACCCTAACCCCTACCGTACGCCGTACCCTCACCCGAACCCTATCCCATACCCTAATCCGTATCCTAACCCTAACACTAACCCTAACCCTAACTCCAACCCTAAACTACCCTTGACTGCTTTTGCCTCCATTAGATTTCCTAAGCACTAGTGTATTAAGGAACAGGATAAAAAGAAAATCTTAATGTGATTTTTTTATAATGTGTTTATTCTTTATCTTATCCTAGTGACTAAAATGTTCTCCATGGCTGGACCCCAAATAATATTCCTTTACGTGCTAAGTGGTATCTAGAGAGTGGGATAGGTTTAATAAATACCCTACTCTTAACGTGTACCCTAACCCTAACCCATACCCTAACCCTAACACGTACCCTAACCCTAACCCAAACACTAACCCTAACACGTACGCTAATCCTAACCCGTACCCTAAACCAAACCCTAACCCTAACCCTAACGCTAACCTATACCCTACGCCGTAACCTCACCCGTACCCTATCCGGACCCTAAGCCGTACCCTAACCCTAACCCTAACCCTATCCCATAACCTACGCGGTACTCTCACCCGTACCCTAACGCGTACCCTAAGCCGTACCCTAACCCTAACCCATACCCTACGCCGTAACCGCACACGTATCCCAACACGTACCCTAAGCCGTACCCTAACCCTAACCCTAACCCTAACCCATACGCTATGCCGTACCCTCACCCGTACCCTAACCCATACCCTAAGCCGTACCCTAACCCTAACCCATACCCTACAACGTACCCTCACACTTACCCTAAACCGTACCCTAAGCCGTACCCGAAACCTAACCCTAACACATACACTACGCCGTACCCTCACCCGTACCCTAACCCATACCCTACGCCATACCCTAACCTGTATCCTAAGGCATACCCTAACCCTAATCAATACCCTACGCAGTACCCTCACCCGTACCCTAACCCGTACCCTAAGCCGTACCCTAACCCTAACCCTAACCCTGAACCATACGCTCTGCCGTACCCTCACCCGTACCCTAAACCGTATCCTAAGCCGTACCCTAACCCTAACCTTAACCCTAACCCCTACCCTATGCTGTACTCTCACCCTTACCCCAACCCGTACCCTAAGCTCTACCCTAACCCTAACCCTAACCGTAACCCTAAACCATACCCTACGCCGTACCCTAACCCATACCCTAACCCGTATCCTAAGCCGTACCCTAACCCTAACCAATACCCTACACAGTACCCTCACCCGTACCCTCACCCGTACCCTAACCCATACTCTACGCCGTACCCTAACCTGTATCCTAAGCCGTACCCTAACCCTAACCCTAACCCGAACCCATACCCTACAACGTACCCTCACACTTACCCTAAACCGTACCCTAAGCCGTACCCTAAATCTAACCCTAACCCTAAACTATACCTTACGCCCTACCCTCACTCGTACCCTAATCCATACCCTAAGCCATACCCTAACCCTAACCCTAACCCTAGCCCTACCCCTAACCCACACCCTATGCCGTACCCTCACACGTACCCTAACGCGTACCCTAAGCCGTACCCTAACCCTAACCCTAACCCTAGCACTAACCCTAACCCATACCCTACGCCGTACCCTAACCTGTATCCTAAGCCGTACCCTAACCCTAACCAATACCCTACGCAGTACCCTCACCCGTACCCTCAATCGTACCCTAAGCCGTACCCTAACCCTAACCCCTACCGTACGCCGTACCCTCACCCGTACCCTATCCCATACCCTAAGCCGTACCTTAACTCTAACACTAACCCTAACCCTAACCCCAACCCTAAACTACCCTTGACTGCTTTTGCCTCCATTAGATTTCCTAAGCACTAGTGTTTTAAGGAACAGGATAAAAAGAAAATCCTAATGTGATTTTTTTATAATGTGTTTATTCTTTATCTTATCCTAGTGACAAAAATCTTCTCCATGGCTGGACCCCAAATAATATTCCTTTACGTGCTAAGTGGTATCTAGAGAGTGGGATAGGTTTAATAAATACCCTAACCCTAACGCGTACCCTAACCCTAACCCAAACCCTAACCCTAACACGTACGCTAATCCTAACCCGTACCCTAAACCAATCCCTAACCCTAACCCTAACGCTAACCCATACCCTACGCCGTACACTCACCCGTACCCTAAACCGTACCCTAAGCCGTACCCTAACCCTAACCCTAACTCATACCCTACAATGTATCCTCACACTTACCCTAAACCGTACCCTAAGCCGTACCTTAACCCTAACCCTAACCGTAAACTATACCTTACACCCTACCCTCACTCGTTCCCTAAACCGTACCCTAACCCGTACCCTAACCCTAACCCTAACCCTAGCCCTAACCCTATCCCATAACCTACGCGGTACTCTCACACGTAACCTAACGCGTACCCTAAGCCGTACCCTAACCCTAACCCATACCCTACGCCGTAACCGCACACGTATTCCAACCCGTACCCTAAGCCGTACCCTAACCCTAACCCTAACCCTAACCCATACGCTATGCCTTACCCTCACCCGTACCCTAACCCTTACCCTAAGCCGTACCCTAACCCTAACCCTAACCCTAACCCTAACCCATATCCTACAACGTACCCTCACACTTACCCTAAACTGTAGCCTAAGCCGTACCCTAAACCTAGCCCTAACACATACACTACGCCGTACCCTAACCCGTACCCTCACCCTTATCCTAAGCCGTAACCTAACCCTAACCAATACCCTACGCAGTACCCTCACCCATACCCTCACCCGTACCCTAAGCCGTACCCTAACCCTAACCCTAACCCTAACCGTAACCCATACGCTATGCCGTACCCTCACCCGTACCCTAACCCGTATCCTAAGCCGTACCCTAACCCTAACCTTAACCCTAACCCCTACCCTAACCCTAACCTTAACCCTAACCCCTACCCTATGCCGTACTCTCTCCCGTACCCTAACCCGTACCCTAAGCTGTACCCTAACCCTAACCCTAACCGTAACCCTAACCCATACCCTACGCCGTACCCTAACCCATACCCTAAACCGTATCCTTAGCCGTACCCTAACCCTAACCCTAACCCGAACACATACCCTACAACGTACCCTCACACTTACCCTAAACCGTACCCTAAGCCGTACACTAAATCTAACCCTAATCCTAAACTATACCTTACGCCCTACCGTCACTCGTACCCTAACCCGTGCCCTAAGCCGTACCCTAAGCCTAACCCTAACCCTAGCCCTACCCCTAACCCATACCCTACGCCGTACCCTCACACGTACCCTAACGCGTACCCTAAGCCGTACCCTAACCCTAACCCTAACCCATACGCTATGCCGTACCCTCACCCGTACTCTAACCCGTATCCTAAGCCGTACCCTAACCCTAACCCTAACCCTAACCTATACCCTACGCCGTACCCTCTCCCGTACCCTAACCCGTACCCTAAGCCGTACCCTAACCCTAACCCTAACCCTAACCCTAACCCATACCCTACGCGGTACCCTAACCCGTACCCTAATCCGTATCCTAAGCCGTACCCTAACCCTAACCAATACCCTACGCAGTACCCTCACCCGTACCCTAAACCGTACCCTAACCCTAACACTAACCCTAACCCTAACCCCAACCCTAAACTACCCTTGACTGCTTTTGCCTCCATTAGATTTCCTAAGCACTAGTGTATTAAGGAACAGGATAAAAAGAAAATCTTAATGTGATTTTTTTATAATGTGTTTATTCTTTATCTTATCCTAGTGACTAAAATCTTCTCCATGGCTGGACCCCAAATAATATTCCTTTACGTGCTAAGTGGTATCTAGAGAGTGGGATAGGTTTAATAAATTCCCTAATCCTAACGTGTACCCTAACCCTAACCCATACCCTAACCCTAACGCGTACGCTAATCCTAACCCGTACCCTAAACCAATCCCTAACCCTAAAACTAACCCTAACCCTAACCCTAACCCTAACCCATACCCTACGCCGTACCCTCACCCGTACCCTAACCCGTACCCTAAGCCGTACCCTAACCCTAACCTTAACCCTAACCCCTACCCTATGCCGTACTCTCACCCGTACCCTAACCCGTACCCTAAGCTGTACCCTAACCCTGACCCTAACCGTAACCCTAACCCATACCCTACGCAGTACCCTCACCCGTACTCTCAATCGTACCCTAAGCCGTACCCTAACCCTAACCCTAACCCTAACCCTAACCCCTACCGTACGCCGTACCCTCACCCGTACCCTATCCCATACCCTAAGCCGTACCCTAACCCTAACACTAACCCTAACCCTAAACCCAACCCTAAACTACCCTTGACTGCTTTTGCCTCCATTAGATTTCCTAAGCACTAGTGTTTTAAGGAACAGGATAAAAAGAAAATCTTAATGTGATTTTTTTATAATGTGTTTATTCTTTATCTTATCCTAGTGACTAAAATCTTCTCCATGTCTGGACCCCAAATAATATTCCTTTACATGCTAAGTGGTATCTAGAGAGTGGGATAGGTTTAATAAATACCCTAATCCTAACGTGTACCCTAACCCTAACCCATACCCTAACCCTAACGCGTACCCTAACCCTAACCCAAACCCTAACCCTAACACGTACGCTAATCCTAACCCGTACCCTAAACCAATCCCTAACCCTAACCCTAACGCTAACCCATACCCTACGCCGTACCCTCACACTTACCCTAAACCGTACCCTAAGCCGTACCCCAAACCTAACTCTAACCCTAACACATACACTACGCCGTACACTAACCCGTACCCTAACCCTTATCCTAAGCCGTAACCTAACCCTAACCAATACCCTACGCAGTACCCTCACCCATACCCTCACCCGTACCCTAAGCCGTACCCTAACCCTAACCCTAACCCTAACCCTAACCCTAACACATACGCTATGCCGTACCCTCACCCGTACCCTAACCCGTATCCTAAGCCGTACCCCAACCCTAACCTTAACCCTAACCCCTACCCTATGCTGTACTCTCACCCGTACCCCAACCCGTACCCAAAGCTGTACCCTAACCCTAACCCTAACCGTAACCCTAACCCATACCCTACGCCGTACCCTAACCCATACACTAACCCGTATCCTAAGCCGTACCCTAACCCTAACCAATACCCTACACAGTACCCTCACCCGTACCCTCACCCATACCCTAACCCATACCCTACGCCGTACCCTAACCTGTATCCTAAGCCGTACCCTAACCCTAACCAATACAATACGCAGTACCCTCACCCGTACCCTCAATCGTACCCTAAGCCGTACCCTAACCCTAACCCTAACCGTAACCCTAACCCTAACCCCTACAGTACGCCGTACCCTCACCCGTATCCTATCCCATACCCTAAGCCGTACCCTAACCCTAACACTAACACTAACCCTAACGCCAACCCTAAACTATCCTTGACTGCTTTTGCCTCCATTAGATTTCCTAAGCACTAGTGTTTTAAGGAACAGGATAAAAAGAAAATCCTAATGTTATTTTTTTATAATGTGTTTATTCTTTATCTAATCCTAGTGACAAAAATCTTCTCCATGGCTGGACCCCAAATAATATTCCTTTACATGCTAAGTGGTATCTAGAGAGTGGGATAGGTTTAATAAATACCCTAATCCTAACGTGTACCCTAACCCTAACCCATACCCTAACCCTAACGCGTACCCTAACCCTAACCCAAACCCTAACCCTAACACGTACGCTAATCCTAACCCGTACCCTAAACCAATCCCTAACCCTAACGCTAACCCATACCTACGCCGTACCCTCACCCGTACCCTAACCCGTACCCTAACCCGTACCCTAAGCCGTACCTAACCCTAACCCTAACCCTAACCCATACCCTACAACGTATCCTCACACTTACCCTAAACCGTACCTAACCGTACCTCAACCCTAACCCTAACCATAAACTATACCATATGCCCTACCCTCACTCGTACCCTAAACCGTACCCTAACCCGTACCCTAACCCTAACCCTAACCCTAACCCTATCCCATAACCTAGGCGGTACTCTCACACGTACCCTAACGCGTACCCTAAGCCGTACCCTAACCCTAACCCATAGCCTACGCCGTAACCGCACACGTATCCCAACCCGTACCCTAAGCCGTACCCTAACCCTAACCCTAACCCTAACCCATACGCTATGCCTTACCCTCACCCGTACCCTAACCCATACCCTAAGCCGTACCCTAACCCTAACCCTAACCCATACCCTACAACGTACCCTCACACTTACCCTAAACCGTACCCTAAGCCGTACCCTAAACCTAACCCTAACCCTAACACATACAGTACACCGTACCCTAACCCGTACCCTAACCCTTATCCTAAGCCGTAACCTAACCCTAACCAATACCCTACGCAGTACTCTCACCCATACCCTCACCCGTACCCTAACCCTAACCCTAACCGTAACCCTAAACCATACCCTACGCCGTACCCTAACCCATACCCTAAACCGTATCCTTAGCCGTACCCTAACCCTAACCCTAACCCGAACACATACCCTACAACGTACCCTCACACTTACCCTAAACCGTACCCTAAGCCGTACACTAAATCTAACCCTAACCCTAAACTATACCTTACGCCCTACCCTCACTCGTACCCTAACCCGTACCGTAAGACATACCCTAACCCTAACCCTAACCCTAGCCCTACCCCTATCCCATACCCTACGCCGTACCCTCACACATATCCTAACGCGTACCCTAAGCCGTACCCTAACCCTAACCCTACCCCATAAGCTATGCCGTACCCTCACCCGTACCCTAACCCGTATCCTAAGCCGTACCCTAACCCTAACCCTAACCCTAACCTATACCCTACGCCGTACCCTCACACTTACCCTAAACCGTACCCTAAGCCGTACCCTAAACCTAACCCTAACCCTAACACATACAGTACACCGTACCCTAACCCGTACCCTAACCCTTATCCTAAGCCGTAACCTAACCCTAACCAATACCCTACGCAGTACTCTCACCCATACCCTCACCCGTACCCTAACCCTAACCCTAACCGTAACCCTAACCCATACCCTACGCCGTACCCTCACCCATACCCTAAACCGTATCCTTAGCCGTACCCTAACCCTAACCCTAACCCTAACCTATACCCTACGCCGTACCCTCTCCCGTACCCTAACCCGTACCCTAAGCCGTACCCTAACCCTAACCCTAACCCTAACCCTAACCCATACCCTATGCGGTACCCTAACCCGTACCCTAATCCGTATCCTAAGCCGTACCCTAACCCTAACCAATACCCTACGCTGTACCCTCACTCGTACCCTCAATCGTACCCTAAGCCGTACCCTAACCCTAACCCTAAACCTAACCCTAACCCCTACCGTACGCCGTACTCTCACCCGTACCCTATCCCATACCCTAATCCGTACCCTAACCCTAACACTAACCCTAACCCTAACCCCAACCCTAAACTACCCTCGACTGCTTTTGCCTCCATTAGATTTCCTAAGCACTAGTGTATTATGGAACAGGATAAAAAGAAAATCTTAATGTGATTTTTTTATAATGTGTTTATTCTTTATCTTCTCCTAGTGACTAAAATCTTCTCCATGGCTGGACCCCAAATAATATTCCTTTACGTGCTAAGTGGTATCTAGAGAGTGGGACAGGTTTAATAAATACCCTCATCCTAACGTGTACCCTAACCCTAACCCATACCCTAACCCTAACGCGTACCCTAACCCTAACCCAAACACTAACCCTAAAACGTACGCTAATCCTAACCCGTACCCTAAACCAAACCCTAACCCTAACCCTAACGCTAACCCATACCCTACGCCGTAACGTCACCCGTACCCTAACGCGTACTCTAAGCCGTACCCTAACCCTAACCCATACCCTACGCCGTAACCGCACACGTATCCCAACCCGTACCCTAAGCCGTACCCTAACCCTAACCCTAACCCATACGCTATGCCGTACCCTCACCCGTACCCTAACCCGTACCCTAAGCCGTACCCTAACCTTAACCCTAACCCTAACCCTAACCCATACCCTACAACGTACCCTCACACTTACCCTAAACCGTACCCTAAGCCGTACCCTAAACCTAACCCTAACCGTAACACATACACTACGCCGTACCCTAACCCTTACCCTAACCCTTATCCTAAGCCGTACCCTAACCCTAACCAATACCCTACGCAGTACCCTCACCCATACCCTCACCCGTACCCTAAGCCATACCCTAAACCTAACCCTAACACTAACCCTAACCCATACGCTATGCCGTACCCTCACCGGTACCCTAACCCGTATCCTAAGCCGTACCCTAACCCTAACTTTAACCCTAACCCCTACCCTATGCCGTACCCTCACCCATACCCTAACCCGTACCCTAAGCCGTACCCTAACCCTAACCCTAACCCTAACCCTAACCCTAACCCCTACCGTACGCCGTACCCTCACCCGTACCCTATCCCATACCCTAAGCCGTACCCTAACCCTAACACTAACCCTAACCCTAACACCAACCCTAAACTACCCTTGACTGCTTTTGCCTCCATTAGATTTCCTAAGCACTAGTGTTTTAAGGAACAGGATAAAAAGAAAATCCTAATGTGATTTTTTTATAATGTGTTTATTCTTTATCTTATCCTAGTGACAAAAATCTTCTCCATGGCTGGACCCCAAATAATATTCCTTTACGTGCTAAGTGGTATCTAGAGAGTGGGATAGGTTTAATAAATACCCTAACCCTAACGCGTACCATAACCCTAACCCAAACCCTAACCCTAACACGTACGCTAATCCTAACCCGTACCCTAAACCAATCCCTAACCCTAACCCTAACGCTAACCCATACCCTACGCCGTACCCTCACCCGTACCCTAAACCGTACCCTAAGACGTACCTTAACCCTAACCCTAACCGTAAACTATACCTTACACCCTAGCCTCACTCGTACCCTAACCCGTACCCTAAGCCGTACCTAACCCTAACCCTAACCCTAACCCATACCCTACAACGTATCCTCACACTTACCCTAAACCGTACCCTAAGCCGTACCTCAACCCTAACACTAACCATAAACTATACCATACGCCCTACCCTCACCCGTACCCTAACCCGTATCCTAAGCCGTACCCTAACCCTAACCTTACCCCTAACACCTACCCTATGCCGTACCCTCACCCGTACTCTAAACCGTACCCTAAGCTCTACCCTAACCCTAACCCTAACCGTAACCCTACCCATACCCTACGCCGTACCCTAACCTGTATCCTAAGCTGTACCCTAACCCTAACCAATACCCTACGCCGTACCCTCACCCGTACCCTAAACCGAACCCTAAGCCGTACCCTAACCCTAGCCCTACCCCTAACCCATACCCTACGCCGTACCCTCACACGTACCCTAACACCTACCCTAAGCCGTACCCTAACCCTAACCCTAACCCTAGCCCTAACCCTAACCCATACCCTACGCCGTACCCTCACACGTACCCTAACGCGTACCCTAAGCCGTAACCTAACCCTAACCCTAACCTATACCCTACGCCGTACCCTCACCCGTACCCTAACCCGTACCCTAAGCCGTACCCTAACCCTAATCCTAACCCTAACCCATACCCGACGCGGTACCCTAACCCGTACCCTAATCCGTATGCTAAGCCGTACCCTAACCCTAACCAATACCCTACGCAGTACCCTCACCCGTACCCTAACCCTAACCAATACCCTACGCAGTACCCTCACCCGTACCCTAAACCGTACCCTAAGCCGTACCCTAACCCTAACCCTAACCCTAAACCATTACCCTACAACGTATCCTCACACTTACCCTAAACCGTACCCTAAGCCGTACCTTAACCCTAACCCTAACTGTAAACTATACCTTACGCCCTACCCTCACTCGTAACCTAACCCGTACCCTAACCCGTACCCTAAACCTAACCCTAACCCTAGCCCTAACCCTATCCCATAACCTACACGGTACTCTCACACGTACCCTAACGCGTACCCTAAGCCGTACCCTAACCCTAACCCATACCCTACGCCGTAACCACACACGTATCCCAACCCGTACCCTAAGCCGTACCCTAACCCTAACCCATACCCTACGCCGTAACCGCACACGTATCCCAACCCGTAACCTAAACCGTACCCTAAGCCGTACCCTAACCCTAACCCTAACTCGAACCCATACCCTACAACGTAGCCTCACACTTACCCTAAACCGTACCCTAAGCTGTACCCTAAATCTAACCCTAACCCTAAACTACACCTTACGCCCTACCTTCACTCGTACCCTAACGCGTACCCTAAGCCGTACCCTAACCCTAACCCTAACACTAACCCTAACCCATACCCTACGCCGTACCCTCACCCGTACCCTAACCCCTACCCTATGCCGTACCCTAACCCTAACCCTCACACTTACCCTAAACCGTACCCTAAGCCGTACCCCAAACCTAACTCTAACCCTAACACATACACTATGCCGTACACTAACCCGTACCCTAACCCTTATCCTAAGCCGTAACCTAACCCTAACCAATACCCTACGCAGTACCCTCACCCATACCCTCACCCGTACCCTAAGCCGTACCCTAACCCTAACCCTAACCCTAACCCTAACCCTAACCCATACGCTATGCCGTACCCTCACCCGTACCCTAACCCGTATCCTAAGCCGTACCCCAACCCTAACCTTAACCCTAACCCCTACCCTATGCTGTACTCTCACCCGTACCCCAACCCGTACCCAAAGCTGTACCCTAACCCTAACCCTAACCGTAACCCTAACCCATACCCTACGCCGTACCCTAACCCATACACTAACCCGTATCCTAAGCCGTACCCTAACCCTAACCAATACCCTACGGAGTACCCTCACTCGTACCCTCAATCGTAACCTAAGCCGTACCCTAACCCTAACCCTAACCCTAACCCTAACCCCTACCGTATGCCGTACTCTCACCCGTACCCTATCCCATACCCTAATCCGTACCCTAACCCTAACACTAACCCTAACCCTAACCCCAACCCTAAACTACCCTTGACTGCTTTTGCCTCCATTAGATTTCCTAAGCACTAGTGTATTAAGGAACAGGATAAAAAGAAAATCTTAATGTGATTTTTTTATAATGTGTTTATTCTTTATCTTATCCTAGTGACTAAAATCTTCTCCATGGCTGGACCCCAAATAATATTCCTTTACGTGCTAAGTGGTATCTAGAGAGTGGGACAGGTTTAATAAATACCCTAATCCTAACGTGTACCCTAACCCTAACCCATACCCTAACCCTAACGCGTACCCTAACCCTAACCCAAACACTAACCCTAAAACGTACGCTAATCCTAACCCGTACCCTAAACCAAACCCTAACCCTAACCCTAACGCTAACCCATACCCTACGCCGTAACCTCACCCGTACCCTAACGCGTACTCTAAGCCGTACCCTAACCCTAAACCTAACCCTAACCCTAACCCATACCCTACGCCGTACCCTAACCCATACCCTAACCCGTATCCTAAGCCGTACCCTAACCCTAACCAATACCCTACACAGTACCCTCACACGTACCCTCACCCGTACCCTAACCCATACCCTATGCCGTACCCTAACCTGTATCCTAAGCCGTACCCTAACCCTAACCAATACCCTACGCAGTACCCTCACCTGTACCCTAAACCGTACCCTAAGCCGTACACTAAACCTCACCCTAACCCGAAGCCATACCCTACAACGTACCCTCACACTTACACTAAACCGTACCCTAAGCCGTACCCTAAATCTAACCCTAACCGTAAACTGTACCTTACGCCCTACCCTCAATCGTACCCTAATCCATACCCTAAGCCATACCCTAACACTAACCCTAACCCTAGCCCTACCCCTAACCCATACCCTACGCCGTACCCTCACACGTACCCTAACGCGTACCCTAAGACGTACCCTAACCCTAACCCTAACCCTAGCACTAACCCTAACCCATACCCTACGCCGTACCCTAACCTGTATCCTAAGCCGTACCCTAACCCTAACCAATACCCTACGCAGTACCCTCACCCGTACCCTCAATCGTACCCTAAGCCGTACCCTAACCCTAACCCTAACCCTAACCCTAACCCTAACCCCTACCGTACGCCGTACCCTCACCCGTACCCTATCCCATACCCTAAGCCGTACCCGAACCCTAACACTAACCCTAACCCTAACCCCAACCCTAAACTACCCTTGACTGCTTTTGCCTCCATTAGATTTCCTAAGCACTAGTGTTTTAAGGAACAGGATAAAAAGAAAATCCTAATGTGATTTTTTTATAATGTGTTTATTCTTTATCTTATCCTAGTGACAAAAATCTTCTCCATGGCTGGACCCCAAATAATATTCCTTTACGTGCTAAGTGGTATCTAGAGAGTGGGATAGGTTTAATAAATACCCTAACCCTAACGCGTACCCTAACCCTAACCCAAACCCTAACCCTAACACGTACGCTAATCCTAACCCGTACCCTAAACCAATCCCTAACCCTAACGCTAACCCATACCTACGCCGTACCCTCACCCGTACCCTAACCCGTACCCTAACCCGTACCCTAAGCCGTACCTAACCCTAACCCTAACCCTAACCCATACCCTACAACGTATCCTCACACTTACCATAAACCGTACCCTAACCGTACCTCAACCCTAACCCTAACCATAAACTATACCATACGCCCTACCCTCACTCGTACCCTAAACCGTACCCTAACCCGTACCCTAACCCTAACCCTAACCCTAACACTAACCCTATCCCATAACCTAGGCGGTACTCTCACACGTACCCTAACGCGTACCCTAAGCCGTACCCTAACCCTAACCCATAGCCTATGCCGTAACCGCACACGTATCTCAACCTGTACCCTAAGCCGTACTCTAACCCTAACCCTAACCCTAACCCATACGCTATGTCGTACCCTCACCCGTACCCTAACCCGTACCCTAAGCCGTACCCTAACCCTAACCCTAACCCTAACCCTAATCGATACCCTACAACGTACCCTCACACTTACCCTAAACCGTACCCTAAGCCGTACCCCAAACCTAACTCTAACCCTAACACATACACTACGCAGTACCCTAACCCGTACCCTAACCCTTATCCTAAGCCGTAACCTAACCCTAACCAATACCCTACGCAGTACCCTCACCCATACCCTCACCCGTACCCTAAGCCGTACCCTAACCCTAACCCTAACCCTAACCCTAACCCTAACCCATACGCTATGCCGTACCCTCACCCGTACCCTAACCCGTATGCTAAGCCGTACCCCAACCCTAACCTTAACCCTAACCCCTACCCTATGCCGTACTCTCACCCGTACCCCAACCCATACCCAAAGCTGTACCCTAACCCTAACCCTAACCGTAACCCTAACCCATACCCTACGCCGTACCCTAACCCATACACTAACCCGTATCCTAAGCCGTACCCTAACCCTAACCAATACCCTACACAGTACCCTCACCCGTACCCTCACCCATACCCTAACCCATACCCTACGCCGTACCCTAACCTGTATCCTAAGCCGTACCCTAACCCTAACCAATACAATACGCAGTACCCTCACCCGTACCCTCAATCGTACCCTAAGCCGTACCCTAACCCTAACTCTAACCGTAACCCTAACCCTAACCCCTACAGTACGCCGTACCCTCATCCGTACCCTATCCCATACCCTAAGCCGTACCCTAACCCTAACACTAACCCTAACCCTAACCCCAACCCTAAACTATCCTTGACTGCTTTTGCCTCCATTAGATTTCCTAAGCACTAGTGTTTTAAGGAACAGGATAAAAAGAAAATCCTAATGTTATTTTTTTATAATGTGTTTATTCTTTATCTTATCCTAGTGACAAAAATCTTCTCCATGGCTGGACACCAAATAATATTCCTTTACGTGCTAAGTGGTATCTAGAGAGTGGGATAGGTTTAATAAATACCCTAACCCTAACGCGTACCCTAACCCTAACCCAAACCGTAACCCTAACACGTACGCTAATCCTAACCAATACCCTATACCAATCCCTAACCCTAACCCTAACGCTAACCCATACCCTACGCCGTACCCTCACCCGTACCCTAAACCGTACCCTAAGACGTACCCTAACCCTAACCCTAACCCATACCCTACAACGTATCCTCACACTTACCCTAAACCGTACCCTAAGTCGTTCCTTAACCCTAACCCTAACCGTAAACTATACCTTACACCCTACCCTCACTCGTACCCTAAACCGTACCCTAACCCGTACCCTAACCCTAACCCTATCCCTAGCCCTAACCCTATCCCATAACCTACGCGGTACTCTCACACGTACCCTAACGCGTACCCTAAGCCCTACCCTAACCCTAACCCATACCCTACGCCGTAACCGCACACGTATCCCAACCCGTACCCTAAGCCGTACCCTAACCCTAACCCTAACCCATACGCTATGCATTACCCTTACCCGTACCCTAACCCATACCCTAAGCCGTACCCTAACCCTAACCCTAACCCATACCCTACAACGTACCCTCACACTTACCCTAAACCGTACCCTAAGCCGTACCCTAAACCTAACCCTAACCCTAACACATACAGTACACCGTACCCTAACCCGTACCCTAACCCTTATCCTAAGCCGTAACCTAACCCTAACCAATACCCTACGCAGTACTCTCACCCATACCCTCACCAGTACCCTAACCCTAACCCTAACCGTAACCCTAACCCATACCCTACGCCGTACCCTCACCCATACCCTAAACCGTATCCTTAGCCGTACCCTAACCCTAACGCTAACCCTAACCTATACCCTACACCGTACCCTCTCCCGTACCCTAACCCGTACCCTAAGCCGTACCCTAACCCTAACCCTAACCCATACCCTATGCGGTACCCTAACCCGTACCCTAATCCGTATCCTAAGCCGTAACCTAACCCTAACCAATACCCTACGCAGTACCCTCACTCGTACCCTCAATCGTACCCTAAGCCGTACCCTAACCCTAACCCTAAACCTAACCCTAACCCCTACCGTACGCCGTACTCTCACCCGTACCCTATCCCATACCCTAATCCGTACCCTAACCCTAACACTAACCCTAACCCTAACCCCAACCCTAAACTACCCTTGACTGCTTTTGCCTCCATTAGATTTCCTAAGCACTAGTGTATTATGGAACAGGATAAAAAGAAAATCTTAATGTGATTTTTTTATAATGTGTTTATTCTTTATCTTATCCTAGTGACTAAAATCTTCTCCATGGCTGGACCCCAAATAATATTCCTTTACGTGCTAAGTGGTATCTAGAGAGTGGGACAGGTTTAATAAATACCCTAATCCTAACGGGTACCCTAACCCTAACCCATACCCTAACCCTAAGGCGTACCCTAACCCTAACCCAAACACTAACCCTAAAACGTACGCTAATCCTAACCCGTACCCTAAACCAAACCCTAACCCTAACCCTAACGCTAACCCATACCCTACGCCGTAACCTCACCCGTACCCTAACGCGTACTCTAAGCCGTACCCTAACCCTAACCCATACCCTACGCCTTAACCGCACACGTATCCCAACCCGTACCCTAAGCCGTACCCTAACCCTAACCCTAACCCATACGCTATGCCGTACCCTCACCCGTACCCTAACCCGTACCCTAAGCCATACCCTAACCTTAACCCTAACCCTAACCCTAACCCATACCCTACAACGTACCCTCACACTTACCCTAAACCGTACCCTAAGCCGTACCCTAAACCTAACCCTAACCGTAACACATACACTACGCCGTACCCTAACCCTTACCCTAACACTTATCCTAAGCCGTACCCTAACCCTAACCAATACCCTACGCAGTACCCTCACCCATACCCTCACCCGTACCCTAAGCCATACCCTAAACCTAACCCTAACCCTAACCCTAACCCATACGCTATGCCGTACCCTCACCGGTACCCTAACCCGTATCCTAAGCCGTACCCTAACCCTAACTTTAACCCTAACCCCTACCCTATGCCGTACCCTCACCCATACCCTAACCCGTACCCTAAGCTGTACCCTAACCCTAACCCTAACCGTAACCCTAATCCATAGCCTACGCCGTACCCTAACCCATACCCTAACCCGTATCCTACGCCGTACCCTAACCCTAACCAATACCCTACGCAGTACACTCACCCGTACCCTCACCTGTACCCTAAGACGTACCCTAACCCTAACCCTAACCCTAAACCTAACCCTAACCCTACCCTATGCCGTACCCTCACTCGTACCCTAACCCGTACCCTAAGCTGTACCCTAACCCTAACCCTAACCCTAATCTTAACCCTAACCCATACCCTACGCCGTACCCTAACCCGTACCCTAACCAGTACCCTAACCCTAACCCTAACCCTAACCCTCACCCGTACCCTAACACATACCCTACGCCGTACCCTAACCTGTATCCTAAACCGTACCCTAACCCTAACCAATACCCTACGCAGTACCCTCACCCGTACCCTAAACCTTACACTAAGCCGTACCCTAACCCTAACCCTAACCGATACCCTACAACGTACCGTCACACTTACCCTAAACCGTACCCTAAGCCGTACCCTAACCCTAAACCTAACCGTAAATTATACCTTACGCCCTACCCTCACTCGTACCCTAACCCGTACCCTAAGCCATACCCTAACCCTAACCCTAACCCTAGCCCTACCCCTAACCCATACCCTACGCCGTACCCTCACCCGTACCCTAACCCCTACCCTAAGCCGTACCCTAACCCTAACCCTAACCCTAACCCTAACCCCTACCGTACGCCGTACCCTCACCCGTACCGTATCCCATACCCTAAGCCGTACCCTAACCCTAACCCTAACCCATACCCTACGCCGTACCCTCACACGTACCCTAACGCGTACCCTAAGTCGTACCCTAACACTAACCCTAACCCAACCCTAACCCCTACCCTATGCCGTACCCTCACCCGTACCCTAACCCGTACCCTAAGCTCTACCCTAACCCTAACCCTAACCCTAAACATAACCCTAACCTATACCCTACGCCGTACCCTAACCTGTACCCTAACCCGTGTCCTAAGCCGTACCCTAACCCTAACCAATACCCTACGCAGTAACCTCACCCGTACCCTCACCCGTACCCTAACCCATACCCTACGCCGTACCCTAACCTGTATCCTAAACCGTACCCTAACCCTAACCAATACCCTACGCAGTACCCTCACCCGTACCCTAAACCTTACACTAAGCCGTACCCTAACCCTAACCCTAACACTAACCCTAACCGATACCCTACAACGTACCGTCACACTTACCCTAAACCGTACCCTAAGCCGTACCCTAACCCTAAACCTAACCCTAGCCCTAACCCATACCCTACGCCGTACCCTAACCCGTGCCCTAACCCTTATCCTAAGCCGTACCCTAACCCTAACCAATACCCTACGCCGTACCCTCACACGTACCCTGACGCCTACCCTAAGCCGAACCCTAACCCTAACCCTAACCCTAACACTAACCCATACGCTATGCCGTACCCTCACCCGTACCCTAACCCGTATCCTAAGCCGTACCCTAACCCTAACCTTAACCCTAACCCCTACCCTATGCCGTACCCTCACCCGTACCCTAACCCGTACCCTAAGCTGTACCCTAACCCTAACCCGTACCCTAACCTGTATCCTAAACCGTACCCTAACCCTAACCAATAACCTACGCAGTACCCTCACCCGTACCCTAAACCGTACACTAAGCCGTACCCTAACCCTAACCCTAACCCATACCCTACAACGTACCGTCACACTTACCCTAAACCGTACCCTAAGCCGTACCCTAACCCTAACCCTAACCCTAAACTATACCTTACGCCCTACCCTCACTCGTACCCTCACCCGTACCCTAAGCCGTACCCTAAACTTAACCCTAACCCTATCCCTAACCCTAACCCCTAACCTACGCCGTACCCTCACCCGTACCCTATCCTATACCCTAAGCCGTACCCTAACCTTAACCCTAACCCTATCCCTAACCCTAACCCCTACCCTACGCCGTACCCTCACCCGTACCCTATCCTATACCCTAAGCCGTACCCTAACCCTAACACTAACCCTAACCCTAACCCTAACGCTAAACTACCCTTGACTGCTTTTGCCTCCATCAGATTTCCCAAGCACTAGTGTTTTAAGGAACAGGTTAAAAAGAAAATCCTAATGTGATTTTTTCATAATGTGTTTATTCTTTATCTTATCCTAGTGACTAAAATCTTCTCCATGGCTGGACCCCAAATAATATTACTTTACGTGCTAAGTGGTATCTAGAGAGTGGGATAGGTTTAATAAATACCCTAATCCTAACGTGTACCCTAACCCTAACCCATACCCTAACCCTAACCCTAAGACGTAGGCTAATCCTAACCCGTACCCTAAACCAATCCCTAACCCTAACCCTAACCCTAACCCATACCCTACGCCGTACCTTCACCCGTACCCTAACCCGTACCCTAAGCCGTACCCTAACCCTAACCCTAACCCTGACCCATACCCTATGTCGTAACCCCACACGTATCCCAACCCGTACCCCAAGCCGTACCCTAACCCTAACCCTAACCCTAACCCATACGCTATGTCGTGCCCTCACCCGTACCCTAACCCGTACCCTAAGCCATACCCTAACCCTAACCCTAACCCTAACCCATACGCTATGCCGTACCCTCACACGTACCCTAACCCGTACCCTAACCCGTACCTTAACCCTTATCCTAAGCCATAACCTAACCCTAACCAATACCCTACGCAGTACCCTCACCCATACCCTCACCCGTACCCTAAGCCGTACCCTAACCCTAACCCTAACTCTAACCCTAACCCTAACCCATACGCTATGCCGTACCCTCACCCGTACCCTAACCCTAGCCCTAACCCTATCCCATAACCTACGCGGTACTCTCACACGTACCCTAACACGTACCCTAAGCCGTACCCTAACCCTAACCCTAACCCTAACCCATACGCTATGCCGTACCCTCACCCGTACCCTAACCCATACCCTACGCCGTACCCTCACACGTACCCTAACGCGTACCCTAAGCCGTACCCTAACCCTAACCCTAACCCTAGCCCTAACCCTAACCCATACCCTACGCCGTACCCTCACACGTACCCTAACGCGTACCCTAAGCCGAACCCTAACCCTAACACTAACCCTAACCCATACGCTATGCCGTACCCTCACCCGAACCCTAACCCGTATCCTAAGCTGTACCCTAACCCTAACCTTAACCCTAACCCCTACCCTATGCCGTACCCTCACCCGTACCCTAAACCGTACCCTAAGCTGTACCCTAATCCTAACCCTAACCGTAACCCTACCCATATCCTACGCCGTACCCTAACCCATACCCTAACCCGTATCCTAAGCCGTACCCTAACCCTAACCAATACCCTACGCAGTCCCCTCACAGGTACCCTCACCCGTACCCTAACCCATACCCTACGCCATACCCTAATCTGTATCCTAAGCTGTACCCTAACCCTAACCAATACCCTACGCAGTACCCTCACCCGTACCCTAAACCGAACCCTAAGCCGTACCCTAACCCTAGCCCTACCCCTAACCCATACCCTACGCCGTACCCTCACACGTAACCTAACGCGTACCCTAAGCCGTACCCTAACCCTAACCCTAACCCTAGCCCTAACCCTAACCCATACCCTACGCCGTACCCTCACACGTACCCTAACACGTACCCTAAACCGTACCCTAACCCTAACCCTAACCCTAACCCATACGCTATGCCTTACCCTCACCCGTACCCTAACCCGTATCCTAAGCCGTACCCTAACCCTAACCTATACCCTACGCCTTACCCTCACCCGTACCCTAACCCGTACCCTAAGCCGTACCCTAACCCTAACCCTAAACCTAACCCTAACCCATACCCGACGCGGTACACTAACCCGTACCCTAATCCGTATCCTAAGCCGTACCCTAACCCTAACCAATACCCTACGCAATACCCTCAACTGTACCCTCAATCGTACCCTAAGCCTTACCCTAACCCTAACCCCCACCGTACACCGTACCCTCACCCATACCCTATACCATACCGTAAGCCGTACCCTAACCCTAACACTAACCCTAACCCTAACCCCAACCCTAAACTACCCTTGACTGCTTTTGCCTCCATTAGATTTCCTAAGCACTAGTGTTTTAAGGAACAGGATAAAAAGAAAATCTTAATGTGATTTTTTTATAATGTGTTTATTCTTTATCTTATCCTAGTGACTAAAATCTTCTCCGTGGCTGGACCCCAAATAATATTCCTTTACGTGCTAAGTGGTATCTAGAGAGTGGGATAGGTTTAATAAATACCCTAATCCTAACGTGTACCCTAACCCTAACCCATACCCTAACCCTAACGCGTACCCTATCCCTAACCCAAACCCTAACACGTACGCTAATCCTAACCCGTACCCTAAACCAATCACTAACCCTAACCCTAACGCTAACCCATACCCTACGCCGTACCCTCACCCGTACCCTAAACCGTACCCTAAGCCGTACCCTAACCCTAGCCCTAACCCTATCCCATAACCTACGCGGTACTCTCACACGTACCCTAACGCGTACCCTAAGCCGTACCCTAACCCTAAACCTAACCCTAACCCTAACCCATACCCTACAACGTACCCTCACACTTACCCTAAACCGTACCCTAAGCCGTACCCTAAACCTAACCCTAACACTAACACATACACTACGCGGTACACTAACCCGTACCCTAACCCTTATCCTATGCCGTAACCTAACCCTAACCAATACCCTACGCAGTACCCTCACCCGTACCCTAACCCATACCCTACGCCGTACCCTAAACTGTATCCTAAGCCGTACCCTAACCCTAACCAATACCCTACGCAGTACCCTCACCCGTACCCTAAACCGTACCCTAAGCCGTACCCTAACCCTAACCCTAACCCTAACCCATTACCCTACAACGTATCCTCACACTTACCCTAAACCGTACCCTAAGCCGTACCTTAACCCTAACCCTAACTGTAAACTATACCTTACGCCCTACCCTCACTCGTACCCTAACCCGTACCCTAACCCGTACCCTAACCCTAACCCTAACCCTAGCCCTAACCCTATCCCATAACCTACACGGTACTCTCACACGTACCCTAACGCGTACCCTAAGCCGTACCCTAACCCTAACCCATACCCTACGCCGTAACTGCACACGTATCCCAACCCGTACCCTAAGCCGTACCCTAACCCTAACACTAAACCTAACCCATATGCTATCCCGTACCCTCACCCGTACCGTAACCCGTACCCTAAGCCGCACCCTAACCCTAACCCTAACCCATACCCTACAACGTACCGTCACACTTACCCTAAACCGTACCGTAAGCCGTACCCTAACCCTAACCCTAACCCTCACCCGTAACCTAACACATACCCTACGCCGTACCCTAACCTGTATCCTAAGCCGTACCCTAACCCTAACCAATACCCTACCCAGTACCCTCACCCGTACCCTAACCCGTACCCTAAGCCGTACCCTAACCCTAACCCTAACTCTAACCCTAACCCATACGCTATGCCGTACCCTCACCCGTACCCTAACCCGTATCCTAAGCCGTACCCTAACCCTAACCCTAACCCTAACCTATACCCTACGCCGTACCCTCACCCGTACCCTAACCCCTACCCTAAGCCGTACCCTAACCCTAACCCTAACCCTAACCCTAACACGTACGCTAATCCTAACCCGTACCCTAAACCAATCTCTAACCCTAACCCTAACGCTAACCCATACCTACGCTGTACCCTCACCCGTACCCTAAACCGTACCCTACCCCGTACCCTAAGCCGTACCTAACACTAACCCTAACCCATACCCTACAACGTATCCACACACTTACCCTAAACCGTACCCAAAGCCGTACCTCAACCCTAACCCTAACCATAAACTATACCATACGCCCTACCCTCACTGTACCCTAAACCGTACCCTAACCCGTACCCTAACCCTAACCCTAACCCTAACCCTAACCCTATCCCATAACCTAGGCGGTACTCTCACACGTACCCTAACGCGTACCCTAAGCCGTACCCTAACCCTAACCCATACCCTACGCCGTAACCGCACACGTATCCCAACCCGTACCCTAAGCCGTACCGTAACCCTAACCCTAACCCTAACCCATACGCTATGCCTTACCCTCACCCGTACCCTAACCCATAACCTAAGCCGTACCCTAACCCTAACCCTAACCCTAACCCTAACCCTAAACTATACCTTACGCCCTACCCTCATTCATACCCTAACCCGTACCCTAACCCTTATCCTGAGCCGTACCCTAACCCTAACCCTAACCCTAACCCTAACCCATACGCTATGCCGTACCCTCCCCCGTACGCTAACCCGTATCCTAAGCCGTACCCTAACCCTAACCTTAACCGTAACCCCTACCCTATGCCGTACCCTCACCCGTACCCTAACCCGTACCCTAAGCTGTACCCTAACCCTAACCCTAACCGTAACCCTAACCCATACCCTACGCCGTACCCTAACCCATACCCTAAACTGTATCCTAAGCCGTACCCTAACCCTAACCAATACCCTACGCAGTACCCTCACCCATACCCTCTCCCGTACCCTAACCCGTACCCTAAGCCGTACCCTAACCCTAACCCTAACCCTAACCCTAACCCTAACCCATACGCTATGCCGTACCCGCACACGTACCCTAAAACATATCCTAAGCCGTACCCCAACCCTAACCTTAACCCTAACCCCTACCCTATGCTGTACTCTCACCCGTACCCCAAACCGTACCCTAAGCTGTACCCTAACCCTAACCCTAACCCACACCCTACGCCGTACCCTAACCCATACCCTAACCCGTATCCTAAGCCGTACCCTAACCCTAACCAATACCCTACGCAGTACCCTCTCCTGTACCCTAAACAGTACCCTAAGCCATACACTAAACCTAACCCTAACCCGAAACTATAACCCCAACCCTAAACTACCTTTGACTGCTTTTGCCTCCATTAGATTTCCTAAGCACTAGTGTTTTAAGGAACAGGATAAAAAGAAAATCCTAATGTGATTTTTTTATAATGTGTTTATTCTTTATCTTATCCTAGTGACAAAAATCTTCTCCATGGCTGGACCCCAAATAATATTCCTTTACGTGCTAAGTGGTATCTAGAGAGTGGGATAGGTTTAATAAATACCCTTACCCTAACGCGTACCCTAACCCTAACCCAAAACCTAACCCTAACACGTACGCTAATCCTAACCCGTACCCTAAACCAATCCCTAACCCTAACCCTAACGCTAACCCATACCCTACGCCGTACCCTCACCCGTACCCTAAACCGTACCCTAAGCCGTACCCTAACCCTAACCCTAACCCTAACCCATACCCTACAACGTATCCTCACACTTACCCTAAACCGTACCGTAAGCCGTACCTTAACCCTAAACCTAACCGTAAACTATAGCTTACACCCTACCCTCACTCGTACCCTAAACCGTACCCTAACCCGTACCCTAACCCTAACCCTAACCCTAGCCCTAACCCTATCCCATAACCTACGCGGTACTCTCACACGTACCCTAACGCGTACCCTAAGCCGTACACTAACCCTAAACCATACCCTACGCCGAAACCGCACACGTATCCCAACACGTACCCTAAGCCGTACCCTAACCCTAACCCTAACCCATACGCTATGCCGTACCCTCACCCGTACCCTAACCCGTACCCTATGCCGTACCCTAACCCTAACCCTAACCCATACCCTACAACGTACCCTCACACTTACCCTAAACCGTACCCTAAGCCGTACCCTAAACCTAACCCTAACCCTAACACATACACTACGCCGTACCCTCACCCGTACCCTAACCCATACCCTACGCCGTAACCTAACCTGTATCCTAAGGCATACCCTAACCCTAATCAATACCCTACGCAGTACCCTCACCCGTACCCTAACCCGTACCCTAAGCCGTACCCTAACCGTAACCCTAACCCTAACCCTAACCCATACGCTATGCCGTACGCTCACCCGTACCCTAACCCGTATCCTAAACCGTACCCCAACCCTAACCTTAACCCTAACCCCTACCCTATGCTGTACTCTCACCCTTACCCCAACCCGTACCCTAAGCTGTACCCTAACCCTAACCCTAACCGTAACCCTAACCCATACCCTATGCCGTACCCTAACCCATACCCTAACCCGTATCCTAAGCCGTACCCTAACCCTAACCAATACCCTACACAGTACCCTCACCCGTACCCTCACCCGTACCCTAACCCATACCCTACGCCGTACCCTAACCTGTATCCTAAGCCGTACCCTAACCCTAAACCTAACCCGAACCCATACCCTACAACGTACCCTCACACTTACCCTAAACCGTACCCTAAGCCGTACCCTAAATCTAACCCTAACCCTAAACTATACCTTACGCCCTACCCTCACTCGTACCCTAATCCATACCCTAAGCCATACCCTAACCCTAACACTAACCCTAGACCTACCCCTAAACCATACCCTACGCCGTACCCTCACACGTACCCTAACGCGTACCCTAAGCCGTACCCTAACCCTAACCCTAACCCTAGCACTAACCCTAACCCATACCCTACGCCGTACCCTAACCTGTATCCTAAGCCGTACCCTAACCCTAACCAATACCCGACGCAGTACCCTCACCCGTACCCTCAATCGTACCCTAAGCCGTACCCTAACCCTAACCCTAACCCTAACCCTAACCCTAACACTAACCCCTACCGTACGCCGTACCCTCACCCGTACCCTATCCCATACCCTAAGCCGTACCCTAACCCTAACACTAACCCTAACCCTAACCCCAACCCTAAACTACCCTTGACTGCTTTTGCCTCCATTAGATTTCCTAAGCACTAGTGTTTTAAGGAACAGGATAAAAAGAAAATCCTAATGTGATTTTTTTATAATGTGTTTATTCTTTATCTTATCCTAGTGACAAAAAACTTCTCCATGGCTGGACCCCAAATAATATTCCTTTACGTGCTAAGTGGTATCTAGAGAGTGGGATAGGTTTAATAAATACCCTAACCCTAACGCGTACCCTAACCCTAACCCAAACCCTAACCCTAACACGTACGCTAATCCTAACCCGTACCCTAAACCAATCCCTAACCCTAACCCTAACGCTAACCCATACCCTACGCCGTACCCTCACCCGTACCCTAAACCATACCCTAAGCCGTACCTTAACCCTAACCCTAACCGTAAACTATACCTTACACCCTAGCCTCACTCGTACCCTAAACCGTACCCTAACCCGTACCCTAACCCTAACCCTAACCCTAGCCCTAACCCTATCCCATAACCTACGCGGTACTCTCACACGTAACCTAACGCGTACCCTAAGCCGTACCCTAACCCTAACCCATACCCTACGCCGTACCCTAACCTGTATCCTAAGCCGTACCCTAACCCTAACCAATACCCTACGCAGTACCCTCACCCGTACCCTCACCCGTACCCTAAGCCGTACCCTCACCCTAACCCTAACCCTAACCCTAACCCTAACCCTAACCCTAACCCTAACCCTAACCCCTACCCTACGCCGTACCCTCACCCGTAACCTATCCCATACCCTAAGCCGTACCCTAACCCTAACACTAACCCTAACCCTAACCCTAACCCTAAACTACCCTTGACTGCTTTTGCCTCCATTAGATTTCCTAAGCACTAGTGTTTTTAGGAACAGGTTAAAAAGAAAATCCTAATGTGATTTTTTTATAATGTGTTTATTCTTTATCTTATCCTAGTGACTAAAATCTTCTCCATGGCTGGACCCCAAATAATATTCCTTTACGTGCTAAGTGGTATCTAGAGAGTGGGATAGGTTTAATAAATACCCTAATCCTAACGTGTACCCTAACCCTAAACCTAACCCTAACCCTAACCCTCACACTTACCCTAAACCGTACCCTAAGCCGTACCCTAAACCTAACCCTAACCGTAACACATACACTGCGCCGTACCCTAACCCGTACCCTAACCCTTATCCTAAGCCGTACCCTAACCCTAACCAATACCCTACGCAGTACCCTCACCCATACCCTCACCCGTACCCTAAGCCATACCCTAAACCTAACCCTAACCCTAACCCTAACCCATACGCTAAGCCGTACCCTCACCCGTACCCTAACCCGTATCCTAAGCCGTACCCTAACCCTAACCTTAACCCGAACCCCTACCCTATGCCGTACCCTCACCCATACCCTAACTCGTACACTAAGCCGTACCCTAACCCTAACCCTAACCCGAACCCATACCCTACAACTTACCCTCACACTTACCCTAAACCATACCCTAAGCTGTACCCTAAATCTAACCCTAACCCTAAACTATACCTTACGCCCTACCCTCACTCCTACCCTAACCCGTACCCTAAGCCATACCCTAACCCTAACCCTAACCCTAGCCCTACCCCTAACCCATAACCTACGCCGTACCCTCACACGTACCCTAACGCGTACCCTAAGCCGTACCCTAACCTTAACCCTAACCGTAGCCCTAACCCTAACCCATACCCTACGCCGTACCCTAACCTGTATCCTAAGCCATACCCTAACCCTAATCAATACCCTACGCAGTACCCTCACCCGTACCCTAACCCGTATCCTAAGCCGTACCTCAACCCTAACCTTAACCCTAACCCCTACCCTATGCTGTACTCTCACCCGTACCCCAACCCGTACCCTAAGCAGTACCCTAACCCTAACCCTAACCGTAACCCTAACCCATACCCTACGCCGTACCCTAACCCATACCCTAACCCGTATCCTAAGCCGTACCCTAACCCTAACCAATACCCTACACAGTACCCTCACCCGTACCCTCACCCGTACCCTAACCCATACCCTACGCCGTACCCTAACCTGTATCCTAAGCCGTACCCTAACCCTAACCAATACCCTACGCAGTACCCTCACCTGTACCCTAAACCGTACCCTAAGCCGTACACTAAACCTATCCCTAACCCGAAGCCATACCCTACAACGTACCCTCACACTTACACTAAACCGTACCCTAAGCCGTACCCTAAATCTAACCCTAACCCTAAACTGTACCTTACGCCCTACCCTCAATCGTACCCTAATCCATACCCTAAGCCATACCCTAACCCTAACCCTAACCCTAGCCCTACCCCTAACCCATACCCTACGCCGTACCCTCACACGTACCCTAACGCGTACCCTAAGCCGTACCCTAACCCTAACCCTAACCCTAGCACTAACCCTAACCCATACCCTACGCCGTACCCTAACCTGTATCCTAAGCCGTACCCTAACCCTAACCCTAACCCTAACCCTAACCCTAACCTAACCCTAACCCTAACCCTAACCCTAACCCTAACCCTAACCCTAACCCTAAACCCTACCGTACGCCGTACCCTCACCCGTACCCTATCCCATACCCTAAGCCGTACCCTAATCCTAACACTAACCCTAACCCTAACCCCAACCCTAAACTACCCTTGACTGCTTTTGCCTCCATTAGATTTCCTAAGCAATAGTGTTTTAAGGAACAGGATAAAAAGAAAATCCTAATGTGATTTTTTTATAATGTGTTTATTCTTTATCTTATCCTAGTGACAAAAATCTTCTCCATGGCTGGACCCCAAATAATATTCCTTTACGTGCTAAGTGGTGTCTAGAGAGTGGGATAGGTTTAATAAATACCCTAACCCTAACGCGTACCCTAACCCTAACCCAAACCCTAACCCTAACACGTACGCTAATCCTAACCCGTACCCTAAACCAATCCCTAACCCTAACCCTAACGCTAACCCATACCCTACGCCGTACCCTCACCCGTACCCTAAACTGTACCCTAAGCCGTACCCTTACCCTAACCCTAACCCTAACCCATACCCTACAACGTATCCTCACACTTACCCTAAACCGTAACCTAAGCCGTACCTTAACCCTAACCCTAACCGTAAACTATACCTTACACCCTACCCTCACTCGTACCCTAAACCGTACCCTAACCCGTACCCTAACCTTAACCCTAACCCTAGCCCTAACCCTATCCCATAACCTTCGCGGTACTCTCACACGTACCCTAACGCGTACCCTAAGCCGTACCCTAACCCTAACCCATACCCTACGCCGTAACCGCACACGTATCCCAACCCGTACCCTAAGCCGTACCCTAACCCTAACCCTAACCCTAACCCATACGCTATGCCTTACCCTCACCCGTACACTAAACCATACCCTAAGCCGTACCCTAACCCTAACCCTAACCCTAACCCTAACCCATACCCTACAACGTACCCTCACACTTACCCTAAACCGTACCCTAAGCCGTACCCTAAACCTAACCCAACCCTAACACATACACTACGCCGTACCCTAACCCGTACCCTAACCCTTATTCTAAGCCGTAACCTAACCCTAACCAATACCCTACGCAGTACCCTCACCCATACCCTCACCCATACCCTAAGCCGTACCCTAACCCTAACCCTAACCCTAACCCTAACCCTAACACATACGCTATGCCGTACCCTCACCCGTACCCTAACCCGTATCCTAAGCCGTACCCTAACCCTAACCTTAACCCTAACCCCTACCCTATGCCGTACTCTCACCCGTACCCTAACCCGTACCCTAAGCTGTACCCTAACCCTAACGCTAACCGTAACCCTAACCCATACCCTACGCCGTACCCTATCCCTAACCCTAACCCGAACACATACCCTACAACGTACCCTCACACTTACCCTAAACCGTACCCTAAGCCGTACCCTAACCCTAACCCTAACCCTAGCCCTAACCCTAACCCATACCCTACCCCGTACCCTAACCTGTATCCTAAGCCGTACCCTAACCCTAACCCTAACCCTAACCCTAACCCCTACCGTACGCCGTACCCTCACCCGTACCCTATCCCATACCCTAAGCCATACCCTAACCCTAACACTAACCCTAACCCTAACCCCAACCCTAAACTACCCTTGACTGCTTTTGCCTCCATTAGATTTCCTAAGCACTAGTGTTTTAAGGAACAGGATAAAAAGAAAATCTTAATGTGATTTTTTTATAATGTGTTTATTCTTTATCTTATCCTAGTGACTAAAATCTTCTCCATGGCTGGACCCCAAATAATATTCCTTTACATGCTAAGTGGTATCTAGAGAGTGGGATAGGTTTAATAAATACCCTAATCCTAACGTGTACCCTAACCCTAACCCATACCCTAACCCTAAAGCGTACCCTAACCCTAACCCAAACCCTAACCCTAACACGTATGCTAATCCTAACCCGTACCCTAAACCAATCCCTAACCCTAAAACTAACCCTAACCCTAACCCTAACCGTAACCCTAAACTATACCTTACGCCCTACCCTCACTCATACCCTAACCTGTACCCTAAGCCGTACCCTAACCCTAACCCTAACCCTATCCCATAACCTACGTGGTACTCTCACACGTACCCTAACGCGTACCCTAAGCTGTACCCTAACCCTAACCCATACCCTACGCCGTAACCGCACACGTATCCCAACCCGTACCCTAAGCCGTACCCTAACCCTAACCCTAACCCTAACCCATACGCTATGCCGTACCATCACCCGTACCCTAACCCGTACCCTAAGCCGTACCCTAACCCTAACCCTAACCCTAACCTTAAACCATACCCTACAACGTACCCTCACGCTTACCCTAAACCGTACCCTAAGCCGTACCCTAAACCTAACCCTAACCCTAACACATACACTACGCCGTACCCTAACCCGTACCCTAACCCTTATCCTAAGCCGTAACCTAACCCTAACCAATACCCTACGCAGTACCCTCACCCATACCCTCACCCGTACCCTGAGCCGTACCCTAAACCTAACCCTAACCCTAACCCTAACCCTAACCCATACGCTATGCCGTACCCTCACCCGTACCCTAACCCGTATCCTAAGCCGTACCCTAACCCTAACCTTAACCCTAACCCCTACCCTATGCCGTACCCTCACCCGTACCCTAACCCGTACCCTAAGCTGTACCCTAACCCTAACCGTAACCCTAACCCATACCCTACGCCGTACCCTAACCCATACCCTAAACTGTATCCTAAGCCGTACCCTAACCCTAACCAATACCCTAAGCAGTACCCTCACCCGTACCCTAAACCGTACCCTAAGCCGTACCCTAACCCTAGCCCTAACCCTAACCCATACCCTACCCCGTACCCTAACCTGTATCCTAAGCCGTACCCTAACCCTAACCAATACCCTACGCAGTACCCTCACCCATACCCTCACCCGTACCCTAAGCCATACCCTAAACCTAACCCTAACCCATACGCTATGCCGTACCCTCACCCGTACCCTAACCCGTATCCTAAGCCGTACCCTAACCCTAACCTTAACCCTCACCCCTACCCTATGCCGTACCCTCACCCATACCCTAACCCGTACCCTAAGCTGTACCCTAACCCTAACCCTAACCGTAACCCTAATCCATAGCCTACGCCGTACCCTAACCCATACCCTAACCCGTATCCTACGCCGTACCCTAACCCTAACCAATACCCTACGTAGTACCCTCACCCGTACACTAAACCGTACCCTAAGCCGTACCCTAACCCTAACCCTAACCCGAACCCATACCCTACAACTTACCCTCACACTTACCCTAAACCGTACTCTAAGCCGTACCCTAAATCTAACCCTAACCCTAAACTAGACCTTACGCCCTACCCTCACTCGTACCCTAATCCATACCCTAAGCCATACCCTAAACCTAACCTTAACCCTAGACCTACCCCTAACCCATACCCTACGCCGTACCCTCACACGAACCCTAACGCGTACCCTAAGCCGTACCCTAACCCTAACCCTAACCCTAACCCTAACCCTAACCCTAACCCATACACTACGCGGTACCCTAACCCGTACCCTAATCCGTATCATAATCCGTACCCTAACCCTAACCAATACCCTACGCAGTACCCTCACCCGTACCCTCAATCGTACCCTAAGCCATACCCTAACCCTAACCCTAACCCTAACCCTAACCCCTCCCGTACGCCGTACCCTCACCCGTACCCTATCCCATACCCTAAGCCGTACCCTAACACTAACACTAACCCTAACCCTAACCCCAACCCTAAACTACCCTTGACTGCTTTTGCCTCCATTAGATTTCCTAAGCACTAGTGTTTTAAGGAACAGGTTAAAAAGAAAATCTTAATGTGATTTTTTTATAATGTGTTTATTCTTTATCTTATCCTAGTGACTAAAATCTTCTCCATGGCTGGACCCCAAATAATATTCCTTTACGTGCTAAGTGGTATCTAGAGAGTGGGATAGGTTTAATAAATACCCTAATCCTAACGTGTACCCTAACCCTAACCCATACCCTAACCCTAACGCGTACCCTAACCCTAACCCAAAGCCTAACCCTAACACGTACGCTAATCCTAACCCGTACCCTAAACCAATCCCTAACCCTAAAACTAACCCTAACCCTAAGCCTAACCCTAACCCTAAACTATAACTTACGCCCTACCCTCACTCATACCCTAACCCGTACCCTAACCCTAACCCTAACCCTATCCCATAACCTACGTGGTAATCTCACACGTACCCTAACGCGTACCCTAAGCTGTACCCTAACCCTAACCCATACCCTACGCCGTAACCGCACACGTATCCCAACCCGTACCCTAAGCCGTATCCTAAACCTAACCCTAACCCCAACCCATACGCTATGCCGTACCATCACCCGTACCCTAACCCGTACCCTAAGCCGTACCCTAACCCTAACCCTAACCCTAACCCTAACCCATACCCTACAACGTACCATCACACTTACCCTAAACCGTACCCTAAGCCGTACCCTAACCCTAAACCTAACACTAAACTATACCTTTCGCCCTACCCACACTCGTACCCTAACCCGTACCCTAAGCCGTACCCTAACCCTAACCCTAACGCGAACCGATACCCTACAACGTACCCTCACACTTAACCTAAGCCGTGCCCTAACCCTAACCCTAACCCTAACCCTAACCCATACCCTACGCCTTACCCTACACCGTACCCTAACCCGTACCCTAAGCCGTACCCTAACCCTAACCCTAAGCCTAACCCATACGCTACGCCGTACCCTCACCCGTACCCTAACCCGTATCCTAAGCCGTACCCTAACCCTAACCCTAACCCTAACCTATACCCTACGCCGTACCCTCACCCGTACCCTAACCCGTACCCTAAGCCGTACCCTAACCCTAACACTAACCCTAACCCTAACCCTAACCCATACCCTACGCCGTACCCTAACCCGTACCCTAACCCGTATCCTAAGCCGTACCCTAACCCTAACCAATACCCTACGCAGTACCCTCACCCGTACCCTAAGCCGTACCCTAACCCTGATCCTAACCCTAACCCTAACCCTAACCCTAACACTAACACATACGCTAATCCTAACCCGTACCCTAAACCAATCCCTAACCCTAAAACTAACCCTAACCCTAACCCTAACCCTAACCCTAACCCATACCCTACAACGTACCCTCACACTTACCCTACACCGTACCCTAAGCCGTACCCTATCCATAACCCTAACCCTAAACTATACCTTACGCCCTACCCTCATACGTACCCTAACCCTTATCCTAAGCCGTACCATAACCCTAACCCTAAACCTAACCTATACCCTATGCCGTACCCTCACCCGTACCCTAACCCGTACCCTAAGCCATACCCTAACCCTAACCCTAACCCTAACCCTAACCCATACCCTACGCCGTACCCTAACCCGTACCCTAAGCCGTATCCTAAGCCGTACCCTAACTTTAACCAATACCCTACGTAGTACCCTCACCCGTACCCTCAACCGTACCCTAAGCCGTACGCTAACACTAACCCTAACCCTAACCCTAACCCTAACCTTAAACTACCCTTGACTGCTTTTGCCTCCTTTAGATTTCCTAAGCACTAGTGTTTTAAGGAACAGGTTAAAAAGAAAATCATAATCTGATTTTTTTATAATGTGTTTATTCTTTATCTTATCCTAGTGACTAAAATCTTCTCCATGGCTGGACCCCAAATAATATTCCTTTACGTGCTAAGTGGTATCTAGAGAGTGGGATATGTTTAATAAATACCCTAATCCTAACGTGTACCCTAACCCTAACCCAAACCCTAACCCTAACACGTACGCTAATCCTAACCCGTACCCTAAACCAATCCCTAACCCTAACCCTAACGCTAACCCATACCCTACAACGTATCCTCACACTTACCCGAAACCGTACCCTAAGCCGTACCTTAACCCTAACCCTAACCGTAAACTATACCTTACACCCTACCCTCACTCGTACCCTAAACCGTACCCTAACCCGTACCCTAACCTTAACCCTAACCCTAGCCCTAACCCTATCCCATAACCTTCGCGGTACTCTCACACGTACCCTAACGCGTACCCTAAGCCGTACCCTAACCCTAACCCATACCCTACGCCGTAACCGCACACGTATCCCAACCCGTACCCTAAGCCGTACCCTAACCCTAACCCTAACCCTAACCCATACGCTATGCCTTACCCTCACCCGTACACTAAACCATACCCTAAGCCGTACCCTAACCCTAACCCTAACCCTAACCCTAACCCATACCCTACAACGTACCCTCACACTTACCCTAAACCGTACCCTAAGCCGTACCCTAAACCTAACCCAACCCTAACACATACACTACGCCGTACCCTAACCCGTACCCTAACCCTTATTCTAAGCCGTAACCTAACCCTAACCAATACCCTACGCAGTACCCTCACCCATACCCTCACCCATACCCTAAGCCGTACCCTAACCCTAACCCTAACCCTAACCCTAACCCTAACACATACGCTATGCCGTACCCTCACCCGTATCCTAACCCGTATCCTAAGCCGTACCCTAACCCTAACCTTAACCCTAACCCCTACCCTATGCCGTACTCTCACCCGTACCCTAACCCGTACCCTAAGCTGTACCCTAACCCTAACCCTAACCGTAACCCTAACCCATACCCTACGCCGTACCCTAACCCTAACCCTAACCCGAACACATACCCTACAACGTACCCTCACACTTACCCTAAACCGTACCCTAAGCCGTACCCTAACCCTAACCCTAACCCTAGCCCTAACCCTAACCCATACCCTACCCCGTACCCTAACCTGTATCCTAAGCCGTACCCTAACCCTAACCCTAAGCCTAACCCTAACCCATACCCTAACCCTAAAGCGTACCCTAACCGTAACCCAAACCCTAACCCTAACACGTATGCTAATCCTAACCCGTACCCTAAACCAATCCCTAACCCTAAAACTAACCCTAACCCTAACCCTAACCGTAAACCTAAACTATACCTTACGCCCTACCCTCACTCATACCCTAACCCGTACCCTAAGCCGTACCCTAACCCTAACCCTAACCCTATCCCATAACCTACGTGGTACTCTCACACGTACCCTAACGCGTACCCTAAGCTGTACCCTAACCCTAACCCATACCCTACGCCGTAACCGCACACGTATCCCAACCCGTACCCTAAGCCGTACCCTAACCCTAACCCTAACCCTAACCCATACGCTATGCCGTACCATCACCCGTACCCTAACCCGTACCCTAAGCCGTACCCTAACCCTAACCCTAACCCTAACCTTAAACCATACCCTACAACGTACCCTCACGCTTACCCTAAACCGTACCCTAAGCCGTACCCTAAACCTAACCCTAACCCTAACACATACACTACGCCGTACCCTAACCCGTACCCTAACCCTTATCCTAAGCCGTAACCTAACCCTAACCAATACCCTACGCAGTACCCTCACCCATACCCTCACCCGTACCCTGAGCCGTACCCTAAACCTAACCCTAACCCTAACCCTAACCCATACGCTATGCCGTACCCTCACCCGTACCCTAACCCGTACCCTAAGCTGTACCCTAACCCTAACCGTAACCCTAACCCATACCCTACGCCGTACCCTAACCCATACCCTAAACTGTATCCTAAGCCGTACCCTAACCCTAACCAATACCCTAAGCAGTACCCTCACCCGTACCCTAAACCGTACCCTAAGCCGTACCCTAACCCTAGCCCTAACCCTAACCCATACCCTACCCCGTACCCTAACCTGTATCCTAAGCCGTACCCTAAGCCTAACCAATACCCTACGCAGTACCCTCACCCATACCCTCACCCGTACCCTAAGCCATACCCTAAACCTAACCCTAACCCATACGCTATGCCGTACCCTCACCCGTACCCTAACCCGTATCCTAAGCCGTACCCTAACCCTAACCTTAACCCTCACCCCTACCCTATGCCGTACCCTCACCCATACCCTAACCCGTACCCTAAGCTGTACCCTAACCCTAACCCTAACCGTAACCCTAATCCATAGCCTTCGCCGTACCCTAACCCATACCCTAACCCGTATCCTACGCCGTACCCTAACCCTAACCAATACCCTACGTAGTACCCTCACCCGTACACTAAACCGTACCCTAAGCCGTACCCTAACCCTAACCCTAACCCGAACCCATACCCTACAACTTACCCTCACACTTACCCTAAACCGTACTCTAAGCCGTACCCTAAATCTAACCCTAACCCTAAACTAGACCTTACGCCCTACCCTCACTCGTACCCTAATCCATACCCTAAGTCATACCCTAAACCTAACCTTAACCCTAGACCTACCCCTAACCCATACCCTACGCCGTACCCTCACACGAACCCTAACGCGTACCCTAAGCCGTACCCTAACCCTAACCCTAACCCTAACCCTAACCCTAACCCTAACCCATACACTACGCGGTACCCTAACCCGTACCCTAATCCGTATCATAATCCGTACCCTAACCCTAACCAATACCCTACGCAGTACCCTCACCCGTACCCTCAATCGTACCCTAAGCCATACCCTAACCCTAACCCTAACCCTAACCCTAACCCCTCCCGTACGCCGTACCCTCACCCGTACCCTATCCCATACCCTAAGCCGTACCCTAACACTAACACTAACCCTAACCCTAACCCCAACCCTAAACTACCCTTGATTGCTTTTGCCTCCATTAGATTTCCTAAGCACTAGTGTTTTAAGGAACAGGTTAAAAAGAAAATCCTAATGTGATTTTTTTATAATGTGTTTATTCTTTATCTTATCCTAGTGACTAAAATCTTCTCCATGGCTGGACCCCAAATAATATTCCTTTACGTGCTAAGTGGTATCTAGAGAGTGGGATAGGTTTAATAAATACCCTAATCGTAACGTGTACCCTAACCCTAACCCATACCCTAACCCTAACGCGTACCCTAACCCTAACCCAAAGCCTAACCCTAACACGTACGCTAATCCTAACCCGTACCCTAAACCAATCCCTAACCCTAAAACTAACCCTAACCCTAAGCCTAACCCTAACCCTAAACTATAACTTACGCCCTACCCTCACTCATACCCTAACCCGTACCCTAACACTAACCCTAACCCTATCCCATAACCTACGTGGTAATCTCACACGTACCCTAACGCGTACCCTAAGCTGTACCCTAACCCTAACCCATACCCTACGCCGTAACCGCACACGTATCCCAACCCGTACCCTAAGCCGTATCCTAAACCTAACCCTAACCCCAACCCATACGCTATGCCGTATCATCACCCGTACCCTAACCCGTACCCTAAGCCGTACCCTAACCCTAACCCTAACCCTAACCCTAACCCATACCCTACAATGTACCATCACACTTACCCTAAACCGTACCCTAAGCCGTACCCTAACCCTAAACCTAACACTAAACTATACCTTTCGCCCTACCCACACTCGTACCCTAACCCGTACCCTAAGCCGTACCCTAACCCTAACCCTAACGCGAACCCATACCCTACAACGTACCCTCACACTTACCCTAAGCCGTGCCCTAACCCTAACCCTAACCCTAACCCTAACCCTAACCCATACCCTACGCCTTACCCTACACCGTACCCTAACCTGTACCCTAAGCCGTACCCTAACCCTAACCCTAAACCTAACCCTAACCCTAACCCTAAACTACCCTTGACTGCTTTTGCCTCCATTAGATTTCCTAAGCACTAGTGTTTTAAGGAACAGGTTAACAAGAAAATCCTAATGTGATTTTTTTATAATGTGTTTATTCTTTACCTTATCCTAGTGACGAAAATCTTCTCCATGGCTGGACCCCAAATCATATTCCTTTACGTGCTAAGTGGTATCTAGAGAGTGGGATAGGTTTAATAAATACCCTAATCCTAACGTGTACCCTAACCCTAACCCTAACCCTAACCCTAACCCTCACACTTACCCTAAACCGTACCCTAAGCCGTACCCTAAACCTAACCCTAACCGTAACACATACACTACGCCATACCCTAACCCGTACCCTAACCCTTATCCTAAGCCGTACCCTAACCCTAACCAATACCCTACGCAGTACCCTCACCCATACCCTCACCCGTACCCTAAGCCATACCCTAAACCTAACCCTAACCCTAACCCTAACCCATACGCTATGCCGTACCCTCACCCGTACCCTAACCCGTATCCTAAGCCGTACTCTAACCCTAACCTTAACCCGAACCCCTACCCTATGCCGTACCCTCACCCATACCCTAACCCGTACCCTAAGCTGTACCCTAACCCTAACACTAACCGTAACCCTAATCCATACCCTACGCCGTACCCTAACCCGTACCCTAACCCGTACCCTAAGCCGTACCCTAAACCTAACCCTAACCGTAACACATACACTACGCCATACCCTAACCCGTACCCTAACCCTTATCCTAAGCCGTACCCTAACCCTAACCAATACCCTACGCAGTACCCTCACCCATACCCTCACCCGTACCCTAAGCCATACCCTAAACCTAACCCTAACCCTAACCCTAACCCATACGCTATGCCGTACCCTCACCCGTACCCTAACCCGTATCCTAAGCCGTACTCTAACCCTAATCTTAACCCGAACCCCTACCCTATGCCGTACCCTCACCCATACCCTAACCCGTACCCTAAGCCGTACCCTAACCCTAACCCTAACCCTCACCCGTACCCTAACCCGTATCCTAAGCCGTACCCTAACCCTAACACTAACCCTAAACTATACCCTACGCCGTACACTCACCCGCACCCTAACCCGTACCCTAACCCGTAACCTAATCCTAACCCTAACCCTAAGCAATACCCTACACCGTACTCTCACCCGTACCCTAACCCGTACCCTAAGCCGTACCCTATCCGTAACCCTAAACCTAACCCTAAATCATAGCCTACGTCGTACCGTAACCCATACCCTAACCCGTACCCTAAGCCGTGCCCTAACCCTAACCCTAACCCTAACCCATACCCTACGCCGTACCCTAACCCGTACCCTAACTCTAACCCTAACCCATACGCTACGCCGTACCCTCACCTGTACACTAAACCGTATCCTAAGCCGTACCCTAACCCTAACCCTAACCCTAACCTATACCCTACGCCGTACCCTCACCCGTACCCTAACCCGTACCCTAAGCTGTACCCTAAGCCGTAACCTAATCCTAACCCTAACTCTAAACTATACCTTACGCCCTACCCTCACTCGTACCCTAACCCGTGCCGTAAGCCGTACCGTCACCCTATCCCTAACCCTAGCCCTACCCCTATCCCATAACTTACGCCGTACCCTCACCCGTGCCCTAACCCTTATCCTAAGCCGTACCCTAACCCTAACAAATACCCTACGCAGTACGCTCACACATACCCTCACCCGTACCCTAAGCCGTACCCTAACCCTAACCCTAACCCTAACCCATACCCTAACCCTAACGCGTACCCTAACCCTAACCCAAACCCTAAACCTAACACGTATGCTAATCCTAACCCGTACCCTAAACCAATCCCTAACCCTAAAACTACCCCTAACCCTAACCCTAACCCTCACCCGTACCCTAACCCGTATCCTAAGCCGTACCCTAACCCTAACACTAACCCTAAACTATACCCTACGCCGTACACTCACCCGCACCCTAACCCGTACCCTAACCCGTAACCTAATCCTAACCCTAACCCTAAGCAATACCCTACACCGTACTCTCACCCGTACCCTAACCCGTACCCTAAGCCGTACCCTATCCGTAACCCTAAACCTAACCCTAAATCATAGCCTACGTCGTACCGTAACCCATACCCTAACCCGTACCCTAAGCCGTGCCCTAACCCTAACCCTAACCCTAACCCATACCCTACGCCGTACCCTAACCCGTACCCTAACTCTAACCCTAACCCATACGCTACGCTGTACCCTCACCTGTACACTAAACCGTATCCTAAGCCGTACCCTAACCCTAACCCTAACCCTAACCTATACCCTACGCCGTACCCTCACCCGTACCCTAACCCGTACCCTAAGCTGTACCCTAAGCCGTAACCTAATCCTAACCCTAACTCTAAACTATACCTTACGCCCTACCCTCACTCGTACCCTAACCCGTGCCGTAAGCCGTACCGTCACCCTATCCCTAACCCTAGCCCTACCCCTATCCCATAACCTACGCCGTACCCTCACCCGTGCCCTAACCCTTATCCTAAGCCGTACCCTAACCCTAACAAATACCCTACGCAGTACGCTCACACATACCCTCACCCGTACCCTAAGCCGTACCCTAACCCTAACCCTAACCCTAACCCATACCCTAACCCTAACGCGTACCCTAACCCTAACCCAAACCCTAAACCTAACACGTATGCTAATCCTAACCCGTACCCTAAACCAATCCCTAACCCTAAAACTACCCCTAACCCTAACCCTAACCCTAACCCATACCCTACAACGTATCCCCACACTTACCCTAACCCGTACCCTAAGCCGTAACCTAACCCTAACCCTAACCCGAAACTATACTTTACGCCCTACCCTCACTCGTACCCTAACCCATACCCTAAGCTGTACCCTAACCTTAACCCTAACCCTAGCCCTAACCCTATCCCATACCCTACGCGGTACTCTCAAACGTACCCTAAGGCGTACCCTAAGCCGTACCCTAACCCTAACCCTAACCCTAACCCTAACCTATACCCTACGCCATACCCTCACCTGTACCCTAACCCGTACCCTAAGCCGTACCCTAACCCTAACCCAAACCCTAACCCAAACCCTAACCCTAACACGTACGCTAATCCTGACCCGTACCCTAAACCAATCCCTAACCCTAAACCTAACCCTCACCCATACCCTACGCCGTACCCTCACCCGTACCGTAACCCGTACCCTAAGCCGTACCCTAACCCTAACCCTAACCCATACCCTACAACGTACCCTCACACTTACCCTAAACCATACCCTAAGCCGTACCTTAACACTAACCCTAACCGTAAACTATACCTTACGCCCTACCCTCACTAGTACCCTAACCCTTACCCTAACCCGTACCCTAACCCTAACCCTAACCCTAGCCCTAACCCTAACCCCTACCCTACGCCGTACCCTCACCCGTACCCTAACCCATACCCTAAGCTGTACCCTAACCCTAACCCTAACCCTAACCCTAACCCATACCCTACGCCGTACCCTAACCCGTACCCTAACCCGTATCCTAAGCTGTACCCTAACCCTAACCAATACCCTACGCAGTACCCTCACCCGTACCCTAAGCCGTACCCTAACCCTAACCCTAACCCTAACCCTAACCCTAACCCTAACCTTAACCCTAACCCCAACCCTAAACTACCCTTGACTGCTTTTGCCTCCATTAGATTTCCTAAGCACTAGTGTTTTAAGGAACAGGATAAAAAGAAAATCCTAATGTATTTTTTTTATAATGTGTTTATTCTTTATCTTATCCTAGTGACTAAAATCTTCTCCATGGCTGGACCCCAAATAATATTCCTTTACGTGCTAAGTGGTATCTAGAGAGTGGGATAGTTTTAATAAATACCCTAATCCTAACGTGTACCCTAACCCTAACCCATACCCTAACCCTAACGCGTACCCTAACCCTAACCCAAACCCTAACCCTAACACGTACGCTAATCCTAACCCGTAACCTAAACCAATCCCTAACCCTAACCCTAACCCTAACCCATACCTTACGCCGTACCCTCACCCGTACCCTAACCCGTACCCTAAGCCGTACCCTAACCCTAACACTAACTCTAACCCTATCCCATACCCTACAACGTACCCTCACACTTACCCTAAAGCATACCCTAAGCCGTATCTTAACCCTAAAACTAACCGTAAACTATACCTTACGCCCTACCCTCACTCGTACCCTAACCCTTACCCTAAACCGTACCCTAAACCTAACCCTAACCCTAGCCCTAACCCTAACCCGTAACCTACGCTGTACCCTCACCCGTACCCTAATCCATACCCTAATCTGTACCCTAACCATAACCCTAACCCTAACTCTAACCCTAACCCATACCCTAAGCCGTACCCTAACCCTAACCCTAACCCTAACCATAACCCATACCCTACAACGTACCCTCACAATTACCCTAACCCGTACCCTAAGCCGTACCCTAACCCTATACCTAACCCTAGCCCTACCCCTAACACATAACCTACGCCGTACCCTCACCCATACCCTAACCCTTATCCTAAGCCGTTCCCTAACCCTAACCAATACCCTACGCAGTACCCTCACCCATACCGTCACCCGTACCCTAAGCCGTACCCTAACCGTAACCCTAACCCTAACCCTAAATCATACGCTATGCCGTACCCTCACCCGTACCCTAAACCGTACCCTAAGCCGTACCCTAACCCTAACCGTAACGCGAACCCATACCCTATAACGTACCCTCACACTTACCCTAAACCGTACCCTAAGCCGTATCCTAACCCTAACACTAAGCCTAAACTATACCTTACGCCCTGCCCTAACTCGTACCCTAACCCGTACCCTAAGCCGTACCCTAACCCAACCCTAACCTTAGCCCTACCCCTAACCCATACCCTACGCCGTACCCTCACATGTACCCTAAAGCGTACCCTAAGCCGTACCCTAACCCTAACCCTAAAACTAACCCGTACCATACGCCGTAACCGCACACGTATCCTAACCCGTACCCTAAGCCATACCCTAACCCTAACCCTAACCCATACGCTACGCCGTACCCTCACCCGTACCCTAACACGTACCCTAAGCCGTGCCCTAACCGTAACCGTAACCCTAACCCTAACCCTAACCCATACCCTACAACGTACACTAACCCGTACCCTAAGCCGTACCCTAACCCTAACCCTAAGCCTAACCCATACGCTACGCCGTACCCTCACCCGTACCCTAACCCGTATCCTAAGCCGTACCCTAACCCTAACCCTAACTTATACCCTATGCCGTACCCTCACCCGTACCCTAACCCGTACCCTAAGCCGTACCCTAACCCTAACCCTAACCCTAACCCTAACCCTAACCCATACCCTACGCCGTACCCTAACCCGTACCCTAACCCGTATCCTAAGCCGTACCCTAACCCTAACCAATACCCTACGCAGTAACCTCACCCGTACCCTAAGCCGTACCCTAACCCTAACCCTAACCCTAAACCTAACCCCTACCCTACGCCGTACCCTCACCCGTACCCTATCCCATACCCTGAGCCGTACCCTAACCCTAACCCTAACACTAACCCTAAACTACCCTTGACTGCTTTTGTCTCCATTAGATTTCCTAAGCACTAGTGTTTTAAGGAACAGGTTAAAAAGAAAATCCTAATGTGATTTTTTTATAATGTGTTTATTCTTTATCTTATCCTAGTGAGTAAAATCTTCTCCATGGCTGGACCCCAAATAATATTCCTTTACGTGCTAAGTGGTATCTAGAGAGTGGGGTAGGTTTAATAAATACCCTAATCCTAACGTGTACCCTAACCCCTACCCTAGCCCTAACACGTACCCTAACCCTAACACAAACCCTAACCCTAACACGTACGCTAATCCTAAACCATGCCCTAAACCAATCCCTAAACCTAAAACTAACCCTAACCCAAACCGTAACGCTAACCCATACCCTACGCCGTACCCTCACCCGTACCCTAACCAGTACCCTAAGCCGTACGCTAAACCTAACCCTAACCCTAACCCATACCCTACAACGTATCCTCACACTTACCCTAAATCTTACCCTAAGCCGTACCCTAACCCTAACCCTAACCCTAGACCTAACCCTAACCCATACCCTACGCCGTACCCTCACACGTACCCTAACGCGTACCCTAAGCCGTACCGTAAACCTAACCCTAACCCTAACCCGTACGCTATGCCGTACCCTCACCCGTACCCTAACCCGTACCCTAAGCCGTACCCTAACCCTAATGCTAACCCTAACCTTAACCCATACCCTACAATGTACCCTCACACTTATCCTAAACCGTACCCTAAGCCGTACCTTAACCCTAACCCTAACCGTAAACTACAACTTACGCCCGACCCTCACCCGTACCCTAAACCTAACCCTAACCGTAGCCCTGACCCTAACCCATACCCTACGCCGTACCCTCACACGTACCCTAATGCGTACCCTACGCCGTACACTAACCCTAACCCTAACCCTAACCCATACCCTACGCCGTAACCGCAAATGTATCCTAACCCGTACCCTAAGCCGTACCCTAACCCTAACCCTAACCCTAACCCTAACACATACCCTACGCCGTACCCTAACCCGTACTCTCACCCGTACCCTAATCCGTACCCTAACCCTAACCCTAACCCTAACCCCTACCCTACGCCGTACCTTCACCCGTACCCTATCCCATACCCTAAGCCGTACCCTAACCCTAACACTAACCCTAACCCTAACCCTAACCCTAAATTACCCTTGACTGCTTTGCCTCCATTAGATTTCCTAAGCACTAGTGTTTTAAGGAACAGGTTAAAAAGTAAATCCTAATGTGATTTTTTTATAATGTGTTTATTCTTTATCTTATCCTAGTGAGTAAAATCTTCTCCATGGCTGGACCCCAAATAATATTCGTTTACGTGCTAAGTGGTATCTAGAGAGTGGGATAGGTTTAGTAAATACCCTAATCCTAACGTGTACCCTAACCCTATCCCATACCCTAACCCAAACCCTAACCGTAACACGTACGCTAATCCTAACCCGTACCCTAAACCAATCCCTAACCTTAAAACTAACCCTAACCCTAACCCGAACCCATACCCTACAACGTACCCTCACACTTACCCTAAACCGTACCCTAAGCCGTACCCTAACCCTAACCCTAACCCTAAACTATACCTTACGCCCTAGCCTCACTCATACCCTAACCCGTACCCTAAGCCGTACCCTAACCCTATCCCTAACCCTAGCCCTACCCCTAACCCATAACCTACGCAGTACCCTCACCCATACCCTCACCCGTACCCTAAGCCGTACCCTAACCCTAATCCTAAACCTAACCTATACCCTAACCCGTACCCTCACCCGTACCCTAAGCCGTACCCTAACCCTAACCCTAACCCGAACCCATACCTTACAACGTACCCTCACACTTACCCTAAACCGTACACCAAGGCGTACCCTAACCCTAACCCTAACCCTAAAATATACCTTACGCCCTACCCTCACTCGTACCCTAACCCGTACCCTAAGCCATACCCTAACCCTAACCCTAGCTGTAACCCTTATCCATACCGTACGCCGTACCCTCACACGTACCCTAACGCGTACCCTAAGCCGTACCCTAAACCTAACCCTAACCCATACCCTACGCCGTAACTGCACATGTATCCTAACCCGTACCCTAAGCCGTACCCTAACCCTAACCCTAACCCTCACCCGTACCCTAACCCGTATCCTAAGCCGTAGACTAACCCTAACCCTAACCCTAACCAATACCCTACACCGTACTCTCACCCGTGCCCTAACCCGTACCCTAAGCCGTGCCCTAACCCTAACCCTAACCCTAACCCTAACCCATACCCTACGCCGTACCCTAACCCGTACCCTAAGCCGTACCCTAACCCTAACCGTAACCCTAACCCATACGCTACGCCGTACCCTCACCCGTATCCTAACCCATATCCTAAGCCGTACCCTAACCCTAACCCTAACCCTATCCTATACCCTACGCCGTACCCTCACCCGCACCCTAAGCCGTACCCTAACCCTAACCCTAACCCTAACCCTAACCCTAACCCCTACCCTACGCCGTACCCTCACCCGTACCCTATCCCATACCCTTAGCCGTAACCTAACCCTAACCCTAACCCTAAACTACCCTTGACTGCTTTGTCTCCATTAGATTTCCTAAGCACTAGTGTTTTAAGGAACAGGTTAAAAAGAAAATCCTAATGTGATTTTTTTATAATGTGTTTATTCTTTATCTTATCCTAGTGACTAAAATCTTCTCCATGTATGGACCTCAAATAATATTCCTCTACGTGCTAAGTGGTAGCTAGAGAGTGGGGTAGATTTAATAAATACCCTAATCCTAACGTGTACCCTAACCCCTACCTTAGCCCTAATGCGTACCCTAACCCTAAGACAAACCCTAACCCTAACACGTACGCTAATCCTAAACCATATCATAAATCAATCCCTAACCCTAAAACTAACCCTAACCCAAACCCTAGAGCTAACCCATACCCTACGCCGTACCCTAAGCCGTACCCTAAACCTAAACCTAACCCTAACCCATACCCTACAACGTACCTTCACACTTACCCTAAACCTTACCCTAAGCCGTACCCTAACCCTAACCCTAACCCTAAACTACCCTTGACTGCTTTTGTCTCCATTAAATTTCCAAAGCACTAGTGTTTTAAGGAACAGGTTAAAAAGAAAATCCTAATGTGATTTTTTTTATAATGTGTTTATTCTTTATCTTATCCTAGTGACTAAAATCTTCTCCATGGCTGGACCCCAAATAATATTCCTTTACGTGCTAAGTGATATCTAGAGAGTGGGATAGGTTTAATAAATACCCTAATCCTAACGTGTACACTAACCCTAACCCATACCCTAACGCGTAACCTAACCCTAACCCAAACCCTAACCCTAATACGTACGCTCATCCTAACCCGTACCCTAAACCAATCCCTAACCCTAAAACAAATGCTAACCCTAACCCTAACCCTTACCCTACGCCGTACCCTCACCCGTACCATAACCCATACCCTAAGCTATACCCTAACCCTAAACCTAAATGATACCCTACGCCGTAACCGCACACGTATCCTAAGCCGTACCCTAAGCCGTACCCTAACCCTAACCCTAACCCATATGCTACGCAATACCCTCACCTGTACCCTAACCCGTATCCTAAGCCGAACCGTAACACTAATCCTAACCCTAACCGTAACCCTATCCCATACCCTACGCCGTACCCTAACCTGTATCCTAAGCCGTACCCTAACCCTAACCAATACCCTACGCAGTACCCTCACCCGTAACCTCACCCGTATCCTAAGCCGTACCCTAACCCTAACCATAACCCTAACCCTAACCCTAACCCCTACCCTACGCCGTACCCTCACCCGTACCCTATCCCATACCCTACGCCATACCCTAACCTGTATCCTAAGCCGTATCCTAACCCTAACCAATACCCTACGCAGTACCCTCACCCGTACCCTAACCCGTACCCTAAGCCGTACCCTAACCCTAACCCTAACGCGAACCCATACCCTACAACGTAACCTCACACTTACCCTAAACCGTACCCTAAGCCGTACCCTAACCATAACACTAACCCTAAACTATACCTTACGCCCTGCCCTCACTCCTACCCTAACCCGTACCCTAAGCCGTACCCTAACCCTAACCCTCACCCTAGCCCTACCCCTAATCCATATCCTACGCCGTACCCTCACACGTCCCCTAACGCGTACCCTAAACCGTACCCTAACCCTAACCCAAAAACTAACCCGTAGACTACACCGTAACCGCACACGTATCCTAACCCGTACCCTAAGACGTACCCTCACCCTAATCCTAACCCTAACCCATACGCTACGCCGTACCCTCACCTGTACCCTAACCCGTACCTTAAACCATGCCCTAACCCTAAACCTAACCCTAACCCTAACCCTAACCCTAAACTACCCTTGACTGCTTTGCCTCCATTAGATTTCCTAAGCACTAGTGTTTTAAGGAACAGGTTAAAAAGTAAATCCTAATGTGATTTTTTTATAATGTGTTTATTCTTTATCTTATCCTAGTGACTAAAATCATCTCCATGGCTGGACCCCAAATAATATTCGTTTACGTGCTAAGTGGTATCTAGAGAGTGGGATAGGTTTAGTAAATACCCTAATCCTAACGTGTACCCTAACCCTAACCCTAACCGTAACACGTACGCTAATCCTAACCCGTACCCTAAACCAATCCCTAACCTTAAAGCTAACCCTAACCCTAACCCTAACCCATACCCTACGCCATACCCTCACCCGTACCCTAACCCGTACCCTAAGCCGTACCCTAACCCTAACCCTAACCCTAACCAATACCCTACGCAGTACCCTCACCCGTACTCTCAATCGTACCCTAAGCCGTACCCTAACCCTAACCCTAACCCCTACCGTACGCCGTACCCTCACCCGTACCCTATCCCATACCCTAAGCCGTACCCTAACCCTAACACTAACCCTAACCCTGACCCCAACCCTAAACTACCCTTGACTGCTTTTGCCTCCATTAGATTTCCTAAGCACTAGTGTTTTAAGGAACAGGATAAAAAGAAAATCGTAATGTGATTTTTTTATAATGTGTTTATTCTTTATCTTATCCTAGTGACTAAAATCTTCTCCATGGCTGGACCCCAAATAATATTCCTTTACATGCTAAGTGGTATCTAGAGAGTGGGATAGGTTTAATAAATACCCTAATCCTAACGTGTACCCTAACCCTAACCAATACCCTAACCCTAACGCGTACCCTAACCCTAACCCAAACCCTAACCCTAACACGTATGCTAAACCTAACCCGTACCCTAAACCAATCCCTAACCCTAAAACTAACCCTAACCCTAACCCTAACCCTAACCCTAAACTATACCTTATGCCCTACCCTCACTCATACCCTAACCCGTACACTAACCCTAACCCTAACCCTATCCCATAACCTACCTGGTACTCTCACACGTACCCTAACGCGTACCCTAAGCTGTACCCTAAACCTAACCCATACCCTACGCCGTAACCGCACACGTATGCCAACTCGTACCCTAAGCCGTACACTAACCCTAACCCTAACCCTAACCCATACGCTATGCCGTACCATCACCCGTACCCTAACCCGTACCCTAAGCCGTACCCTAACCCTAACCCTAACCCTAACCCTAAACCATACCCTACAACGTACCCTCACACTTACCCTAAACCGAACCCTAAGCCGTACCCTAAACCTAACCCTAACCCTAACACATACACTACGCCGTACCCTAACCCTTATCCTAAGCCGTAACCTAACCCTAACCAATACCCTACGCAGTACCCTCACCCATACCCTCACCCGTACCCTGAGCCGTACCCTAACCCTAACCCTAACCCTAACCCTAACCCTAACCCATACGCTATGCCGTACCCTCACCCGTACCCTAACCCGTATCCTAAGCCGTACCCTAACCCTAAACCTAACCCTAACCCATACGCTATGCCGTACCCTCACCCGTACCCTAACCCGTATCCTAAGCCGTACCCTAACCCTAACCCTAACCTATACCCTACGCCGTACCCTCTCCCGTACCCTAACCCGTACTCTAAGCCGTACCCTAACACTAACCCAAACCCTAACCCTAACACGTACGCTAATCCTAACCCGTACCCTAAACAAATCCCTAACCCTAAAACTAACCCTAACCCTAACCCTAACCCTAACCCATACCCTATGCCGTACCCTCACCCATACCCTAAGCCTTACCCTAACCCTAACCCTAACCCTAACCCATACGCTACGCCGTACCCTCACCCGTACCCTAACCCGTATCCTAAGCCGTACCCTAACCCTAACCAATACCCTACGCAGTACCCTCACCCGTACCCTCACCCGTACCCTAAGCCGTACCCTAACCCTAACCCTAACCCTAACCCTAACCCTAACCCTAACCCTAACCCCTACCCTACGCCGTACCCTCACCCGTACCCTATCCCATACCCTAAGCCATACCGTAACCCTAACACTAACCCTAACCATAACCCTAACACTAACCCTAAACTACCCTTGACTGCTTTTGCCTCCATTAGATTTCCTAAGCACTAGTGTTTTAAGGAACAGGTTAAAAAGAAAATCCTAATGTGATTTTTTTATAATGTGTTTATTCTTTATCTTATCCTAGTGACTAAAATCTTCTCCATGGCTGGACCCCAAATAATATTCCTTTACGTGCTAAGTGGTATCTAGAGAGTGGGATAGTTTTAATAAATACACTAATCCTAACGTGTACCCTAACCCTAACCCGAACCCTAACCCTAACCCTCACACTTACCCTAAACCGTACCCTAAGCCGTACCCTAAACCTAACCCTAACCGTAACACATACACTATGCCGTACCCTAACCCGTACCCTAACCCTTATCCTAAGCCGTACCCTAACCCTAACCAATACCCTACGCAGTACCCTCACCCATACCCTCACCGTACCCTAAGCCATACCCTAAACCTAACCCTAACCATAACCCTAACCCATACGCTATGCCGTACCCTCACCCGTACCCTAACCAGTATCCTAAGCCGTACCCTAACCCTAACCTTAACCCGAACCCCTACCCTATGCCGTACACTCACCCATACCCTAACCCGTACCCTAAGCTGTACCCTAACCCTAACCCTAACCGTAACCCTAATCCATAGCCTACGCCGTACCCTAACCCATACCCTAACCCGTATCCTACGCCGTACCCTAACCCTAACCAATACCCTACGCAGTACCCTCACCTGTACCCTAAACCGTACCCTAAGCCGTACACTAAACCTAACCCTAACCCGAAGCCATACCCTACAACGTACCTTCACACTTACACTAAACCGTACCCTAAGCCGTGCCCTAAATCTAACCCTAACCCTAAACTGTACCTTACGCCCTACCCTCAATCGTACCCTAATCCATACCCTAAGCCATACCCTAACCCTAACCCTAACCCTAGCCCTACCCCTAACCCAAACCCTCCGCCGTACCCTCACACGTACCCTAACGCGTACCCTAAGCCGTACCCTAACCCTAACCCTAACCCTAGCACTAACCCTAACCCATACCCTACGCCATACCCTAACCTGTATCCTAAGCCGTACCCTAAACCTAACCAATACCCTACGCAGTACCCTCACCCGTACCCTCAATCGTACCCTACTCCGTACCCTAACCCTAACCCTAACCCTAACCCTAACCCTAACCCTAACCCTAAACCGTACCCTAAGCCGTACCCTAAACCTAACCCAACCCTAACACATACACTACGCCGTACCCTAACCCGTACCCTAACCCTTATCCTAAGCCGTACCCTATCCCTAACCAATACCTTACGCAGTACCCTCACCCTTACCCTCACCCGTACCCTAAACCGTACCCTAACCCTAACCCTAACGCGAACCCATACCCTACAACGTACCCTCACACTTACCCTACACCGTACCCTAAGCCGTACCCTATCCCTAACCCTAACCCTAAACTATACCTTAAGCCCTACCCTCATTCGTACCCTAACCCGTACCCTAACCCTTATCCTAAGCCGTACCATAACCCTAACCCTAAACCTAACCTATACCCTATGCCGTACACTCACCCGTACCCTAACCCGTACTTTAAGCCATACCCTAACCCTAACCCTAACCCTAACCCAAACCCATACCCTACGCCGTACCCTAACCCGTACCCTAACCCGTATCCTAAGCCGTACCTTAACCCTAACCAATACCCTACGCAGTACCCTCACCCGTACCCTCAACCGTATCCTAAGCCGTACGCTAACACTAACCCTAACCCTAACCCTAACCCTAAACTATACCTTACGCCCTACCCTCACTCGTACCCTAACCCGTACCGTAAGCCGTACCCTAACCCTATCCCTAACCCTAGCCCTACTCCTATCCCATAACCTACGCCGTACCCTCACCCGTACCCTAAGCCTTATCCTAAGCCGTACCCTAACCCTAACCAATACCCTACGCAGTACGCTCACCCATACCCTCACCCGTACCCTAAGCCGTACCCTAACCCTTACCCTATCCCTAACCCTAACCCTAACCCTAACCCATACGCTATGCCGTACCCTCACCCGTACCCTAAACCGTATCCTAAGCCGTACCCTAACCCTAATCCTAACCCTAACCTATACCCTACGCCGTACCCTCACCCGTACCCTAAACCGTACCCTAACCCTAACCCTAGCTCTAACCCTTGCCCATACCTTACGCCGTACCCTCACACACATACCCTAACGCGTACCCTAAGCCGTACCCTAAACCTAACCCTAACCCATACCCTACACTGTAACCGCACATGTATCCTAACCCGTACCCTAAGCCGTACCCTAACCCTCACCCGTACCCTAACCCGTATCCTAAGCCGTACCCTAACCCTAACACTAACCCTAAACTATACCCTACGCCGTACACTCACCCGTACCCTAACCCGTACCCTAAGCCGTACCCTATCCGTAACCCTAAACCTAACCCTAAATCATAGCCTACGTTGTACCGTAACCCATACCCTAACCCGTACCCTAAGCCGTGCCCTAACCCTAACCCTAACCCATACGCTACGCCGTACCCTCACCCGTACCCTAAACCGGATCCTAAGCCGTACCCTAACCCTAACCCTAACCCTAACCTATACCCTACGCCGTACCCTCACCCGTACCCTAACCCGTACCCTAAGCCGTACCCTAAGCCGTAACCTAACCCTAACCCTAACCCTAAACTATACCTTACGCCCTACCCTCACTCGTACCCTAACCCGTACCGTAAGCCGTACCGTAACCCTATCCCTAACCCTAGCCCTACCCCTATCCCATAACCTACGCCGTAACCTCACCCGTGCCCTAACCCTTATCCTAAGCCGTACCCTAACCCTAACCAATACCCTACGCAGTACGCTCACACATACCCTCACCCGTACCCTAAGCCGTACCCTAACCCTAACCGTAACCCTAACCCTAACCCTAACCCTAACTCATACCCTAACCCTAACGCGTACCCTAACCCTAACCCAATCCCTAAACCTAACACGTATGCTAATCCTAACCCGTACCCTAAACCAATCCCTAACCCTAAAACTAACCCTAACCCTAACCCTAACCCTAACCCATACCCTACAACGTATCCCCACACTTACCCTAACCCGTACCCTAAGCCGTAACCTAACCCTAACCCTAACCCGAAACTGTACCTTACGCTCTACCCTCACTCGTACCCTAACCCATACCCTAAGCTGTACCCTAACCTTAACCCTAACCCTAGCCCTAACCCTATCCCATACCCTACGCGGTACTCTCAAACGTACCCTAACGCGTACCCTAAGCCGTACCCTAACCCTAACCCTAACCTATACCCTACGCCATACCCTCACCTGTACCCTAACCCGTACCCTAAGCCGTACCCTAACCCTAACCCTAACCCTAACCCTAACCCTAACCCCTACCCTACGCCGTACCCTAACCCGTACCCTAACCCTTATCCTAAGCCGTACCCTAACCCTAACCAATACCCTACGCAGTACGCTCACCCATACCCTCACCCGTACCCTAAGCCGTACCCTAACCCTAACCCTAACTCTAACCCTAACCCTAACACATACGCTATGCCGTACCCTCACCCGTACCCTAAACCGTATCCTAAGCCGTACCCGAAGCCTAACCCTAACCCTAACCCTAACCCTAACCCCTACCCTACGCCGTACCCTCACCCGTACCCTATCCCATACCCTAAGCCGTACCCTAACCCTAACACTAACCCTAACCCTAACCCTAACCCTAAACTACGCTTGACTGCTTTTGCCTCCATTAGATTTCCTAAGCACTAGTGTTTTAAGGAACAGGTTAAAAAGAAAATCCTAATGTGATTTTTTTATAATGTGTTTATTCTTTATCTTATCCTAGTGACTAAAATCTTCTCCATGGCTGGACCCCAAATAATATTCCTTTACGTGCTAAGTGGTATCTAGAGAGTGGGATAGGTTTAATAAATACCCTAATCCTAACGTGTACCCTAACCCTAACCCTAACCCTAACCCTAACCCTAACCCTCACACTTACCCTAAACCGTACCCTAAGCCGTACCCTAAACCTAACCCTAACCGTAACACATACACTACGCCGTACCCTAACCCGTACCCTAACCCTTATCCTAAGCCGTACCCTAACCCTAACCAATACCCTACGCAGTACCCTCACCCATACCCTCACCCGTACCCTAAGCCATACACTAAACCTAACCCTAACCCTAACCCTAACCCATACACTATGCCGTACCCTCACCCGTACCCTAACCCGTATCCTAACCGTACCCTAACCCTAACCTTAACCCGAACCCCTACCCTATGCCGTACACTCACCCATACCCTAACCCGTACCCTAAGCTGTACCCTAACCCTAACCCTAACCGTAACCCTAATCCATAGCCTACGCCGTACCCTAACCCATACCCTAACCCGTATCCTACGCCGTACCCTAACCCTAACCAATACCCTACGTAGTACCCTCACCCGTACCCTAAACCGTACCCTAAGCCGTACCCTAACCCTAACCCTAACCCGAACCCATACCCTACAACTTACCCTCACACTTACCCTAAACCATACCCTAATCTGTACCCTAAATCTAACCCTAACCCTAAACTATACCTTACGCCCTACCCTCACTCGTACCCTAAACCGTACCCTAAGCCATACCCTAACCGTAACCCTAACCCTAGCCCTACCCCTAACCCATACCCTACGCCGTACCCTCACACGTACCCTAAAGCGTACCCTAAGCCGTACCCTAACCCTAACACTAACCCTAACCCTAACCCCAACTCTAAACTACCCTTGACTGCTTTTGCCTCCATTAGATTTCCTAAGCACTAGTGTTTTAAGGAACAGGTTAAAAAGAAAATCCTAATGTGATTTTTTTATAATGTGTTTATTCTTTATCTTATCCTAGTGACTAAAATCTTCTCCATGGCTGGACCCCAAATAATATTCCTTTACGTGCTAAGTGGTATCTAGAGAGTGGGATAGGTTTAATAAATACCCTAATCCTAACGTGTACCCTAAACCTAACCCATACCCTAACCCTAACGCGTACCCTAACCCTAACCCAAACCCTAACCCTAACACGTATGCTAATCCTAACCCGTACCCTAAACCAATCCCTAACCCTAAAACTAACCCTAACCCTAACCCTAACCGTAACCCTAAACTATACCTTACGCCCTACCCTCACTCATACCCTAACCCGTACCCTAAACAGTACCCTAACCCTAACCCTAACCCTATCCCATAACCTACGTGGTACTCTCACACGTACCCTAACGCGTACCCTAAGCTGTACCCTAACCCTAACCCATAACCTACGCCGTAACCGCACACGTATCCCAACCCGTACCCTAAGCCGTACCCTAACCCTAACCCTAACCCTAACCCATATGCTACGCCGTACCCTCACCCGTACCCTAACCCGTATCCTAAGCCGTACCCTATCCCTAACCCTAACCCTAACCCTAACCCATACCCTACGCCGTACCCTCACACGAACCCTAACGCGTACCCTAAGCCGTACCCTAACCCTAATCCTAACCCTAGCACTAACCCTAACCCATACCCTAAGCCGTACCCTAACCTGTATCCTAAGCCGTATCCTAACCCTAACCAATACCCTACGCAGTACCCTCACCCATACCCTCAATCGTACCCTAAGCCGTACCCTAACCCTAACCCTAACCCTAACCCTAACCCTAACCCCTACCGTACGCCGTACCCTCACCCGTACCCTATCCCATACCCTAAGCCGTACCCTAACCCTAACACTAACCCTAACCCTAACCCCAACCCTAAACTACCCTTGACTGCTTTTGCCTCCATTAGATTTCCTAAGCACTAGTGTTTTAAGGAACAGGATAAAAAGAAAATCCTAATGTGATTTTTTTATAATGTGTTTATTCTTTATCTTATCCTAGTGACAAAAATCTTCTCCATGGCTGGACCCCAAATAATATTCCTTTACGTGCTAAGTGGTATCTAGAGAGTGGGATAGGTTTAATAAATACCCTAACCCTAACGCGTACCCTAACCCTAACCCAAACCCTAACCCTAACACGTACGCTAATCCTAACCCGTACCCTAAACCAATCCCTAACCCTAACCCTAACGCTAACCCATACCCTACGCCGTACCCTCACCCGTACCCTAAACCGTACCCTAAGCCGTACCCTAACCCTAACCCTAACCCTAACCCATACCCTACAACGTATCCTCACACTTACCCTAAACCGTACCCTAAGCCGTACCCTAAACCTAACCCTAACCCTAACACATACACTACGCCGTACCCTAACCCGTACCCTAACCCTTATCCTAAGCCGTAACCTAACCCTAACCAATACCCTACGCAGTACCCTCACCCATACCCTCACCCGTACCCTAAGCCATACCCTAACCCTAACCCTAACCCTAACCCATACGCTATACCGTACCCTCACCCGTACCCTAACCCGTATCCTAAGCCGTACCCTAACCCTAACCTTAACCCTAACCCCTACCCTATGCCGTACTGTCACCCGTACCCTAACCCGTACCCTAAGCTGTACCCTAACCCTAACCCTAACCGTAACCCTAACCCATACCCTACGCCGTACCCTAACCCATACCCTAAACCGTATCCTAAGCCGTACCCTAACCCTAACCCTAACCCGAACACATACCCTACAACGTACCCTCACACTTACCCTAAACCGTACCCTAAGCCGTACACTAAATCTAACCCTAACCCTAAACTACACCTTACGCCCTACCTTCACTCGTACCCTAACCCGTACCCTAAGACATACCCTAATCCTAACACTAACCCTAGCCCTAACCCTAACCCATACCCTACGCCGTACCCTCACACGTACCCTAACGCGTACCCTAAGCCGTACCCTAACCCTAACCCTAACCCTAACCCATACGCTATGCCGTACCCTCACCCGTACCCTAACCCGTATCCTAAGCCGTACCCTAACCCTAACCCTAACCCTAACCTATACCCTAACCCTAACCCTAACCCTAACCCTAACCCTAACCCTAACCAATCCCTAACCTTAAAACTAACCCTAACCCTAACCCTAACCCTCACCCTAAACTATACTTTACGCCCTACCCTCACTCAAACCCTAACCCGTACCCTAAGCCGTACCCTAACCCTAACCCTAACCCTATCCCATAACCTACATGGTACTCTCACACGTACCCTAACGCGTACCCTAAGCTATACCCTAACCCTAACCCATACCCTACGCCGTAACTGCACACGTATCCCAACCCGTACCCTAAGCCGTACCCTAACCCTAACCCTAACCCTAACCCATACGCTATGCCGTACCATCACCCGTACCCTAACCCGTACCCTAAGCCGTACCCTAACCCTAACCCTAACCCTAACCCTAACCCTCACCCTAAACTATACTTTACGCCCTACCCTCACTCAAACCCTAACCCGTACCCTAAGCCGTACCCTAACCCTAACCCTAACCCTATCCCATAACCTACATGGTACTCTCACACGTACCCTAACGCGTACCCTAAGCTGTACCCTAACCCTAACCCATACCCTACGCCGTAACTGCACACGTATCCCAACCCGTACCCTAAGCCGTACCCTAACCCTAACCCTAACCCTAACCCATACGCTATGCCGTACCATCACCCGTACCCTAACCCGTACCCTAAGCCGTACCGAACCCTAACCCTAACCCTAACCCTAAACCATACCCTACAACTTACCCTCACACTTACCCTAAACCGTACCCTAAGCTGTACCCTAAATCTAACCCTAAACCTAAACTATACCTTATGCCCTACCCTCACTCGTACCCTAACCCGTATCCTAAGCCATACCCTAACCCTAACCCTAACCCTAGCCCTACCCCTTACCCATACCCTACGCCGTACCCTCACACGTACCCTAACGCGTACCCTAAGCCGTACCCTAACCCTAACCCTAACCCTAGCCCTAACCCTAACCCATACCCTACGCCGTACCCTAACCTGTATCCTGAGCCGTACCCTAACCCTAACCAATACCCTACGCAGTACCCTCACCCGTACCCTAACCCGTACCCTAAGCCGTACCCTAACCCTAACCCTAACCCTAACCCTAACCCTAACCCATACGCTATGCCGTACCCTCACACGTACACTAACCCATATCCTAAGCCGTACCCTAACCCTAACACTAACCCTAACCCTAACCCTAACCCTAACCCCTACCTTACGCCGTACCCTCACCCGTACCCTATCCCATACCCTAAGCCGTACCCTAAAACTAACCCTAACACTAACCCTAACCCTAACCCTAACCCATACCCTACAACGTACCCTCACACTTACCCTACACCGTACCCTAAGCCGTACCCTATCCCTAACCCTAACCCTAAACTATACCTTACGCCCTACCCTCATACGTACCCTAACCCGTACCCTAAACCTTATCCTAAGCCGTACCATAACCCTAACCCTAAACCTAACCTATACCCTATGCCGTACCCTCACCCGTACCCTAACCCGTACACTAAGCCATACCCTAACCCTAACCCTAACCCTAACCCTACGCCGTACCCTAACCCGTACCCTAACCCGTATCCTAAGCCGTACCCTAACCCTAACCAATACCCTACGCAGTACCCTCACCCGTACCCTCAACCGTACCCTAAGCCGTACGCTAACACTAACCCTAACCCTAACCCTAATCCTAACCCTAAACTACCCTTGACTGCTTTTGCCTCCTTTAGGTTTCCTAAGCACTAGTGTTTTAAGGAACAGGTTAAAAAGAAAATCATAATCTGATTTTTTTATAATGTGTTTATTCTTTATCTTATCCTAGTGACTAAAATCTTCTGCATGGCTGGACCCCAAATAATATTCCTTTACGTGCTAAGTGGTATCTAGAGAGTGGGATAGGTTTAATAAATACCCTAATCCTAACGTGTACCCTAACCCTAAACCATACCCTAACCCTAACGCGTACCCTAACCCTAACCCAAACCCTAACCCTTACGCGTACCCTAACCCTAACCCAAACCCTAAGCCTAACTCGTACGCTAATCCTAACCCGTACCCTAAACCAATCCCTAACCTTAAAACTAACCCTAACCCTAACCCTAACCCATACCCTACAACGTACCCTCACCCGTACCCTAACCCGTACCCTACCCGTACCCTAACCCTAACCCTAACCCTAAACTATACCTTACGCCCTACCCTCACTCGTACCCTAACCCGTACCGTAAGCCGTACCCTAACCCTATCCCTAACCGTAGCCCTACTCCTATCCCATAACCTACGCTGTACCCTCACCCGTACCCTAAGCCTTATCCTAAGCCGTACCCTAACCCTAACCAATACCCTACGCAGTACGCTCATCCATACCCTCACCCGTACCCTAAGCCGTACCCTAACCCTAACCCTATCCCTAACCCTAACTCTAACCCATATGCTATGCCGTACCCTCACCCGTACCCTAACCCGTATCCTAAGCCGTACCCTAACCCTAACCTTAACCCTAACCCCTACCCTATGCCGTACTCTCACCCGTACCCTAACCCGTACCCTAAGCTGTACCCTAACCTTAACCCTAACCGTAACCCTAACCCATACCCTACGCCGTACCCTAACCCATACCCTAAACCGTATCCTTAGCCGTACCCTAACCCGAACACATACCCTACAACGTACCCTCACACTTACCCTAAACCGTACCCTAAGCCGTACACTAAATCTAACACTAACCCTAAACTATACCTTACGTCCTACCCTCACTCGTACCCTAACCCGTACCCTAAGACATACCCTAACCCTAACCCTAACCCTAGCCCTACCCCTAACCCATACCCTACGCCGTACCCTCACACGTATCCTAACGCGTACCCTAAGCCGTACCCTAACCCTAACCCTAACCCTAACCCTAACCCATACGCTATGCCGTACCCACACCCGTACCCTAACCCGTATCCTAAGCCGTACCCTAACCCTAACCCTAACCTATACCCTACGCCGTACCCTCACCCGTACCCTAACCCGTACCCTAAGCCGTACCCTAACCCTAACCCTAACCCTAACCCTAACCCATACCCTACGCGGTACCCTAACCCGTACCCTAATCCGTATCATAAGCCGTACCCTAACCCTAACCAATACCCTACGCAGTACCCTCACCCGTACTCTCAATCGTACCATAAGCCGTACCCTAACCCTAACCCTAACCCTAACCCTAACCCCTACCGTACGCCGTACCCTCACCCGTACCCTATCCCATACCCTAAGCGGTACCCTAACCCTAACACTAACCCTAACCCTAACCCCAACCCTAAACTACCCTTGACTGCTTTTGCCTCCATTAGATTTCCTAAGCACTAGTGTTTTAAGGAACAGGATAAAAAGAAAATCGTAATGTGATTTTTTTATAATGTGTTTATTCTTTATCTTATCCTAGTGACTAAAATCTTCTCCATGGCTGGACCCCAAATAATATTCCTTTACATGCTAAGTGGTATCTAGAGAGTGGGATAGGTTTAATAAATACCCTAATCCTAACGTGTACCCTAACCCTAACCAATACCCTAACCCTAACGCGTACCCTAACCCTAACCCAAACCCTAACCCTAACACGTATGCTAAACCTAACCCGTACCCTAAACCAATCCCTAACCCTAAAACTAACCCTAACCCTAACCCTAACCCTAAACTATACCTTATGCCCTACCCTCACTCATACCCTAACCCGTACACTAACCCTAACCCTAACCCTATCCCATAACCTACGTGGTACTCTCACACGTACCCTAACGCGTACCCTAAGCTGTACCCTAACCCTAACCCATACCCTACGCCGTAACCGCACACGTATGCCAACTCGTACCCTAAGCCGTACCCTAACCCTAACCCTAACCCTAACCCTAAACCATACCCTACAACGTACCCTCACACTTACCCTAAACCGTACCCTAAGCCGTACCCTAAACCTAACCCTAACCCTAACACATACACTACGCCGTACCCTAACCCTTATCCTAAGCCGTAACCTAACCCTAACCAATACCCTACGCAGTACCCTCACCCATACCCTCACCCGTACCCTGAGCCGTACCCTAACCCTAACCCTAACCCTAACCCTAACCCTAACCCATACGCTATGCCGTACCCTCACCCGTACCCTAACCCGTATCCTAAGCCGTACCCTAACCCTAACCCTAACCCTAACCCATACACTATGCCGTACCCTCACCCGTACCCTAACCCGTATCCTAAGCCGTACCCTAACCCTAACCCTAACCTATACCCTACGCCGTACCCTCTCCCGTACCCTAACCCGTACTCTAAGCCGTACCCTAACAGTAACCCAAACCCTAACCCTAACACGTACGCTAATCCTAACCCGTACCCTAAACAAATCCCTAACCCTAAAACTAACCCTAACCCTAACCCTAACCCTAACCCATACCCTACGCCGTACCCTCACCCATACCCTAACCCATACCCTAAGCCTTACCCTAACCCTAACCCTAACCCTAACCCATACGCTACGCCGTACCCTCACCCGTACCCTAACCCGTATCCTAAGCCGTACCCTAACCCTAACCAATACCCTACGCAGTACCCTCACCCGTACCCTCACCCGTACCCTAAGCCGTACCCTAACCCTAACCCTAACCCTAACCCTAACCCCTACCCTACGCCGTACCCTCACCCGTACCCTATCCCATACCCTAAGCCATACCGTAACCCTAACACTAACCCTAACCATAACCCTAACCCTAAACTACCCTTGACTGCTTTTGCCTCCATTAGATTTCCTAAGCACTAGTGTTTTAAGGAACAGGTTAAAAAGAAAATCCTAATGTGATTTTTTTATAATGTGTTTATTCTTTATCTTATCCTAGTGACTAAAATCTTCTCCATGGCTGGACCCCAAATAATATTCCTTTACGTGCTAAGTGGTATCTAGAGAGTGGGATAGTTTTAATAAATACACTAATCCTAACGTGTACCCTAACCCTAACCCGAACCCTAACCCTAACCCTCACACTTACCCTAAACCGTACCCTAAGCCGTACCCTAAACCTAACCCTAACCGTAACACATACACTACGCCGTACCCTAACCCGTACCCTAACCCTTATCCTAAGCCGTACCCTAACCCTAACCAATACCCTACGCAGTACCCTCACCCATACCCTCACCGTACCCTAAGCCATACCCTAAACCTAACCCTAACCATAACCCTAACCCATACGCTATGCCGTACCCTCACCCGTACCCTAACCAGTATCCTAAGCCGTACCCTAAGCCTAACCTTAACCCGAACCCCTACCCTATGCCGTACCCTGCACCCATACCCTAACCCGTACCCTAAGCTGTACCCTAACCCTAACCCTAACCGTAACCCTAATCCATAGCCTACGCCGTACCCTAACCCATACCCTAACCCGTATCCTACGCCGTACCCTAACCCTAACCAATACCCTACGCAGTACCCTCACCTGTACCCTAAACCGTACCCTAAGCCGTACACTAAACCTAACCCTAACCCGAAGCCATACCCTACAACGTACCCTCACACTTACACTAAACCGTACCCTAAGCCGTGCCCTAAATCTAACCCTAACCCTAAACTGTACCTTACGCCCTACCCTCAATCGTACCCTAATCCATACCCTAAGACATACCCTAACCCTAACCCTAACCCTAACCCATACCCTACGCCGTACCCTAACCCATACCCTAACCCGTATCCTAAGCCGTACCCTAACCCTAACCAATACCCTACGCAGTACCCTCACCTGTACCCTAAACCGTACCCTAAGCCGTACCCTAACCCTAACACTAACCCTAACCCTAACCCCAACCCTAAACTACCCTTGACTGCTTTTGCCTCCATTAGATTTCCTAAGCACTAGTGTTTTAAGGAACAGGATAAAAAGAAAATCCTAATGTGATTTTTTTATAATGTGTTTATTCTTTATCTTATCCTAGTGACAAAAATCTTCTCCATGGCTGGACCCCAAATAATATTCCTTTACGTGATAAGTGGTATCTAGAGAGTGGGATAGGTTTAATAAATACCCTAACCCCTAACGCGTACCCTAACCCTAACCCAAACCCTAACCCTAACACGTACGCTAATCCTAACCCGTACCCTAAACCAATCCCTAACCCTAACCCTAACGCTAACACATACCCTACGCCGTACCCTCACCCGTACCCTAAACCGTACCCTAAGCCGTACCCTAACCCTAAACCTAACCCTAACCCTAACCCTAACCCTTACGCTATACCGTACCCTCACCCGTACCCTAACCCGTATCCTAAGCCGTACCCTAACCCTAACCCTAACCCTAACCCTAACCCATACGCTATGCCGTACCCTCACCCGTACCCTAACCCGTATCCTAAGCCGTACCCTAACCCTAACCCTAACCCTAACCTATACCCTACGCCGTACCCTCACCCGTACCCTAACCCGTACCCTAAGTCGTACCCTAACCCTAACCCTAACCCATACACTACGCAGTACCCTAACCCGTACCCTAATCCGTATCATAATCCGTACCCTAACCCTAACCAATACCCTACGCAGTACCCTCACCCGTACCCTCAATCGTACCCTAAGCCATACCCTAACCCTAACCCTAACCCTAACCCCTACCGTACGCCGTACCCTATCCCATACCCTAAGCCGTACCCTAACACTAACACTAACCGTAACCCTAACCCCAACCCTAAACTACCCTTGACTGCTTTTGCCTCCATTAGATTTCCTAAGCACTAGTGTTTTAAGGAACAGGATAAAAAGAAAATCGTAATGTGATTTTTTTATAATGTGTTTATTCTTTATCTTATCCTAGTGACTAAAATCTTCTCCATGGCTGGACCCCAAATAATATTCCTTTACATGCTAAGTGGTATCTAGAGAGTGGGATAGGTTTAATAAATACCCTAATCCTAACGTGTACCCTAACCCTAACCCATACCCTAACCCTAACGCGTACCCTAACCCTAACCCAAACCCTAACCCTAACACGCATGCTAATCCTAACCCGTACCCTAAACCAATCCCTAACCCTAAAACTAACCCTAACCCTAAGCCTAACCCTAACCCTAAACTATACCTTACGCCCTACCCTCACTCATACCCTAACCCGTACCCTAACCCTAACCCTAACCCTATCCCATAACCTACGTGGTAATCTCACACGTACCCTAACGCGTACCCTAAGCTGTACCCTAACCCTAACCCATACCCTACGCCGTAACCGCACACGTATCCCAACCCGTACCCTAAGCCGTATCCTAAACCTAACCCTAACCCCAACCCATACGCTATGCCGTACCATCACCCGTACCCTAACCCGTACCCTAAGCCGTACCCTAACCCTAACCCTAACACTAAACTATACCTTTCGCCCTACCCTCACTCGTACCCTAACCCGTACCCTAAGCCATACCCTAACTCTAACCCTAGCCCTAACCCTAACCTATACCCTACGCCGTACCCTCACCCGTACCCTCACCCGTACCCTAAGCCGTAACCTAACCCTAACCCTAACCGTAACCCTAACCCATACCCTACGCCGTACCCTAACCCGTACCCTAATCCGTATCCTAAGCCGTACCCTATCCCTAACCAATACCTTACGCAGTACCCTCACCCTTACCCTCACCCGTACCCTAAACCGTACCCTAACCCTAACCCTAACGCGAACCCATACCTACAACGTACCCTCACACTTACCCTACACCGTACCCTAAGCCGTACCCTATCCCTAACCCTAACCCTAAACTATACCTTAAGCCCTACCCTCATTCGTACCCTAACCCGTACCCTAACCCTTATCCTAAGCCGTACCATAACCCTAACCCTAAACCTAACCTATACCCTATGCCGTACACTCACCCGTACCCTAACCCGTACCCTAAGCCATACCCTAACCCTAACCCTAACCCTAACCCTAACCCATACCCTACGCCGTACCCTAACCCGTACCCTAACCCGTATCCTAAGCCGTACCCTAACCCTAACCAATACCCTACGCAGTACCCTCACCCGTACCCTCAACCGTATCCTAAGCCGTACGCTAACACTAACCCTAACCCTAACCCTAACCCTAAACTATACCTTACGCCCTACCCTCACTCGTACCCTAACCCGTACCGTAAGCCGTACCCTAACCCTATCCCTAACCCTAGCCCTACTCCTATCCCATAACCTACCCCGTACCCTCACCCGTACCCTAAGCCTTATCCTAAGCCGTACCCTAACCCTAACCAATACCCTACGCAGTACCCTCACCCGTACCCTAAACCGTACCCTAAGCCGTACCCTAACCCTAATCCTAACCCTAACCTATACCCTACGCCGTACCCTCACCCGTACCCTAAACCGTACCCTAAGCCGTACCCTAACCCTAACCCTAACCCTAACACATACCCTACGCCGTACCCTAACCCGTACCCTAACCCGTATCCTAAGCCGTACCCTAACCCTAACCAATAACCTATGCAGTACCCTCACCCGTACCCTCACCCGTACCCTAAGCCGTACCCTAACCCTAACTCTAACCCTAATCCCTACCCTACGCCGTACCCTCACCCGTACCCTATCCCATACCCTAAGCCGTACCCTAACCCTAACACTAACCGTAACCCTAACCCTAACCCTAAACTACCCTTGACTGCTTTTGCCTCCATTAGATTTCCTAAGCACTAGTGTTTTAAGGAACAGGTTAAAAAGAAAATCCTAATGTCATTTTTTTATAATGTGTTTATTCTTTATCTTATCCTAGTGACTAAAATCTTCTCCATGGCTGGACCCCAAATAATATTCCTTTACGTGCTAAGTGGTATCTAGAGAGTGGGATAGGTTTAATAAATACCCTAATCCTAACGTGTACCCTAACACTAACCCATACCCTAACCCTAACCCGTACCCTAACCCTAACCCAAACCCTAACCGTAACACGTATGCTAATCCTAACCCATACCCTAAACCAATCCCTAACCCTAAAACTAACCCTAACCCTAACCCTAACCCTAACCCATACCCTACAACGTATCCCCACACTTACCCTAACCCGTACCCTAAGCCGTAACCTAACCCTAACCCTAACCCGAAACTATACCTTACGCCCTACCCTCACTCGTACCCTAACCCATACCCTAAGCTGTACCCTAACCTTAACCCTAACCCTAGCCCTAACCCTATCCCATACCCTACGCGGTACTCTCAAACGTACCCTAAGGCGTACCCTAAGCCGTACCCTAACCCTAACCCTAACCCGAACCCATACCCTACAACGTACCCTCACACTTACCCTAAACCGTACCCCAATTGTACCCTAACCCTAACCCTAACCCGAAACTATACCTTACGCGCTACCCTCACTCGTACCCTAACCCGTACCCTAAGCCGTACCCTAACCCTAACCCTAGCTCTAACCCTTGCCCATACCTTACGCCGTACCCTCACACATACCCTAACGCGTACCCTAAGCCGTAACCTAAACCTAACCCTAACCCATACCCTACACCGTAACCGCACATGTATCCTAACCCGTACCCTAAGCCGTACCCTAACCCTAACCCTAACCCTCACCCGTACCCTAACCCGTATCCTAAGCCGTACCCTAACCCTAACACTAACCCTAAACTATACCCTACGCTGTACACTCACCCGTACTCTAACCCGTAACCTAATCCTAACCCTAACCCTAAGCAATACCCTACACCGTACTCTCACCTGTACCCTAACCCGTACCCTAAGCCGTACCCTATCCGTAACCCTAAACCTAACCCTAAATCATAGCCTACGTTGTACGGTAACCCATACCCTAACCCGTACCCTAAGCCGTGCGCTAACCCTAACCCTAACCCTAACCCTAACCCATACCCTACGCCGTACCCTAACCCGTACCCTAACCCTAACCCTAACCCATACGCTACGCCGTACCCTCACCCGTACCCTAAACCGTATCCTAAGCCGTACCCTAACCCTAACCCTAACCCTAACCTATACCCTACGCCGTACCCTCACCCGTACCCTAACCCGTACCCTAAGCCGTACCCTAAGCCGTAACCTAACCCTAACCCTAACCCTAAACTATACCTTACGCCCTACCCTCACTCGTACCCTAACCCGTACCGTAAGCCGTACCGTAACCCTATCCCTAACCCTAGCACTACCCCTATCCCATAACCTACGCCGTACCCTCACCCGTACCCTAACCCGTATCCTAAGCCGTACCCTAACCCTAACCCTAACCCTAACCCATACACTATGCCGTACCCTCACCCGTACCCTAACCCGTATCCTAAGCCGTACCCTAACCCTAACCCTAACCTATACCCTACGCCGTACCCTCTCCCGTACCCTAACCCGTACTCTAAGCCGTACCCTAACAGTAACCCAAACCCTAACCCTAACACGTACGCTAATCCTAACCCGTACCCTAAACAAATCCCTAACCCTAAAACTAACCCTAACCCTAACCCTAACCCTAACCCATACCCTACGCCGTACCCTCACCCATACCCTAACCCATACCCTAAGCCTTACCCTAACCCTAACCCTAACCCTAACCCATACGCTACGCCGTACCCTCACCCGTACCCTAACCCGTATCCTAAGCCGTACCCTAACCCTAACCAATACCCTACGCAGTACCCTCACCCGTACCCTCACCCGTACCCTAAGCCGTACCCTAACCCTAACCCTAACCCTAACCCTAACCCCTACCCTACGCCGTACCCTCACCCGTACCCTATCCCATACCCTAAGCCATACCGTAACCCTAACACTAACCCTAACCATAACCCTAACCCTAAACTACCCTTGACTGCTTTTGCCTCCATTAGATTTCCTAAGCACTAGTGTTTTAAGGAACAGGTTAAAAAGAAAATCCTAATGTGATTTTTTTATAATGTGTTTATTCTTTATCTTATCCTAGTGACTAAAATCTTCTCCATGGCTGGACCCCAAATAATATTCCTTTACGTGCTAAGTGGTATCTAGAGAGTGGGATAGTTTTAATAAATACACTAATCCTAACGTGTACCCTAACCCTAACCCGAACCCTAACCCTAACCCTCACACTTACCCTAAACCGTACCCTAAGCCGTACCCTAAACCTAACCCTAACCGTAACACATACACTACGCCGTACCCTAACCCGTACCCTAACCCTTATCCTAAGCCGTACCCTAACCCTAACCAATACCCTACGCAGTACCCTCACCCATACCCTCACCGTACCCTAAGCCATACCCTAAACCTAACCCTAACCATAACCCTAACCCATACGCTATGCCGTACCCTCACCCGTACCCTAACCAGTATCCTAAGCCGTACCCTAAGCCTAACCTTAACCCGAACCCCTACCCTATGCCGTACCCTCACCCATACCCTAACCCGTACCCTAAGCTGTACCCTAACCCTAACCCTAACCGTAACCCTAATCCATAGCCTACGCCGTACCCTAACCCATACCCTAACCCGTATCCTACGCCGTACCCTAACCCTAACCAATACCCTACGCAGTACCCTCACCTGTACCCTAAACCGTACCCTAAGCCGTACACTAAACCTAACCCTAACCCGAAGCCATACCCTACAACGTACCCTCACACTTACACTAAACCGTACCCTAAGCCGTGCCCTAAATCTAACCCTAACCCTAAACTGTACCTTACGCCCTACCCTCAATCGTACCCTAATCCATACCCTAAGACATACCCTAACCCTAACCCTAACCCTAACCCATACCCTACGCCGTACCCTAACCCATACCCTAACCCGTATCCTAAGCCGTACCCTAACCCTAACCAATACCCTACGCAGTACCCTCACCTGTACCCTAAACCGTACCCTAAGCCGTACCCTAACCCTAACACTAACCCTAACCCTAACCCCAACCCTAAACTACCCTTGACTGCTTTTGCCTCCATTAGATTTCCTAAGCACTAGTGTTTTAAGGAACAGGATAAAAAGAAAATCCTAATGTGATTTTTTTATAATGTGTTTATTCTTTATCTTATCCTAGTGACAAAAATCTTCTCCATGGCTGGACCCCAAATAATATTCCTTTACGTGCTAAGTGGTATCTAGAGAGTGGGATAGGTTTAATAAATACCCTAACCCTAACGCGTACCCTAACCCTAACCCAAACCCTAACCCTAACACGTACGCTAATCCTAACCCGTACCCTAAACCAATCCCTAACCCTAACCCTAACGCTAACCCATACCCTACGCCGTACCCTCACCCGTACCCTAAACCGTACCCTAAGCCGTACCCTAACCCTAAACCTAACCCTAACCCTAACCCTAACCCTTACGCTATACCGTACCCTCACCCGTACCCTAACCCGTATCCTAAGCCGTACCCTAACCCTAACCCTAACCCTAACCCTAACCCATACGCTATGCCGTACCCTCACCCGTACCCTAACCCGTATCCTAAGCCGTACCCTAACCCTAACCCTAACCCTAACCTATACCCTACGCCGTACCCTCACCCGTACCCTAACCCGTACCCTAAGTCGTACCCTAACCCTAACCCTAACCCATACACTACGCAGTACCCTAACCCGTACCCTAATCCGTATCATAATCCGTACCCTAACCCTAACCAATACCCTACGCAGTACCCTCACCCGTACCCTCAATCGTACCCTAAGCCATACCCTAACCCTAACCCTAACCCTAACCCCTACCGTACGCCGTACCCTATCCCATACCCTAAGCCGTACCCTAACACTAACACTAACCGTAACCCTAACCCCAACCCTAAACTACCCTTGACTGCTTTTGCCTCCATTAGATTTCCTAAGCACTAGTGTTTTAAGGAACAGGATAAAAAGAAAATCGTAATGTGATTTTTTTATAATGTGTTTATTCTTTATCTTATCCTAGTGACTAAAATCTTCTCCATGGCTGGACCCCAAATAATATTCCTTTACATGCTAAGTGGTATCTAGAGAGTGGGATAGGTTTAATAAATACCCTAATCCTAACGTGTACCCTAACCCTAACCCATACCCTAACCCTAACGCGTACCCTAACCCTAACCCAAACCCTAACCCTAACACGCATGCTAATCCTAACCCGTACCCTAAACCAATCCCTAACCCTAAAACTAACCCTAACCCTAAGCCTAACCCTAACCCTAAACTATACCTTACGCCCTACCCTCACTCATACCCTAACCCGTACCCTAACCCTAACCCTAACCCTATCCCATAACCTACGTGGTAATCTCACACGTACCCTAACGCGTACCCTAAGCTGTACCCTAACCCTAACCCATACCCTACGCCGTAACCGCACACGTATCCCAACCCGTACCCTAAGCCGTATCCTAAACCTAACCCTAACCCCAACCCATACGCTATGCCGTACCATCACCCGTACCATAACCCGTACCCTAAGCCGTACCCTAACCCTAACCCTAACACTAAACTATACCTTTCGCCCTACCCTCACTCGTACCCTAACCCGTACCCTAAGCCATACCCTAACTCTAACCCTAGCCCTAACCCTAACCTATACCCTACGCCGTACCCTCACCCGTACCCTCACCCGTACCCTAAGCCGTAACCTAACCCTAACCCTAACCGTAACCCTAACCCATACCCTACGCCGTACCCTAACCCGTACCCTAATCCGTATCCTAAGCCGTACCCTATCCCTAACCAATACCTTACGCAGTACCCTCACCCTTACCCTCACCCGTACCCTAAACCGTACCCTAACCCTAACCCTAACGCGAACCCATACCTACAACGTACCCTCACACTTACCCTACACCGTACCCTAAGCCGTACCCTATCCCTAACCCTAACCCTAAACTATACCTTAAGCCCTACCCTCATTCGTACCCTAACCCGTACCCTAACCCTTATCCTAAGCCGTACCATAACCCTAACCCTAAACCTAACCTATACCCTATGCCGTACACTCACCCGTACCCTAACCCGTACCCTAAGCCATACCCTAACCCTAACCCTAACCCTAACCCTAACCCATACCCTACGCCGTACCCTAACCCGTACCCTAACCCGTATCCTAAGCCGTACCCTAACCCTAACCAATACCCTACGCAGTACCCTCACCCGTACCCTCAACCGTATCCTAAGCCGTACGCTAACACTAACCCTAACCCTAACCCTAACCCTAAACTATACCTTACGCCCTACCCTCACTCGTACCCTAACCCGTACCGTAAGCCGTACCCTAACCCTAACCAATACCCTACGCAGTACGCTCACCCATACCCTCACCCGTACCCTAAGCCGTACCCTAACCCTTACCCTATCCCTAACCCTAACCCTAACCCTAACCCATACGCTATGCCGTACCCTCACCCGTACCCTAAACCGTATCCTAAGCCGTACCCTAACCCTAATCCTAACCCTAACCTATACCCTACGCCGTACCCTCACCCGTACCCTAAACCGTACCCTAAGCCGTACCCTAACCCTAACCCTAACCCTAACACATACCCTACGCCGTACCCTAACCCGTACCCTAACCCGTATCCTAAGCCGTACCCTAACCCTAACCAATAACCTATGCAGTACCCTCACCCGTACCCTCACCCGTACCCTAAGCCGTACCCTAACCCTAACCCTAACCCTAATCCCTACCCTACGCCGTACCCTCACCCGTACCCTATCCCATACCCTAAGCCGTACCCTAACCCTAACACTAACCGTAACCCTAACCCTAACCCTAAACTACCCTTGACTGCTTTTGCCTCCATTAGATTTCCTAAGCACTAGTGTTTTAAGGAACAGGTTAAAAAGAAAATCCTAATGTCATTTTTTTATAATGTGTTTATTCTTTATCTTATCCTAGTGACTAAAATCTTCTCCATGGCTGGACCCCAAATAATATTCCTTTACGTGCTAAGTGGTATCTAGAGAGTGGGATAGGTTTAATAAATACCCTAATCCTAACGTGTACCCTAACACTAACCCATACCCTAACCCTAACCCGTACCCTAACCCTAACCCAAACCCTAACCGTAACACGTATGCTAATCCTAACCCATACCCTAAACCAATCCCTAACCCTAAAACTAACCCTAACCCTAACCCTAACCCTAACCCATACCCTACAACGTATCCCCACACTTACCCTAACCCGTACCCTAAGCCGTAACCTAACCCTAACCCTAACCCGAAACTATACCTTACGCCCTACCCTCACTCGTACCCTAACCCATACCCTAAGCTGTACCCTAACCTTAACCCTAACCCTAGCCCTAACCCTATCCCATACCCTACGCGGTACTCTCAAACGTACCCTAAGGCGTACCCTAAGCCGTACCCTAACCCTAACCCTAACCCGAACCCATACCCTACAACGTACCCTCACACTTACCCTAAACCGTACCCCAATTGTACCCTAACCCTAACCCTAACCCGAAACTATACCTTACGCGCTACCCTCACTCGTACCCTAACCCGTACCCTAAGCCGTACCCTAACCCTAACCCTAGCTCTAACCCTTGCCCATACCTTACGCCGTACCCTCACACATACCCTAACGCGTACCCTAAGCCGTACCCTAAACCTAACCCTAACCCATACCCTACACCGTAACCGCACATGTATCCTAACCCGTACCCTAAGCCGTACCCTAACCCTAACCCTAACCCTCACCCGTACCCTAACCCGTATCCTAAGCCGTACCCTAACCCTAACACTAACCCTAAACTATACCCTACGCTGTACACTCACCCGTACTCTAACCCGTAACCTAATCCTAACCCTAACCCTAAGCAATACCCTACACCGTACTCTCACCCGTACCCTAACCCGTACCCTAAGCCGTACCCTATCCGTAACCCTAAACCTAACCCTAAATCATAGCCTACGTTGTACGGTAACCCATACCCTAACCCGTACCCTAAGCCGTGCGCTAACCCTAACCCTAACCCTAACCCTAACCCATACCCTACGCCGTACCCTAACCCGTACCCTAACCCTAACCCTAACCCATACGCTACGCCGTACCCTCACCCGTACCCTAAACCGTATCCTAAGCCGTACCCTAACCCTAACCCTAACCCTAACCTATACCCTACGCCGTACCCTCACCCGTACCCTAACCCGTACCCTAAGCCGTACCCTAAGCCGTAACCTAACCCTAACCCTAACCCTAAACTATACCTTACGCCCTACCCTCACTCGTACCCTAACCCGTACCGTAAGCCGTACCGTAACCCTATCCCTAACCCTAGCACTACCCCTATCCCATAACCTACGCCGTACCCTCACCCGTGCCCTAACCCTTATCCTAAGCCGTACCCTAACCCTAACAAATACCCTACGCAGTACGCTCACACATACCCTCACCCGTACCCTAAGCCGTACCCTAACCCTAACCGTAACCCTAACCCTAACCCTAACCCTAACTCATACCCTAACCCTAACGCGTACCCTAACCCTAACCCAAACCCTAAACCTAACACGTATGCTAATCCTAACCCGTACCCTAAACCAATCCCTAACCCTAAAACTAACCCTAACCCTAACCCTAACCCATACCCTACAACGTATCCCCACACTTACCCTAACCCGTACCCTAAGCCGTAACCTAACCCTAACCCTAACCCGAAACTATACCTTACGCTCTACCCTCACTCGTACCCTAACCCATACCCTAAGCTGTACCCTAACCTTAACCCTAACCCTAGCCCTAACCCTATCCCATACCCTACGCGGTACTCTCAAACGTACCCTAACGCGTACCCTAAGCCGTACCCTAACCCTAACCCTAACCCTAACCTATACCCTACGCCATACCCTCACCTGTACCCTAACCCGTACCCTAAGCCGTACCCTAACCCTACCCCTAACCCATACCCTACGCCGTACCCTCACACGTACCCTAAGGCGTACCCTAAGCCGTACCCTAACCCTAACCCTAACCCTAACCCATACGCTATGCCGTACCCTCACCCGTACCCTAACCCATATCCTAAGCCGTACCCCAACCCTAACCTTAACCCTAACCCCTACCCTATGCTGTACCCTCACCCGTACCCCAAACCGTACCCTAAGCTGTACCCTAACCCTAACCCTAACCGTAACCCTAACCCATACCCTACGCCGTACCCTAACCCATACCCTAACCCGTATCCTAAGCCGTACCCTAACCCTAACCAATACCCTACGCAGTACCCTCACCTGTACCCTAAACCGTACCCTAACCGTACACTAAACCTAACCCTAACCCGAAAGCATAACCTACAACGTACCCTCACACTTACACTAAACCGTACTCTAAGCCGTACCCTAAATCTAACCCTAACCCTAAACTATACCTTACGCCCTACCCTCACTCGTACCCTAATCCATACCCTAAGCCATACCCTAACCCTAACCCTAACCCTAGACTTACCCCTAACCCATACCCTACGCCGTACCCTCACACGAACCCTAACGCGTACCCTAAGCCGTACCCTAACCCTAATCCTAACCCTAGCACTAACCCTAACCCATACCCTAAGCCGTACCCTAACCTGTATCCTAAGCCGTATCCTAACCCTAACCAATACCCTACGCAGTACCCTCACCCATACCCTCAATCGTACCCTAAGCCGTACCCTAACCCTAACCCTAACCCTAACCCTAACCCTAACCCCTACCGTACGCCGTACCCTCACCCGTACCCTATCCCATACCCTAAGCCGTACCCTAACCCTAACACTAACCCTAAACCTAACCCCAACCCTAAACTACCCTTGACTGCTTTTGCCTCCATTAGATTTCCTAAGCACTAGTGTTTTAAGGAACAGGATAAAAAGAAAATCCTAATGTGATTTTTTTATAATGTGTTTATTCTTTATCTTATCCTAGTGACAAAAATCTTCTCCATGGCTGGACCCCAAATAATATTCCTTTACGTGCTAAGTGGTATCTAGAGAGTGGGATAGGTTTAATAAATACCCTAACCCTAACGCGTACCCTAACCCTAACCCAAACCCTAACCCTAACACGTACGCTAATCCTAACCCGTACCCTAAACCAATCCCTAACCCTAACCCTAACGCTAACCCATACCCTACGCCGTACCCTCACCCGTACCCTAAACCGTACCCTAAGCCGTACCCTAACCCTAACCCTAACCCTAACCCATACCCTACAACGTATCCTCACACTTACCCTAAACCGTACCCTAAGCTGTACCTTAACCCTAACCCTAACCGTAAACTATACCTTACACCCTACCCTCACTCGTACCCTAAACCGTACCCTAACCCGTACCCTAACCCTAACCCTAACCCTAGCCCTAACCCTATCCCATAACCTACGCGGTACTCTCACACGTACCCTAACGCGTACCCTAAGCCGTACCCTAACCCTAACCCTAACCCTAACCCATACGCTATGCCTTACCCTCAACCGTACCCTAACCCGTACCCTAAGCCGTACCCTAACCCTAACCCTAACCCTAACCCTAACCCATACCCTACAACGTACCCTCACACTTACCCTAAACCGTACCCTAAGCCGTACCCTAAACCTAACCCTAACCCTAACACATACACTACGCCGTACCCTAACCCGTACCCTAACCCTTATCCTAAGCCGTAACCTAACCCTAACCAATACCCTACGCAGTACCCTCACCCATACCCTCACCCGTACCCTAAGCCATACCCTAACCCTAAAACTAACCCTAACCCTAACCCTAACCCATACGCTATACCGTACCCTAACCCGTATCCTAAGCCGTACCCTAACCCTAACCTTAACCCTAACCCCTACCCTATGCCGTACTCTCACCCGTACCCTAACCCGTACCCTAAGCTGTACCCTAACCCTAACCCTAACCGTAACCCTAACCCATACCCTACGCCGTACCCTAACCCATACCCTAAACCGTATCCTAAGCCGTACCCTAACCCTAACCCTAACCCGAACACATACCCTACAACGTACCCTCACACTTACCCTAAACCGTACCCTAAGCCGTATCCTAACCCTAACCCTAACCCTAAACTATACCTTACGCCCTGCCCTCACTTGTACCCTAACCCATACCATAAGCCGTACCCTAACCCTAACCCTAACCCTAGCCCTACCCCTAACCCATACCCTACGCCGTACCCTCACACGTACCCTAACGCGTACCCTAAGCCGTACCCTAACCCTAACCCTAACCCTAACCCATACCCTACGCCGTACCCTCACCCGTACCCTAACCCGTAACCTAAGCCGTGTCCTAACCCTAACGCTAACCCTAACCCTAACCCTAACCCATACCCTACGACGTACCCTAACCCGTACCCTAAACCGTACCCTAAGCCGTACCCTAACCCTAACCCTAACCCTAACCCTAACCCTTATCCTAAACTACCCTTGACTGCTTTTGCCTCCATTAGATTTCCTAAGCACTAGTGTTTTAAGGAACAGGTTAAAAAAAAATCCTAATGTGATTTTTTTATAATGTGTTTATTCTTTATCTTATCCTAGTGACTAAAATCTTCTCCATGGCTGGACCCCAAATAATATTCCTTTACGTGCTAAGTGGTATCTAGAGAGTGGGGTAGGTTTAATAAATACCCTAATCCTAACGTGTACCCTAAACCATACCCTAGCCCTAACGCGTACCCTAACCCTAACCCAAACCCTAAACCTAACACGTATGCTAATCCTAACCCGTACCCTAAACCAATCCCTAACCCTAAAACTAACCCTAACCCTAACCCTAATCCTAACCCATACCCTACAACGTATCCCCACACTTACCCTAACCCGTACCCTAAGCCGTAACCTAACCCTAACCCTAACCCGAAACTATACCTTACGCCCTACCCTCACTCATACCCTAACCCATACCCTAAGCTGTACCCTAACCTTAACCCTAACCCTAGCCCTAACCCTATCCCATACCCTACGCGGTACTCTCAAACGTACCCTAACGCGTACCCTAAGCCGTACCCTAACCCTAACCCTAACCCTAACCTATACCCTACGCCATACCCTCACCTGTACCCTAAGCCGTACCCTAACCCTAACCCTAACCCTAACCCTAACCCTAACCCCTACCCTACGCCGTACCCTAACCCGTACCCTAACCCTTATCCTAAGCCGTACCCTAACCCTAACCAATACCCTACGCAGTACGCTCACCCATACCCTCACCCGTACCCTAAGCCGTACCCTAACCCTAACCCTAACCCTAACCCTAACCCTAACACATACGCTATGCCGTACCCTCACCCGTACCATAAACCGTATCCTAAGCCGTACCTTAACCCTAACCCTAACCCTAACCCTAACCCCTACCCTACGCCGTACCCTCACCCGTACCCTATCCCATACCCTAAGCCGTACCCGAACCCTAACACTAACCCTAACCCTAACCCTAACCCTAAACTACCCTTGACTGCTTTTGCCTCCATTAGATTTCCTAAGCACTAGTGTTTTAAGGAACAGGTTAAAAAAAAATCCTAATGTGATTTTTTTATAATGTGTTTATTCTTTATCTTATCCTAGTGACTAAAATCTTCTCCATGGCTGGACCCCAAATAATATTCCTTTACGTGCTAAGTGGTATCTAGAGAGTGGGGTAGGTTTAATAAATACCCTAATCCTAACGTGTACCCTAACCCTAAACCATACCCTAGCCCTAACGCGTACCCTAACCCTAACACAAACCCTAACCCTAACACGTACGCTAATCCTAAACCATACCCTAAACCAATCCCTAACCCTAACCCTAACCCTACCCCATACCTTACGCCGTACCCTCACCCGTACCCTAACCCGTACCCTAAGCCGTACCCTAACCCTAACACTAACTCTAACCCTAACCCATACCCTACAACGTACCCTCACACTTACCCTAAACCATACCCTAAGCCGTATCTTAACCCTAAACCTAACCGTAAACTATACCTTACGCCCTACCCTCACTCGTACACTAACCCTTACCCTAAACCGTACCCTAAACCTAACCCTAACCCTAGCCCTAACCCTAACACGTAACCTACGCTGTACCCTCACCCGTACCCTAATCCATACCCTAATATGTACCCTAACCGTAACCCTAACCCTAACTCTAACCCTAACCCATACCCTAAGCCGTACCCTAACCCTAACCCTAACCCTAACCATAACCCATACCCTACAACGTACCCTCACACTTACCCTAACCCGTACCCTAAGCCGTACCCTAACCCTAACCCTAACCCTAAACTATAACTTACGCTCTACCCTCACTCATACCCTAACCCGTACCCTATGCCGTACCCTAACCCTATCCCTAACCCTAGCCCTACCCCTAACCCATAACCTACGCCGTACCCTCACCCATACCCTAACCCTTATCCTAAGCCGTTCCCTAACCCTAACCAATACCCTACGCAGTACCCTCACCCATACCGTCACCCGTACCCTAAGCCGTACCCTAACCGTAACCCTAACCCTAACCCTAACCCATACGCTATGCCGTACCCTCACCCGTACCCTAAACCGTATCCTAAGCCGTACCCTAACCCTAATCCTAACCCTAACCTATACCCTATGCCATACCCTCACCCGTACCCTAAGCCGTACCCTAACCCTAACCCTAACCCTATCCCATAACCTACGCGGTACTCTCACACGTATCCTAACGCGTACCCTAAGCCGTGCCCTAACCCTAACCCATACCCTACGCCGTAACCGCACACATATCCCAACACGTACCCTAAGCCGTACCCTAACCCTAACCCTAACCCTAACCCATACGCTATGCTGTACCCTCACCCACACCCTAACCCGTACCCTAAGCCGTACCCTAACCCTAACCCTAACCCTAACCCTAACCCATACCATACAACGTACCCTCACACTTACCCTAAACCGTACCCTAAGCCGTACGCTAAACCTAACCCTAACCCTAACACATACACTACGCCGTACCCTCACCCGTACCCTAACCCATACCCTACGCCGTACCCTAACCTGTATCCTAAGGCATACCCTAACCCTAATCAATACCCTACGCAGTACCCTCACCCGTACCCTAACGCGTACCCTAAGCCGTACCCTAACCCTAACCCTAACCCTAATCCTAACCCATACGCTATGCCGTACCCTCACCCGTACCCTAACCCGTATCCTAAGCCGTACCCCAACCCTAACATTAACCCTAACCCCTACCCTATGCTGTACTCTCACCCTTACCCCAACCCGTACCCTAAGCTGTACCCTAACCCTAACGCTAACCGTAACCCTAACCCATACCCTACGCCGTACCCTAACCCATACCCTAACCCGTATCCTAAGCCGTACCCTAACCCTAACCAATACCCTACACAGTACCCTCACCCGTACCCTCACCCGTACCCTAACCCATACCCTACGCCGTACCCTAACCTGTATCCTAAGCCGTACCCTAACCCTAACCCTAACCCGAACCCATACCCTACAACGTACCCTCACACTTACCCTAAACCGTACCCTAAGCCGTACCCTAAATCTAACCCTAACCCTAAACTATACCTTATGCCCTACCCTCACTCGTACCCTAATCCATACCCTAAGCCATACCCTAACCCTAACCCTAACCCTAGCACTACCCCTAACCCATACCCTACGCCGTACCCTCACACGTACCCTAACGCGTGCCCTAAGCCGTACCCTAACCCTAGCACTAACCCTAACCCATACCCTACGCCGTACCCTAACCTGTATCCTAAGCCGTACCCTAACCCTAACCAATACCCTACGCAGTACCCTCACCCGTACCCTCAATCGTACCCTAAGCCGTACCCTAACCCTAACCGTAACCCTAACCCTAACCCTAACCCCTACCGTACGCCGTACCCTCACCCGTACCCTATCCCATACCCTAAGCCGTACCCTAACCCTAACACTAACCCTAACCCTAACCCCAACCCTAAACTACCCTTGACTGCTTTTGCCTCCATTACATTTCCTAAGCACTAGTGTTTTAAGGAACAGGATAAAAAGAAAATCCTAATGTGATTTTTTTATAATGTGTTTATTCTTTATCTTATCCTAGTGACAAAAATCTTCTCCATGGCTGGACCCCAAATAATATTCCTTTACGTGCTAAGTGGTATCTAGAGAGTGGGATAGGTGTAATAAATACCCTAACCCTAACGCGTACCCTAACCCTAACCCAAAACCTAACCCTAACACGTACGCTAATCCTAACCCGTACCCTAAACCAATCCCTAACCCTAACCCTAACGCTAACCCATACCCTATGCCGTACCCTCACCCGTACCCTAAACCGTACCCTAAGCCGTACCCTAACCCTAACCCTAACCCTAACCCTAACCATAACCCTAACCCTAACCCTAACCCTAAACCGTACCCTAACCCTAACCCTAACCCTAACCCTAACCCTAACCCATACGCTATGCCGTACCCTCATCCGTACCCTAACCCGTATCCTAAGCCGTACCCTAACCCTAACCTTAACCCTAACCCCTACCCTATGCCGTACCCTCACCCGTACCCTAACCCGTACCCTAAGCTGTACCCTAACCCTAACCCTAACCGTAACCCTAACCCATACCCTACGCCGTACCCTAACCCATACCCTAAACTGTATCCTAAGCCGTACCCTAACCCTAACCAATACCCTACGCAGTACCCTCACCCGTACCCTAAACCGTACCCTAACCCTAACCCTAACCCTAGCCCTAACCCTAACCCATACCCTACGCCGTACCCTAACCTGTATCCTAAGCCGTACCCTAACCCTAACCAATACCCTACGCAGTACCCTCACCCGTACCCTAAACCGTACCCTAAGCCGTACCCTAACCCTAACCCTAACCCGAACCCATACCCTACAACGTACCCTCACACTTACCCTAAACCGTACCCTAAGTCGTACCCTAAATCTAACCCTTACCCTAAACTATACCTTACGCCCTACCCTCACTCGTACCCTAACCCGTGCCCTAAGCCGTACCCTAAGCCTAACCCTAACCCTAGCCCTACCCCTAACCCATACCCTACGCCGTACCCTCACACGTACCCTAACGCGTACCCTAAGCCGTACCCTAACCCTAACCCTAACCCTAACACAAACCCTATGCCGTAACCGCACATGTATCCTAACCTGTACGCTAAGCCGTACCCTAACCCTAACCCTAACCCTAACCCATACACTACGCCGTACCCTCACCCGGAACCTAAACCTTATCCTAAGCCATACCCTAACCCTAACCCTAACACTAAACCCTACCCTACGCCGTACCCTCACCCGTACCCTAACCCCTACCCTAAGCTGTACCCTAACCCTAACCCTAACCCTAACCCATACCCTACGCCGTACCCTAACCCGTACCCTAACCCGTATCCTAAGCCGTACCCTAACCCATACCAATACCCTATGCAGTACCCTCACCCGTACCCTAAGCCGTACCCTAAACCTAACCCTAACCCTAACCCTAACCCTAACCCTAACCCTAACCTTAACCCTAACCCCAACCCTAAACTACCCTTGACTGCTTTTGCCTCCATTAGATTTCCTAAGCACTAGTGTTTTAAGGAACAGGATAAAAAGAAAATCCTAATGTGATTTTTTTATAATGTGTTTATTCTTTATCTTATCCTAGTGACTAAAATCTTCTCCATGGCTGGACCCCAAATAATATTCGTTTACGTGCTAAGTGGTATCTAGAGAGTGGGATAGTTTTAATAAATACCCTAATCCTAACGTGTACCGTAACCCTAACCCATACCCTAACCCAAACCCTAACCCTAAAACGTACGCTAATCCTAACCCGTACCCTAAACCAATCCCTAACCTTAAAACTAACCCTAACCCTAACCCTAACCCATAACCTACGCCGTACCCTCACCCGTACCCTAATCCGTACCCTAACCCTAACCCTAACCCTAACCCATACCCTACAACGTACCCTCACACTTACCCTACACCGTACCCTAAGCCGTACCCTAACCCTAACCCTAACCCTAAACTATACCTTACGCCCTACCCTCATTCGTACCCTAACCCGTACCCTAACCCTTATCCTAAGCCGTACCATAACCCTAACCCTAAACCTAACCTATACCCTATGCCGTACCCTCACCCGTACCCTAACCCGTACCCTATGCCATACCCTAACCCTAACCCTAACCCTAACCCATACCCTACGCCGTACCCTAACCCCTACCCTAACCCGTATCCTAAGCCGTACCCTAACCCTAACCAATACCCTACGCAGTACCCTCACCCGTACCCTAAACCGTACCCTAAGCCGTAAGCTAACACTAACCCTAACCCTAACCCTAACCCTTACCCTAAACTACCCTTGACTGCTTTTGCCTCCTTTAGATTTCCTAAGCACTAGTGTTTTAAGGAACAGGTTAAAAAGAAAATCCTAATCTGATTTTTTTATAATGTGTTTATTCTTTATCTTATCCTAGTGACTAAAATCTTCTCCATGGCTGGACCCCAAATAATATTCCTTTACGTGCTAAGTGGTATCTAGAGAGTGGGATAGGTTTAATAAATACCCTAATCCTAACGTGTACCCTAACCCTAACCCATACCCTAACCCTAACGCGTACCCTAACCCTAACCGAAACCCTAACCCTTACGCGTACCCTAACCCTAACCCAAACCCTAAGCCTAACACGTACGCTAATCCTAACCCGTACCCTAAACCAATCCCTAACCCTAAAACTAACCCTAACCCTAACCCTAACCCTAACCCTAACCCTAAACTACCCTTGACTGCTTTTGCCTCCATTAGATTTCCTTAGCACTAGTGTTTTAAGGAACAGGTTAAAAAGAAAATCCGAATGTGATTTTTTTATAATGTGTTTATTCTTTATCTTATCCTAGTGACTAAAATCTTCTCCATGGCTGGACCCCAAATAATATTCCTTTACGTGCTAAGTGGTATCTAGAGAGTGGGATAGGTTTAATAAATAACCTAATCCTAACGTGTACCCTAACCCTAACCCATACCCTAACCCTAACCCGTACCCTAACCCTAACCCAAACCCTAAGCCGTACCCTAACCCTAACCCTAACCCTAACCCCTACCCTACGCCGTACCCTCACCCGTACCCTATCCCATACCCTACGCCGTACCCTAACCTGTATCCTAAGCCGTACGCTAACCCTAACCAATACCCTACGCAGTACCCTCACCCGTACCCTAACCCGTACCCTAACCCTAAACCTAACGCGAACCCATACCCTACAACGTACCCTCACACTTACCCTAAACCGTACCCTAAGCCGTATCCTAACCCTAACCCTAACCCTAAACTATACCTTACGCCCTGCCCTCACTTGTACCCTAACCCGTACCATAAGCCGTACCCTAACCCTAACCCTAACCCTATCCCTAAACCTAGCCCTACCCCTAACCCATAACCTACGCCGTACCCTCACCCATACCCTAACCCTTATCCTAAGCCGTTCCCTAACCCTAACCAATACCCTACGCAGTACCCTCACCCATACCGTCACCCGTACCCTAACCGTAACCCTAACCCTAACCCTAACCCATACGCTATGCCGTACCCTCACCCGTACCCTAAACCGTATCCTAAGCCGTACCCTAACCCTAATCCTAACCCTAACCTATACCCTATGCCATACCCTCACCCGTACCCTAAGCCGTACCCTAACCCTAACCCTAACCCTAACCCATTCATTACGCCGTACCCTAACCCGTACCCTAACCCGTATCCTAAGCCGTACCCTAACCCTAACCAATACCCTATGCAGTACCCTCACCCGTACCCTCATCCGTACCTTAAGCCGTACCCTAACCCTAACCCTAACCCTAAACCTAACCCCTACCCTAGGCCGTACCCTCACCCGTACCCTATCCCATACACTACGCCGTACCCTATCCTGTATCCTAAGCCGTACCCTAACCCTAACCAATACTCTACGGAGTACCCTCACCCGTACCCTAACCCGTACCCTAAGCCGTACCCTAACCCTAACCCTAACGCGAACCCATACCCTATAACGTACCCTCACACTTACCCTAAACCGTACCCTAAGCCGTATCCTAACCCTAACACTAACCCTAAACTATACCTTACGCCCTGCTCTAACTCGTACCCTAACCCATACCCTACGCCGTACCCTCACATGTACCCTAAAGCGTACCCTAAGCCGTACCCTAACCCTAACCCTAAAACTAACCCGTACCCTACGCCGTAACCGCACACGTATCCTAACCCGTACCCTAAGCCGTACCCTAACCCTAACCCTAACTCATACGCTACGCCGTACCCTCACCCGTACCCTAACACGTACCCTAAGCCGTACCCTAAACCTAACCCTAACCCTAACACATACACTACACCGTACCCTAACCCGTACCCTAACCCTTATCCTAAGCCGTAACCTAACTCTAACCAATACCCTACACAGTACCCTCACCCATACCCTCACCCGTACCCTAAGCCATACCCTAACCCTAACCCTAACCCTAACCCTAACCCTAACCCATACGCTATGCCGTACCCTCACCCGTACCCTAACCCGTATCCTAAGCCGTACCCTAAATCTAACCCTAACCCTAACCTATACCCTACGCCGTACCCTCTCACGTACCCTAACCCGTACCCTAAGCCGTACCCTAACCCTAACCTTAACCCTAACCCCTACCCTATGCCGTACTCTCACCCATACCCTAACCCGTACCCTAAGCTGTACCCTAACCCTAACCCTAACCGTAACCCTAACCCATACCCTACGCCGTACCCTAACCCATACCCTAAACCGTATCCTTAGCCGTACCCTAACCCTAACCCTAACCCGAACACATACCCTACAACGTACCCTCACACTTACCCTAAACCATACCCTAAACCGTACACTAAATCTAACCCTAACCCTAAACTATACCTTACGCCCTACCCTCACTCGTACCCTAACCCGTACCCTAAGACATACCCTAACCCAAACCCTAACCAATACCCTACGCAGTACCCTCACTCGTACCCTCAATCGTACCCTAAGCCGTACCCTAACCCTAACCCTAACCCTAACCCTAACCCCTACCGTACGCCGTACCCTCACCCGTACCCTATCCCATACCCTAAGCCGTACCCTAACCCTAACACTAACCCTAACCCTAACCCCAACCCTAAACTACCCTTGACTGCTTTTGCCTCCATTAGATTTCCTAAGCACTAGTGTATTAAGGAACAGGATAAAAAGAAAATCTTAATGTGATTTTTTTATAATGTGTTTATTCTTTATCTTATCCTAGTGACTAAAATGTACTCCATGGCTGGACCCCAAATAATATTCCTTTACGTGCTAAGTGGTATCTAGAGAGTGGGATAAGTTTAATAAATACCCTACTCTTAACGTGTACCCTAACCCTAACCCATACCCTAGCCCTAACACGTACCCTAACCCTAACCCAAACCCTAACCCTAACACGTACGCTAATCCTAACCCGTACCCTAAACCAAACCCTAACCCTAACCCTAACGCTAACCCATACCCTACGCCGTAACCTCACCCGTACCCTAACCCGTACCCTAAGCCGTACCCTAACCCTAACCCTAACCCTATCCCATAACCTACGCGGTACTCTCACACGTATCCTAACGCGTACCCTAAGCCGTACCCTAACCCTAACCCATACCCTACGCCGTAACCGCACACGTATCCCAACACGTACCCTAAGCCGTACCCTAACCCTAACCCTAACCCTAACCCATACGCTATGCTGTACCCTCACCCACACCCTAACCCGGACCCTAAGCCGTACCCTAACCCTAACCCTAACCCTAACCCTAACCCATACCATACAACGTACCCTCACACTTACCCTAAACCGTACCCTAAGCCGTACGCTAAACCTAACCTTAACCCTAACACATACACTACGCCGTACCCTCACCCGTACCCTAACCCATACCCTACGCCGTACCCTAACCTGTATCCTAAGGCATACCCTAACCCTAATCAATACCCTACGCAGTACCCTCACACGTACCCTAACGCGTACCCTAAGCCGTACCCTAACCCTAACCCTAACCCTAACCCTAACCCATACGCTATGCCATACCCTCACCCGTACCCTAACCCGTATCATAAGCCGTACCCCAACCCTACCCTTAACCCTAATCCCTACCCTATGCTGTACTCTCACCCTTACCCCAACCCGTACACTAAGCTGTACCCTAACCCTAACGCTAACCGTAACCCTAACCCATACCCTACGCCGTACCCTAACCCATACCCTAACCCGTATCCTAAGCCGTACCCTAACCCTAACCAATACCCTACACAGTACCCTCACCCGTACCCTCACCCGTACCCTAACCCATACCCTACGCCGTACCCTAACCTGTATCCTAAGCCGTACCCTAACCCTAACCCTAACCCGAACCCATACCCTACAACGTACCCTCACACTTACCCTAAACCGTACCCTAAGCCGTACCCTAAATCTAACCCTAACCCTAAACTATACCTTACGCCCTACCCTCACTCGTACCCTAATCCATACCCTAAGCCATACCCTAACCCTAACCCTAACCCTAGCCCTACCCCTAACCCATACCCTACGCCGTACCCTCACACGTACCCTAACGCGTACCCTAAGCCGTACCCTAACCCTAACCCTAACACTAGCACTAACCCTAACCCATACCCTACGCCGTACCCTAACCTGTATCCTAAGCCGTACCCTAACCCTAACCCTAACCCTAACCCTAACCCTAACCCCTACCCTACGCCGTACCCTCACCCGTACCCAATCCCATACCCTAAGCCGTACCCTAACCCTAACACTAACCCTAACCCTAACCCTAACCCTAAACTACCCTTGACTGCTTTTGCCTCCATTAGATTTCCTAAGCACTAGTGTTTTAAGGAACAGGTTAACAAGAAAATCCTAATGTGATTTTTTTATAATGTGTTTATTCTTTACCTTATCCTAGTGACGAAAATCTTCTCCATGGCTGGACCCCAAATAATATTCCTTTACGTGCTAAGTGGTATCTAGAGAGTGGGATAGGTTTAATAAATACCCTAATCCTAACGTGTACACTTACCCTAACCCATACCCTAACCCTAACGCGTACCCTAACCCTAACCCAAACCCTAACCCTAACACGTACGCTAATCCTGACCCGTACCCTAAACCAATCCCTAACCCTAAACCTAACCCTCACCCATACCCTACGCCGTACCCTCACCCGTACCGTAACCCGTACCCTAAGCCGTACCCTAACCCTAACCCTAACCCTAACCCTAACCCATACCCTACAACGTACCCTCACACTTACCCTAAACCATACCCTAAGCCGTACCTTAACACTAACCCTAACCGTAAACTATACCTTACGCCCTACCCTCACTCGTACCCTAACCCTTACCCTAACCCTACCCCTAACCCTAGCCCTAACCCTAATCCATACCCTACGCCTTACACTCACACGTACCCTAATGCGTACACTACGCCGTACCGTAACCCTAACCCTAACCCTAACACAAACCCTATGCCGTAACCGCACATGTATCCTAACCTGTACGCTAAGCCGTACCCTAACCCTAACCCTAACCCTAACCCATACACTACGCCGTACCCTCACCCGGAACCTAAACCTTATCCTAAGCCATACCCTAACCCTAACCCTAACACTAAACCCTACCCTACGCCGTACCCTCACCCGTACCCTAACCCCTACCCTAAGCTGTACCCTAACCCTAACCCTAACCCTAACCCATACCCTACGCCGTACCCTAACCCGTACCCTAACCCGTATCCTAAGCCGTACCCTAACCCATACCAATACCCTATGCAGTACCCTCACCCGTACCCTAAGCCGTACCCTAACCCTAACCCTAACCCTAACCCTAACCCTAACCCTAACCCTAACCCTAACCTTAACCCTAACCCCAACCCTAAACTACCCTTGACTGCTTTTGCCTCCATTAGATTTCCTAAGCACTAGTGTTTTAAGGAACAGGATAAAAAGAAAATCCTAATGTGATTTTTTTATAATGTGTTTATTCTTTATCTTATCCTAGTGACTAAAATCTTCTCCATGGCTGGACCCCAAATAATATTCGTTTACGTGCTAAGTGGTATCTAGAGAGTGAGATAGTTTTAATAAATACCCTAATCCTAACGTGTACCGTAACCCTAACCCATACCCTAACCCAAACCCTAACCCTAAAACGTACGCTAATCCTAACCCGTACCCTAAACCAATCCCTAACCTTAAAACTAACCCTAACCCTAACCCTAACCCATAACCTACGCCGTACCCTCACCCGTACCCTAATCCGTACCCTAACCCTAACCCTAACCCTAACCCATACCCTACAACGTACCCTCACACTTACCCTACACCGTACCCTAAGCCGTACCCTAACCCTAACCCTAACCCTAAACTATACCTTACGCCCTACCCTCATTCGTACCCTAACCCGTACCCTAACCCTTATCCTAAGCCGTACCATAACCCTAACCCTAATCCTAACCTATACCCTATGCCGTACCCTCACCCGTACCCTAACCCGTACCCTATGCCATACCCTAACCCTAACCCTAACCCTAACCCTAACCCATACCCTACGCCGTACCCTAACCCGTACCCTAACCCGTATCCTAAGCCGTACCCTAACCCTAACCAATACCCTACGCAGTACCCTCACCCGTACCCTAAACCGTACCCTAAGCCGTAAGCTAACACTAACCCTAACCCTAACCCTAACCCTTACCCTAAACTACCCTTTACTGCTTTTGCCTCCTTTAGATTTCCTAAGCACTAGTGTTTTAAGGAACAGGTTAAAAAGAAAATCCTAATGTGATTTTTTTATAATGTGTTTATTCTTTATCTTATCCTAGTGACTAAAATCTTCTCCATGGCTGGACCCCAAATAATATTCCTTTACGTGCTAAGTGGTATCTAGAGAGTGGGATAGGTTTAATAAATACCCTAATCCTAACGTGTACCCTAACCCTAACCCATACCCTAACCCTAACGCGTACCCTAACCCTAACCGAAACCCTAACCCTTACGCGTACCCTAACCCTAACCCAAACCCTAAGCCTAACACGTACGCTAATCCTAACCCGTACCCTAAACCAATCCCTAACCCTAAAACTAACCCTAACCCTAACCCTAACCCTAACCCTAACCCTAAACTACCCTTGACTGCTTTTGCCTCCTTTAGATTTCCTAAGCACTAGTGTTTTAAGGAACAGGTTAAAAAGAAAATCCTAATGTGATTTTTTTATAATGTGTTTATTCTTTATCTTATCCTAGTGACTAAAATCTTCTCCATGGCTGGACCCCAAATAATATTCCTTTACGTGCTAAGTGGTATCTAGAGAGTGGGATAGGTTTAATAAATACCCTAATCCTAACGTGTACCCTAACCCTAACCGAAACCCTAACCCTTACGCGTACCCTAACCCTAACCCAAACCCTAAGCCTAACACGTACGCTAATCCTAACCCGTACCCTAAACCAATCCCTAACCCTAAAACTAACCCTAACCCTAACCCTAACCCTAACCCTAACCCTAAACTACTCTTGACTGCTTTTGCCTCCATTAGATTTCCTTAGCACTAGTGTTTTAAGGAACAGGTTAAAAAGAAAATCCGAATGTGATTTTTTTATAATGTGTTTATTCTTTATCTTATCCTAGTGACTAAAATCTTCTCCATGGCTGGACCCCAAATAATATTCCTTTACGTGCTAAGTGGTATCTAGAGAGTGGGATAGGTTTAATAAATACCCTAATCCTAACGTGTACCCTAACCCTAACCCATACCCTAACCCTAACCCGTACCCTAACCCTAACCCAAACCCTAAGCCGTACCCTAACCCTAACCCTAACCCTAACCCCTACCCTACGCCGTACCCTCACCCGTACCCTATCCCATACCCTACGCCGTACCCTAACCTGTATCCTAAGCCGTACGCTAACCCTAACCAATACCCTACGCAGTACCCTCACCCGTACCCTAACCCGTACCCTAACCCTAAACCTAACGCGAACCCATACCCTACAACGTACCCTCACACTTACCCTAAACCGTACCCTAAGCCGTATCCTAACCCTAACCCTAACCCTAAACTATACCTTACGCCCTGCCCTCACTTGTACCCTAACCCGTACCATAAGCCGTACCCTAACCCTAACCCTAACCCTATCCCTAACCCTAGCCCTACCCCTAACCCATAACCTACGCCGTACCCTCACACGTACCCTAAACCGTACCCTAAGCCGTACCCTAACCCTAACCCTAACTCTAACCCTTATCCATACCCTACGCGGTACACTAACCCGTACCCTAACCCGTACCCTAAGTCGTACCCTAACCCTAACCCTAACCCTAACACGTACGCTAATCCTAACCCGTACCCTAAACCACTCCCTAACCCTAACTCTAACGCTAACCCATACCCTACGCCGTACCCTCACCCGTACCCTAAACCGTACCCTAAGCCGTACCCTAACCCTAACCCTAACCCTAACCATAACCATAACCCTAACCCTAACCCTAACCCTAAACCGTACCCTAACCCTAACTCTAACCCTAACCCTAACCCTAACCCATACGCTATGCCGTACCCTCATCCGTACCCTAACCCGTATCCTAAGCCGTACCCTAACCCTAACCTTAACCCTAACCCCTACCCTATGCCGTACCCTCACCCGTACCCTAACCCCTACCCTAAGCTGTACCCTAACCCTAACCCTAACCGTAACCCTAACCCATACCCTACGCCGTACCCTAACCCATACCCTAAACTGTATCCTAAGCCGTACCCTAACCCTAACCAATACCCTACGCAGTACCCTCACCCATACCCTCACCGTACCCTAAGCCATACCCTAACCCTAACCCTAACGATAACCCATACCCTACGCCGTACCCTCACCCGTACCCTAACCCGTATCCTAAGCCGTACCCTAACCCTAACCTTAACCCTAACCCCTACCCTATGCCGTACTCTCACCCGTACCCTAACCCGTACCCTAAGCTGTACCCTAACCCTAACCCTAACCGTAACCCTAACCCATACCCTACGCCGTACCCTAACCCATACCCTAAACCGTACCCTAAGCCGTACACTAAATCTAACCCTAACCCTAAACTATACCTTACGCCATACCCTCACTCGTAACCTAACCCGTACCCTAAGACATACCCTAACCCTAACCCTAACCCTAACCCTAAACTATACCCTACGCCGTACCCTCACCCGTACCCTAAACCGTACCCTAAGCCGTACCCTAACCCTAACCCTAACTCTAACCCTTATCCATACCCTACGCGGTACACTAACCCGTACCCTAATCCGTATCCTAAGCCGTACCCTAACCCTAACCAGTACCCTACACAGTACCCTCACCCGTACCCTATCCCATACCCTAAGCCGTACCCTAACCCTAACCCTAACCCTAACCCTAATCCTAATACCTACCCTACGCCGTACCCTCACCCGTACCCTATTCCATACCCTAATCCGTACCCTAACCCTAACACTAACACTAACCCTAACCCTAACACTAAACTACCCTTGACTGCTTTTGCCTCCATTAGATTTCCTAAGCACTAGTGTTTTAAGGAACAGGTTAAAAAGAAAATCCTAATGTGATTTTTTTATAATGTGTTTATTCTTTATCTTATCCTAGTGACTAAAATCTTCTCCATGGCTGGACCCCAAATAATATTCCTTTACTTGCTAAGTGGTATCTAGAGAGTGGGATAGGTTTAATAAATACCCTAATCCTAACGTGTACCCTAACCCTAACCCATACCCTAACCCTAACGCGTACCCTAACCCTAACCCAAACCCTAACCCTAACACGTACGCTGATCCTAACCCGTACCCTAAACCAATCTCTAACCCTAACCCTAACGCTAACCCATACCTACGCCGTACACTCACCCGTACCATAACCCGTACCCTAACCCGTACCCTAACCCTAACCCTAACCCTAACCCATACGCTACGCCGTACCCTCACCCGTACCCTAACCCGTACCCTAAGCCGTACCCTAACCCTAACCGTAACCCTAACCTATACCCTACGCCGTACCCTCACCCGTACCCTAACCCCTACCCTAAGCCGTACCCTAACCCTAACCCTAACCCTAACCCTAACACGTACGCTAATCCTAACCCGTACCCTAAACCAATCTCTAACCCTAACCCTAACGCTAACCCATACCTACGCCGTACCCTCACCCGTACCCTAACCCGTACCCTAACCCGTACCCTAAGCCGTACCTAACCCTAACCCTAACCCTAACCCATACCCTACAACGTATCCTCACACTTACCCTAAACCGTACCCTAAGCCGTACCTCAACCCTAACCCTAACCATAAACTATACCATACGCCCTACCCTCACTCGTACCCTAAACCGTACCCTAAGCCGTACCCGAAACCTAACTCTAAACCTAACACATACACTACGCCGTACCCTCACCCGTACCCTAACCCGTATCCTAAGCCGTACCCTAACCCTAACCCTAACCCTAACCTATACCCTACGCCGTACCCTCACCCGTACCCTAACCCGTATCCTAAGCCGTACCCTAACCCATACCCTACGCGGTACCCTAACCCGTACCCTAATCCGTATCGTAAGCCGTACCCTAACCCTAACCAATACCCTAGGCAGTACCCTCACCCGTACTCTCAATCGTACCCTAAGCCGTACCCTAACCCTAACCCTAACCCTAACCCTAACCCCTACCGTACGCAGTACCCTCACCCGTACCCTATCCCATACCCTAAGCCGTACCCTAACCCTAACACTAACCCTAACCCTAACCCCAACCCTAAACTACCCTTGACTGCTTTTGCCTCCATTAGATTTCCTAAGCACTAGTGTTTTAAGGAACAGGATAAAAAGAAAATCTTAATGTGATTTTTTTATAATGTGTTTATTCTTTATCTTATCCTAGTGACTAAAATCTTCTCCATGGCTGGACCCCAAATAATATTCCTTTAGGTGCTAAGTGGTATCTAGAGAGTGGGATAGGTTTAATAAATACCCTAATGCTAACGTGTACCCTAACCCTAACCCATACCCTAACCCTAAAGCGTACCCTAACTCTAACCCAAACCCTAACCCTAACATGTATGCTAATCCTAACCCGTACCCTAAACCAATCCCTAACCCTAAAACTAACCCTAACCCTAACCCTAACCCTAACCCTAAACTATACCTTACGCCCTACCCTCACTCATACCCTAACCCGTACCCTAAGCCGTACCCTAACCCTAACCCTAACCCTATCCCATAACCTACATGGTACTCTCACACGTACCCTAACGCGTACCCTAAGCTGTACCCTAACCCTAACCCTAACCGTAACCCTAACCCATACCCTACGCCGTACCCTAACCTGTATCCTAAGCCGTACCCTAACCCTAACCAATACCCTACGCAGTACCCTCACCCGTACCCTAATCCGTACCCTAAGCCGTACCCTAACCCGAACCCATACCCTACAACGTACCCTCACACTTACCCTAAACCGTACCCTAAGTCGTACACTAAATCTAACCCTAACCCTAAACTATACCTTACGCCCTACCCTCACTTGTACCCTAACCCGTGCCCTAAGCCGTACCCTAAGCCTAACCCTAACCCTAGCCCTACCCCTAACCCATACCCTACGCCGTACCCTCACACGCAACCTAACGCGTACCCTAAGCCGTACCCTAACCCTAACCCTAACACATACGCTATGCCGTACCCTCACCCGTACCCTAACCCGTATCCTAAGCCGTACCCTAACCCTAACCCTAACCCTAACCTATACCCTACGCCGTACCCTCTCCCGTACCCTAACCCGTACCCAAAGCCATACCCTAACACTAACCCTAACCCTAACCCTAACCCATACCCTACGCGGTACCCTAACCCGTACCCTTATCCGTATCCTAAGCCGTGCCCTAACCCTAACCAATACCCTACGCAGTACCCTCACTCGTACCCTCAATCGTACCCTAAGCCGTACCCTAACCCTAACCCTAACCCTAACCCCTACCGTACGCCGTACCCTCACCCGAACCCTATCCCATACCCTAATCCGTATCCTAACCCTAACACTAACCCTAACCCTAACTCCAACCCTAAACTACCCTTGACTGCTTTTGCCTCCATTAGATTTCCTAAGCACTAGTGTATTAAGGAACAGGATAAAAAGAAAATCTTAATGTGATTTTTTTATAATGTGTTTATTCTTTATCTTATCCTAGTGACTAAAATGTTCTCCATGGCTGGACCCCAAATAATATTCCTTTACGTGCTAAGTGGTATCTAGAGAGTGGGATAGGTTTAATAAATACCCTACTCTTAACGTGTACCCTAACCCTAACCCATACCCTAACCCTAACACGTACCCTAACCCTAACCCAAACACTAACCCTAACACGTACGCTAATCCTAACCCGTACCCTAAACCAAACCCTAACCCTAACCCTAACGCTAACCTATACCCTACGCCGTAACCTCACCCGTACCCTATCCGGACCCTAAGCCGTACCCTAACCCTAACCCTAACCCTATCCCATAACCTACGCGGTACTCTCACACGTACCCTAACGCGTACCCTAAGCCGTACCCTAACCCTAACCCATACCCTACGCCGTAACCGCACACGTATCCCAACACGTACCCTAAGCCGTACCCTAACCCTAACCCTAACCCTAACCCATACGCTATGCCGTACCCTCACCCGTACCCTAACCCATACCCTAAGCCGTACCCTAACCCTAACCCATACCCTACAACGTACCCTCACACTTACCCTAAACCGTACCCTAAGCCGTACCCGAAACCTAACCCTAACACATACACTACGCCGTACCCTCACCCGTACCCTAACACATACCCTACGCCGTACCCTAACCTGTATCCTAAGGCATACCCTAACCCTAATCAATACCCTACGCAGTACCCTCACCCGTACCCTAACACGTACCCTAAGCCGTACCCTAACCCTAACCCTAACCCTGAACCATACGCTCTGCCGTACCCTCACCCGTACCCTAAACCGTATCCTAAGCCGTACCCTAACCCTAACCTTAACCCTAACCCCTACCCTATGCTGTACTCTCACCCTTACCCCAACCCGTACCCTAAGCTCTACCCTAACCCTAACCCTAACCGTAACCCTAAACCATACCCTACGCCGTACCCTAACCCATACCCTAACCCGTATCCTAAGCCGTACCCTAACCCTAACCAATACCCTACACAGTACCCTCACCCGTACCCTCACCCGTACCCTAACCCATACTCTACGCCGTACCCTAACCTGTATCCTAAGCCGTACCCTAACCCTAACCCTAACCCGAACCCATACCCTACAACGTACCCTCACACTTACCCTAAACCGTACCCTAAGCCGTACCCTAAATCTAACCCTAACCCTAAACTATACCTTACGCCCTATCCTCACTCGTACCCTAATCCATACCCTAAGCCAAACCCTAACCCTAACCCTAACCCTAGCCCTACCCCTAACCCACACCGTATGCCGTACCCTCACACGTACCCTAACGCGTACCCTAAGCCGTACCCTAACCCTAACCCTAACCCTAGCACTAACCCTAACCCATACCCTACGCCGTACCCTAACCTGTATCCTAAGCCGTACCCTAACCCTAACCAATACAATACGCAGTACCCTCACCCGTACCCTCAATCGTACCCTAAGCCGTACCCTAACCCTAACCCTAACCCTAACCCTAACCCATACGCTATGCCGTACCCTCACCCGTACCCTAACCCGTATCCTAAGCCGTACCCTAACCCTAACCCTAACCCTAACCTATACCCTACGCCGTACCCTCACCCGTACCCTAACCCGTATCCTAAGCCGTACCCTAACCCTAACCCTAACCCATACCCTACGCGGTACCCTCACCCGTACCCTAAACCGTACCCTAAGCCGTACCCTAACCCTAACCCTAACCCTAGCCCTAACCCTAACCCATACCCTACGCCGTACCCTAACCTGTATCCTAAGCCGTACCCTAACCCTAACCAATACCCTACGCAGTACCCTCACCCGTACCCTAAACCGTACCCTAAGCCGTACCATAACCCTAACCCTAACCCGAACCCATACCCTACAACGTACCCTCACACTTACCCTAAACCGTACCCTAAGTCGTACCCTAAATCTAACCCTAACCCTAAACTATACCTTACGCCCTACCCTCACTCGTACCCTAACCCGTGCCCTAAGCCGTACCCTAAGCCTAAGCCTAACCCTAGCCCTACTCCTAACCCATACCCTACGCCGTACCCTCACACGTACCCTAACGCGTACCCTAAGCCGTACCCTAACCCTAACCCTAACCCTAACTCATACGCTATGCCGTACCCTCACCCGTACCCTAACCCGTATCCTAAGCCGTACCCTAACCCTAACCCTAACCCTAACCTATACCCTACGCCGTACCCTCTCACGTACCCTATCCCGTACCCTAAGCCGTACCCTAACCCTAACCCTAACCCTAACCCTAACCCATACCCTACGCGGTACCCTAACCCGTACCCTAATCCGTATCCTAAGCCGTACCCTAACCCTAACCAATACCCTACGCAGTACCCTCACTCGTACCCTCAATCGTACCCTAAGCCGTACCCTAACCCTAACCCTAACCCTAACCCTAACCCCTACCGTACGCCGTACCCTCACCCGTACCCTATCCCATACCCTAAGCCGTACCCTAACCCTAACACTAACCCTAACCCTAACCCCAACCCTCAACTACCCTTGACTGCTTTTGCCTCCATTAGATTTCCTAAGCACTAGTGTATTAAGGAACAGGATAAAAAGAAAATCTTAATGTGATTTTTTAATAATGTGTTTATTCTTTATCTTATCCTAGTGACTAAAATCTTCTCCATGGCTGGACCCCAAATAATATTCCTTTACGTGCTAAGTGGTATCTAGAGAGTGAGATAGGTTTAATAAATACCCTAATCCTAACGTGTACACTAACCCTAACACATACCCTAACCCTAACGCGTACCCTAACCCTAACCCAAACACTAACCCTAACACGTACGCTAATCCTAACCCGTACCCTAAACCAAACCCTAACCCTAACCCTAACGATAACCCATACCCTACGCCGTACCCTCACCCGTACCCTAACCCGTATCCTAAGCCGTACCCTAACCCTAACCTTAACCCTAACCCCTACCCTATGCCGTACTCTCACCCGTACCCTAACCCGTACCCTAAGCTGTACCCTAACCCTAACCCTAACCGTAACCCTAACCCATACCCTACGCCGTACCCTAACCCATACCCTAAACCGTACCCTAAGCCGTACACTAAATCTAACCCTAACCCTAAACTATACCTTACGCCCTACCCTCACTCGTACCCTAAACCGTACCCTAAGACATACCCTAACCCTAACCCTAAGCCTAACCCTAAACTATACCCTACGCCGTACCCTCACCCGTACCCTAAACCGTACCCTAAGCCGTACCCTAACCCTAACCCTAACTCTAACCCTTATCCATACCCTACGCGGTACACTAACCCGTACCCTAATCCGTATCCTAAGCCGTACCCTAACCCTAACCAGTACTCTACACAGTACCCTCACCCGTACCCTATCCCATACCCTAAGCCGTACACTAACCCTAACCCTAACCCTAACCCTAATCCTAATACCTACCCTACGCCGTACCCTCACCCGTACCCTATTCCATACCCTAATCCGTACCCTAAACCTAACACTAACACTAACCCTAACCCTAACACTAAACTACCCTTGACTGCTTTTGCCTCCATTAGATTTCCTAAGCACTAGTGTTTTAAGGAACAGGTTAAAAAGAAAATCCTAATGTGATTTTTTTATAATGTGTTTATTCTTTATCTTATCCTAGTGACTAAAATCTTCTCCATGGCTGGACCCCAAATAATATTCCTTTACTTGCTAAGTGGTATCTAGAGAGTGGGATAGGTTTAATAAATACCCTAATCCTAACGTGTACCCTAACCCTAACCCATACCCTAACCCTAACGCGTACCCTAACCCTAACCCAAACCCTAACCCTAACACGTACGCTAATCCTAACCCGTACCCTAAACCAATCTCTAACCCTAACCCTAACGCTAACCCATACCTACGCCGTACCCTCACCCGTACCATAACCCGTACCCTAACCCGTACCCTAAGCCGTACCTAACCCTAACCCTAACCCTAACCCATACCCTACAACGTACCCTCACACTTACCCTAAACCGTACCCTAAGCCGTATCCTAAATCTAAAACTATCCCTAAACTATACCTTACGCCCTACCCTCACTCGTACCCTAACCCGTACCCTAAGCCATACCCTAAACCTAACCCTAACCCTAGCCCTACCCCTAACCCATACCCTACGCCGTACCCTCACACGTACCCTAACGCGTACCATAAGCCGTACCCTAACCCTAACCCTAACACTAACCCTAACCCATACGCTATGCCGTACCCTCACCCGTACCCTAACCCGTATCCTAAGCCGTACCCTAACCCTAACCCTAACCCTAACCTATACCCTACGCCGTACCCTCACCCGTACCCTAACCCCTACCCTAAGCCGTACCCTAACCCTAACCCTAACCCTAACCCTAACACGTACGCTAATCCTAACCCGTACCCTAAACCAATCTCTAACCCTAACCCTAACGCTAACCCATACCTACGCCGTACCCTCACCCGTACCCTAACCCGTACCCTAACCCGTACCCTAAGCCGTACCTAACCCTAACCCTAACCCTAACCCATACCCTACAACGTATCCTCACACTTACCCTAAACCGTACCCTAAGCCGTACCTCAACCCTAACCCTAACCATAAACTATACCATACGCCCTACCCTCACTCGTACCCTAAACCGTACCCTAAGCCGTACCCGAAACCTAACTCTAAACCTAACACATACACTACGCCGTACCCTAACCCGTACCCTAACCCTTATCCTAAGCCGTAACCTAACCCTAACCAATACCCTACGCAGTACCCTCACCCATACCCTCACCCGTACCCTAAACCGTACCCTAACCCTAACCCTAACCCTAACCCTAACCCTAACCCATACGCTATGCCGTACCCTCACCCGTACCCTAACACGTATCCTAAGCCGTACCCCAACCCTAACCTTAACCCTAACCCCTACCCTATGCTGTACTCTCACCCGTACCCCAACCCGTACCCAAAGCTGTACCCTAACCCTAACCCTAACCGTAACCCTAACCTATACCCTACGCCGTACCCTAACCCATACACTAACCCGTATCCTAAGCCGTACCCTAACCCTAACCAATACCCTACACAGTACCCTCACCCGTACCCTCACCCATATCCTAACCCATACCCTACGCCATACCCTAACCTGTATCCTAAGCCGTACCCTAACCCTAACCAATACAATACGCAGTACCCTCACCCGTACCCTCAATCGTACCCTAAGCCGTACCCTAACCCTAACCCTAACCCTAACCCTAACCCATACGCTATGCCGTACCCTCACCCGTACCCTAACCCGTATCCTAAGCCGTACCCTAACCCTAACCCTAACCCTAACCTATACCCTACGCCGTACCCTCACCCGTACCCTAACCCGTATCCTAAGCCGTACCCTAACCCTAAACCTAACCCATACCCTACGCGGTACCCTAACCCGTACCCTAATCCGTATCGTAAGCCGTACCCTAACCCTATCCAATACCCTAGGCAGTACCCTCACCCGTACTCTCAATCGTACCCTAAGCCGCACCCTAACCCTAACCCTAACCCTAACCCTAACCCCTACCGTACGCAGTACCCTCACCCGTACCCTATCCCATACCCTAAGCCGTACCCTAACCCTAACACTAACCCTAACCCTAACCCCAACCCTAAACTACCCTTGACTGCTTTTGCCTCCATTAGATTTCCTAAGCACTAGTGTTTTAAGGAACAGGATAAAAAGAAAATCTTAATGTGATTTTTTTATAATGTGTTTATTCTTTATCTTACCCTAGTGACTAAAATCTTCTCCATGGCTGGACCCCAAATAATATTCCTTTACATGCTAAGTGGTATCTAGAGAGTGGGATAGGTTTAATAAATACCCTAATGCTAACGTGTACCCTAACCCTAACCCATACCCTAACCCTAAAGCGTACCCTAACTCTAACCCAAACCCTAACCCTAACATGTATGCTAATCCTAACCCGTACCCTAAACCAATCCCTAACCCTAAAACTAACCCTAACCCTAACCCTAACCCTAACCCTAAACTATACCTTACGCCCTACCCTCACTCATACCCTAACCCGTACCCTAAGCCGTACCCTAACCCTAACCCTAACCCTATCCCATAACCTACATGGTACTCTCACACATACCCTAACGCGTACCCTAAGCTGTACCCTAACCCTAACCCTAACCGTAACCCTAACCCATACCCTACGCCGTACCCTAACCTGTATCCTAAGCCGTACCCTAACCCTAACCAATACCCTACGCAGTACCCTCACCCGTACCATAATCCGTACCCTAAGCCGTACCCTAACCCTAACCCTAACCCGAACCCATACCCTACAACGTACCCTCACACTTACCCTAAACCGTACCCTAAGTCGTACCCTATATCTAACCCTAACCCTAAACTATACCTTACGCCCTACCCTCACTTGTACCCTAACCCGTGCCCTAAGCCGTACCCTAAGCCTAACCCTAACCCTAGCCCTACCCCTAACCCATACCCTACGCCGTACCCTCACACGCAACCTAACGCGTACCCTAAGCCGTACCCTAACCCTAACCCTAACACATACGCTATGCCGTACCCTCACCCGTACCCTAACCCGTATCCTAAGCCGTACCCTAACCCTAACCCTAACCCTAACCTATACCCTACGCCGTACCCTCTCCCGTACCCTAACCCGTACACAAAGCCGTACCCTAACACTAACCCTAACCCTAACCCTAACCCATACCCTATGCGGTACCCTAACCCGTACCCTTATCCGTATCCTAAGCCGTGCCCTAACCCTAACCAATACCCTACGCAGTACCCTCACTCGTACCCTCAATCGTACCCTAAGCCGTACCCTAACCCTAACCCTAACCCTAACCCTAACCCCTACCGTACGCCGTACCCTCACCCGAACCCTATCCCATACCCTAATCCGTATCCTAACCCTAACACTAACCCTAACCCTAACTCCAACCCTAAACTACCCTTGACTGCTTTTGCCTCCATTAGATTTCCTAAGCACTAGTGTATTAAGGAACAGGATAAAAAGAAAATCTTAATGTGATTTTTTTATAATGTGTTTATTCTTTATCTTATCCTAGTGACTAAAATGTTCTCCATGGCTGGACCCCAAATAATATTCCTTTACGTGCTAAGTGGTATCTAGAGAGTGGGATAGGTTTAATAAATACCCTACTCTTAACGTGTACCCTAACCCTAACCCATACCCTAACCCTAACACGTACCCTAACCCTAACCCAAACACTAACCCTAACACGTACGCTAATCCTAACCCGTACCCTAAACCAAACCCTAACCCTAACCCTAACGCTAACCTATACCCTACGCCGTAACCTCACCCGTACCCTATCCGGACCCTAAGCCGTACCCTAACCCTAACCCTAACCCTATCCCATAACCTACGCGGTACTCTCACCCGTACCCTAACGCGTACCCTAAGCCGTACCCTAACCCTAACCCATACCCTACGCCGTAACCGCACACGTATCCCAACACGTACCCTAAGCCGTACCCTAACCCTAACCCTAACCCTAACCCATACGCTATGCCGTACCCTCACCCGTACCCTAACCCATACCCTAAGCCGTACCCTAACCCTAACCCATACCCTACAACGTACCCTCACACTTACCCTAAACCGTACCCTAAGCCGTACCCGAAACCTAACCCTAACACATACACTACGCCGTACCCTCACCCGTACCCTAACCCATACCCTACGCCATACCCTAACCTGTATCCTAAGGCATACCCTAACCCTAATCAATACCCTACGCAGTACCCTCACCCGTACCCTAACCCGTACCCTAAGCCGTACCCTAACCCTAACCCTAACCCTGAACCATACGCTCTGCCGTACCCTCACCCGTACCCTAAACCGTATCCTAAGCCGTACCCTAACCCTAACCTTAACCCTAACCCCTACCCTATGCTGTACTCTCACCCTTACCCCAACCCGTACCCTAAGCTCTACCCTAACCCTAACCCTAACCGTAACCCTAAACCATACCCTACGCCGTACCCTAACCCATACCCTAACCCGTATCCTAAGCCGTACCCTAACCCTAACCAATACCCTACACAGTACCCTCACCCGTACCCTCACCCGTACCCTAACCCATACTCTACGCCGTACCCTAACCTGTATCCTAAGCCGTACCCTAACCCTAACCCTAACCCGAACCCATACCCTACAACGTACCCTCACACTTACCCTAAACCGTACCCTAAGCCGTACCCTAAATCTAACCCTAACCCTAAACTATACCTTACGCCCTACCCTCACTCGTACCCTAATCCATACCCTAAGCCATACCCTAACCCTAACCCTAACCCTAGCCCTACCCCTAACCCACACCCTATGCCGTACCCTCACACGTACCCTAACGCGTACCCTAAGCCGTACCCTAACCCTAACCCTAACCCTAGCACTAACCCTAACCCATACCCTACGCCGTACCCTAACCTGTATCCTAAGCCGTACCCTAACCCTAACCAATACCCTACGCAGTACCCTCACCCGTACCCTCAATCGTACCCTAAGCCGTACCCTAACCCTAACCCCTACCGTACGCCGTACCCTCACCCGTACCCTATCCCATACCCTAAGCCGTACCTTAACTCTAACACTAACCCTAACCCTAACCCCAACCCTAAACTACCCTTGACTGCTTTTGCCTCCATTAGATTTCCTAAGCACTAGTGTTTTAAGGAACAGGATAAAAAGAAAATCCTAATGTGATTTTTTTATAATGTGTTTATTCTTTATCTTATCCTAGTGACAAAAATCTTCTCCATGGCTGGACCCCAAATAATATTCCTTTACGTGCTAAGTGGTATCTAGAGAGTGGGATAGGTTTAATAAATACCCTAACCCTAACGCGTACCCTAACCCTAACCCAAACCCTAACCCTAACACGTACGCTAATCCTAACCCGTACCCTAAACCAATCCCTAACCCTAACCCTAACGCTAACCCATACCCTACGCCGTACACTCACCCGTACCCTAAACCGTACCCTAAGCCGTACCCTAACCCTAACCCTAACTCATACCCTACAATGTATCCTCACACTTACCCTAAACCGTACCCTAAGCCGTACCTTAACCCTAACCCTAACCGTAAACTATACCTTACACCCTACCCTCACTCGTTCCCTAAACCGTACCCTAACCCGTACCCTAACCCTAACCCTAACCCTAGCCCTAACCCTATCCCATAACCTACGCGGTACTCTCACACGTAACCTAACGCGTACCCTAAGCCGTACCCTAACCCTAACCCATACCCTACGCCGTAACCGCACACGTATTCCAACCCGTACCCTAAGCCGTACCCTAACCCTAACCCTAACCCTAACCCATACGCTATGCCTTACCCTCACCCGTACCCTAACCCCTACCCTAAGCCGTACCCTAACCCTAACCCTAACCCTAACCCTAACCCATATCCTACAACGTACCCTCACACTTACCCTAAACTGTAGCCTAAGCCGTACCCTAAACCTAGCCCTAACACATACACTACGCCGTACCCTAACCCGTACCCTCACCCTTATCCTAAGCCGTAACCTAACCCTAACCAATACCCTACGCAGTACCCTCACCCATACCCTCACCCGTACCCTAAGCCGTACCCTAACCCTAACCCTAACCCTAACCGTAACCCATACGCTATGCCGTACCCTCACCCGTACCCTAACCCGTATCCTAAGCCGTACCCTAACCCTAACCTTAACCCTAACCCCTACCCTAACCCTAACCTTAACCCTAACCCCTACCCTATGCCGTACTCTCTCCCGTACCCTAACCCGTACCCTAAGCTGTACCCTAACCCTAACCCTAACCGTAACCCTAACCCATACCCTACGCCGTACCCTAACCCATACCCTAAACCGTATCCTTAGCCGTACCCTAACCCTAACCCTAACCCGAACACATACCCTACAACGTACCCTCACACTTACCCTAAACCGTACCCTAAGCCGTACACTAAATCTAACCCTAATCCTAAACTATACCTTACGCCCTACCGTCACTCGTACCCTAACCCGTGCCCTAAGCCGTACCCTAAGCCTAACCCTAACCCTAGCCCTACCCCTAACCCATACCCTACGCCGTACCCTCACACGTACCCTAACGCGTACCCTAAGCCGTACCCTAACCCTAACCCTAACCCATACGCTATGCCGTACCCTCACCCGTACTCTAACCCGTATCCTAAGCCGTACCCTAACCCTAACCCTAACCCTAACCTATACCCTACGCCGTACCCTCTCCCGTACCCTAACCCGTACCCTAAGCCGTACCCTAACCCTAACCCTAACCCTAACCCTAACCCATACCCTACGCGGTACCCTAACCCGTACCCTAATCCGTATCCTAAGCCGTACCCTAACCCTAACCAATACCCTACGCAGTACCCTCACCCGTACCCTAAACCGTACCCTAACCCTAACACTAACCCTAACCCTAACCCCAACCCTAAACTACCCTTGACTGCTTTTGCCTCCATTAGATTTCCTAAGCACTAGTGTATTAAGGAACAGGATAAAAAGAAAATCTTAATGTGATTTTTTTATAATGTGTTTATTCTTTATCTTATCCTAGTGACTAAAATCTTCTCCATGGCTGGACCCCAAATAATATTCCTTTACGTGCTAAGTGGTATCTAGAGAGTGGGATAGGTTTAATAAATTCCCTAATCCTAACGTGTACCCTAACCCTAACCCATACCCTAACCCTAACGCGTACGCTAATCCTAACCCGTACCCTAAACCAATCCCTAACCCTAAAACTAACCCTAACCCTAACCCTAACCCTAACCCATACCCTACGCCGTACCCTCACCCGTACCCTAACCCGTACCCTAAGCCGTACCCTAACCCTAACCTTAACCCTAACCCCTACCCTATGCCGTACTCTCACCCGTACCCTAACCCGTACCCTAAGCTGTACCCTAACCCTGACCCTAACCGTAACCCTAACCCATACCCTACGCAGTACCCTCACCCGTACTCTCAATCGTACCCTAAGCCGTACCCTAACCCTAACCCTAACCCTAACCCTAACCCCTACCGTACGCCGTACCCTCACCCGTACCCTATCCCATACCCTAAGCCGTACCCTAACCCTAACACTAACCCTAACCCTAACCCCAACCCTAAACTACCCTTGACTGCTTTTGCCTCCATTAGATTTCCTAAGCACTAGTGTTTTAAGGAACAGGATAAAAAGAAAATCTTAATGTGATTTTTTTATAATGTGTTTATTCTTTATCTTATCCTAGTGACTAAAATCTTCTCCATGTCTGGACCCCAAATAATATTCCTTTACATGCTAAGTGGTATCTAGAGAGTGGGATAGGTTTAATAAATACCCTAATCCTAACGTGTACCCTAACCCTAACCCATACCCTAACCCTAACGCGTACCCTAACCCTAACCCAAACCCTAACCCTAACACGTACGCTAATCCTAACCCGTACCCTAAACCAATCCCTAACCCTAACCCTAACGCTAACCCATACCCTACACCGTACCCTCACACTTACCCTAAACCGTACCCTAAGCCGTACCCCAAACCTAACTCTAACCCTAACACATACACTACGCCGTACACTAACCCGTACCCTAACCCTTATCCTAAGCCGTAACCTAACCCTAACCAATACCCTACGCAGTACCCTCACCCATACCCTCACCCGTACCCTAAGCCGTACCCTAACCCTAACCCTAACCCTAACCCTAACCCTAACACATACGCTATGCCGTACCCTCACCCGTACCCTAACCCGTATCCTAAGCCGTACCCCAACCCTAACCTTAACCCTAACCCCTACCCTATGCTGTACTCTCACCCGTACCCCAACCCGTACCCAAAGCTGTACCCTAACCCTAACCCTAACCGTAACCCTAACCCATACCCTACGCCGTACCCTAACCCATACACTAACCCGTATCCTAAGCCGTACCCTAACCCTAACCAATACCCTACACAGTACCCTCACCCGTACCCTCACCCATACCCTAACCCATACCCTACGCCGTACCCTAACCTGTATCCTAAGCCGTACCCTAACCCTAACCAATACAATACGCAGTACCCTCACCCGTACCCTCAATCGTACCCTAAGCCGTACCCTAACCCTAACCCTAACCGTAACCCTAACCCTAACCCCTACAGTACGCCATACCCTCACCCGTATCCTATCCCATACCCTAAGCCGTACCCTAACCCTAACACTAACACTAACCCTAACGCCAACCCTAAACTATCCTTGACTGCTTTTGCCTCCATTAGATTTCCTAAGCACTAGTGTTTTAAGGAACAGGATAAAAAGAAAATCCTAATGTTATTTTTTTATAATGTGTTTATTCTTTATCTAATCCTAGTGACAAAAATCTTCTCCATGGCTGGACCCCAAATAATATTCCTTTACATGCTAAGTGGTATCTAGAGAGTGGGATAGGTTTAATAAATACCCTAATCCTAACGTGTACCCTAACCCTAACCCATACCCTAACCCTAACGCGTACCCTAACCCTAACCCAAACCCTAACCCTAACACGTACGCTAATCCTAACCCGTACCCTAAACCAATCCCTAACCCTAACGCTAACCCATACCTACGCCGTACCCTCACCCGTACCCTAACCCGTACCCTAACCCGTACCCTAAGCCGTACCTAACCCTAACCCTAACCCTAACCCATACCCTACAACGTATCCTCACACTTACCCTAAACCGTACCTAACCGTACCTCAACCCTAACCCTAACCATAAACTATACCATATGCCCTACCCTCACTCGTACCCTAAACCGTACCCTAACCCGTACCCTAACCCTAACCCTAACCCTAACCCTATCCCATAACCTAGGCGGTACTCTCACACGTACCCTAACGCGTACCCTAAGCCGTACCCTAACCCTAACCCATAGCCTACGCCGTAACCGCACACGTATCCCAACCCGTACCCTAAGCCGTACCCTAACCCTAACCCTAACCCTAACCCATACGCTATGCCTTACCCTCACCCGTACCCTAACCCATACCCTAAGCCGTACCCTAACCCTAACCCTAACCCATACCCTACAACGTACCCTCACACTTACCCTAAACCGTACCCTAAGCCGTACCCTAAACCTAACCCTAACCCTAACACATACAGTACACCGTACCCTAACCCATACCCTAACCCTTATCCTAAGCCGTAACCTAACCCTAACCAATACCCTACGCAGTACTCTCACCCATACCCTCACCCGTACCCTAACCCTAACCCTAACCGTAACCCTAAACCATACCCTACGCCGTACCCTAACCCATACCCTAAACCGTATCCTTAGCCGTACCCTAACCCTAACCCTAACCCGAACACATACCCTACAACGTACCCTCACACTTACCCTAAACCGTACCCTAAGCCGTACACTAAATCTAACCCTAACCCTAAACTATACCTTACGCCCTACCCTCACTCGTACCCTAACCCGTACCGTAAGACATACCCTAACCCTAACCCTAACCCTAGCCCTACCCCTATCCCATACCCTACGCCGTACCCTCACACATATCCTAACGCGTACCCTAAGCCGTACCCTAACCCTAACCCTACCCCATAAGCTATGCCGTACCCTCACCCGTACCCTAACCCGTATCCTAAGCCGTACCCTAACCCTAACCCTAACCCTAACCTATACCCTACGCCGTACCCTCACCCGTACCCTAACCCGTACCCTAAGCCGTACCCTAACCCTAACCCTAACCCATACCCTACGCGGTACCCTAACCCGTACCCTAATCCGTATCATAAGCCGTACCCTAACCCTAAACAATACCCTACGCAGTACCCTCACCCGTACTCTCAATTGTACCCTAAGCCGTACCCTAACCCTAACCCTAACCCTAACCCTAACCCCTACCGTACGCCGTACACTCACCCGTACCCTATCCCATACCCTAAGCCGTACCCGAACCCTAACACTAACCCTAACCCTAACCCCAACCCTAAACTACCCTTGACTGCTTTTGCCTCCATTAGATTTCCTAAGCACTAGTGTTTTAAGGAACAGGATAAAAAGAAAATCCTAATGTGATTTTTTTATAATGTGTTTATTCTTTATCTTATCCTAGTGACAAAAATCTTCTCCATGGCTGGACCCCAAATAATATTCCTTTACGTGCTAAGTGGTATCTAGAGAGTGGGATAGGTTTAATAAATACCCTAACCCTAACGCGTACCCTAACCCTAACCCAAACCCTAACCCTAACACGTACGCTAATCCTAACCCGTACCCTAAACCAATCCCTAACCCTAACGCTAACCCATACCTACGCCGTACCCTCACCAGTACCCTAACCCGTACCCTAACCCGTACCCTAAGCCGTACCTAACCCTAACCCTAACCCTAACCCATACCCTACAACGTATCCTCACACTTACCCTAAACCGTACCTAACCGTACCTCAACCCTAACCCTAACCATAAACTATACCATATGCCCTACCCTCACTCGTACCCTAAACCGTACCCTAACCCGTACCCTAACCCTAACCCTAACCCTAACCCTATCCCATAACCTAGGCGGTACTCTCACACGTACCCTAACGCGTACCCTAAGCCGTACCCTAACCCTAACCCATAGCCTACGCCGTAACCGCACACGTATCCCAACCCGTACCCTAAGCCGTACCCTAACCCTAACCCTAACCCTAACCCATACGCTATGCCTTACCCTCACCCGTACCCTAACCCATACCCTAAGCCGTACCCTAACCCTAACCCTAACCCATACCCTACAACGTACCCTCACACTTACCCTAAACCGTACCCTAAGCCGTACCCTAAACCTAACCCTAACCCTAACACATACAGTACACCGTACCCTAACCCGTACCCTAACCCTTATCCTAAGCCGTAACCTAACCCTAACCAATACCCTACGCAGTACTCTCACCCATACCCTCACCCGTACCCTAACCCTAACCCTAACCGTAACCCTAACCCATACCCTACGCCGTACCCTCACCCATACCCTAAACCGTATCCTTAGCCGTACCCTAACCCTAACCCTAACCCTAACCTATACCCTACGCCGTACCCTCTCCCGTACCCTAACCCGTACCCTAAGCCGTACCCTAACCCTAACCCTAACCCTAACCCTAACCCATACCCTATGCGGTACCCTAACCCGTACCCTAATCCGTATCCTAAGCCGTACCCTAACCCTAACCAATACCCTACGCTGTACCCTCACTCGTACCCTCAATCGTACCCTAAGCCGTACCCTAACCCTAACCCTAAACCTAACCCTAACCCCTACCGTACGCCGTACTCTCACCCGTACCCTATCCCATACCCTAATCCGTACCCTAACCCTAACACTAACCCTAACCCTAACCCCAACCCTAAACTACCCTCGACTGCTTTTGCCTCCATTAGATTTCCTAAGCACTAGTGTATTATGGAACAGGATAAAAAGAAAATCTTAATGTGATTTTTTTATAATGTGTTTATTCTTTATCTTCTCCTAGTGACTAAAATCTTCTCCATGGCTGGACCCCAAATAATATTCCTTTACGTGCTAAGTGGTATCTAGAGAGTGGGACAGGTTTAATAAATACCCTCATCCTAACGTGTACCCTAACCCTAACCCATACCCTAACCCTAACGCGTACCCTAACCCTAACCCAAACACTAACCCTAAAACGTACGCTAATCCTAACCCGTACCCTAAACCAAACCCTAACCCTAACCCTAACGCTAACCCATACCCTACGCCGTAACGTCACCCGTACCCTAACGCGTACTCTAAGCCGTACCCTAACCCTAACCCATACCCTACGCCGTAACCGCACACGTATCCCAACCCGTACCCTAAGCCGTACCCTAACCCTAACCCTAACCCATACGCTATGCCGTACCCTCACCCGTACCCTAACCCGTACCCTAAGCCGTACCCTAACCTTAACCCTAACCCTAACCCTAACCCATACCCTACAACGTACCCTCACACTTACCCTAAACCGTACCCTAAGCCGTACCCTAAACCTAACCCTAACCGTAACACATACACTACGCCGTACCCTAACCCTTACCCTAACCCTTATCCTAAGCCGTACCCTAACCCTAACCAATACCCTACGCAGTACCCTCACCCATACCCTCACCCGTACCCTAAGCCATACCCTAAACCTAACCCTAACACTAACCCTAACCCATACGCTATGCCGTACCCTCACCGGTACCCTAACCCGTATCCTAAGCCGTACCCTAACCCTAACTTTAACCCTAACCCCTACCCTATGCCGTACCCTCACCCATACCCTAACCCGTACCCTAAGCCGTACCCTAACCCTAACCCTAACCCTAACCCTAACCCCTACCGTACGCCGTACCCTCACCCGTACCCTATCCCATACCCTAAGCCGTACCCTAACCCTAACACTAACCCTAACCCTAACACCAACCCTAAACTACCCTTGACTGCTTTTGCCTCCATTAGATTTCCTAAGCACTAGTGTTTTAAGGAACAGGATAAAAAGAAAATCCTAATGTGATTTTTTTATAATGTGTTTATTCTTTATCTTATCCTAGTGACAAAAATCTTCTCCATGGCTGGACCCCAAATAATATTCCTTTACGTGCTAAGTGGTATCTAGAGAGTGGGATAGGTTTAATAAATACCCTAACCCTAACGCGTACCATAACCCTAACCCAAACCCTAACCCTAACACGTACGCTAATCCTAACCCGTACCCTAAACCAATCCCTAACCCTAACCCTAACGCTAACCCATACCCTACGCCGTACCCTCACCCGTACCCTAAACCGTACCCTAAGACGTACCTTAACCCTAACCCTAACCGTAAACTATACCTTACACCCTAGCCTCACTCGTACCCTAACCCGTACCCTAAGCCGTACCTAACCCTAACCCTAACCCTAACCCATACCCTACAACGTATCCTCACACTTACCCTAAACCGTACCCTAAGCCGTACCTCAACCCTAACACTAACCATAAACTATACCATACGCCCTACCCTCACCCGTACCCTAACCCGTATCCTAAGCCGTACCCTAACCCTAACCTTACCCCTAACACCTACCCTATGCCGTACCCTCACCCGTACTCTAAACCGTACCCTAAGCTCTACCCTAACCCTAACCCTAACCGTAACCCTACCCATACCCTACGCCGTACCCTAACCTGTATCCTAAGCTGTACCCTAACCCTAACCAATACCCTACGCCGTACCCTCACCCGTACCCTAAACCGAACCCTAAGCCGTACCCTAACCCTAGCCCTACCCCTAACCCATACCCTACGCCGTACCCTCACACGTACCCTAACACCTACCCTAAGCCGTACCCTAACCCTAACCCTAACCCTAGCCCTAACCCTAACCCATACCCTACGCCGTACCCTCACACGTACCCTAACGCGTACCCTAAGCCGTAACCTAACCCTAACCCTAACCTATACCCTACGCCGTACCCTCACCCGTAACCTAACCCGTACCCTAAGCCGTACCCTAACCCTAATCCTAACCCTAACCCATACCCGACGCGGTACCCTAACCCGTACCCTAATCCGTATGCTAAGCCGTACCCTAACCCTAACCAATACCCTACGCAGTACCCTCACCCGTACCCTAACCCTAACCAATACCCTACGCAGTACCCTCACCCGTACCCTAAACCGTACCCTAAGCCGTACCCTAACCCTAACCCTAACCCTAAACCATTACCCTACAACGTATCCTCACACTTACCCTAAACCGTACCCTAAGCCGTACCTTAACCCTAACCCTAACTGTAAACTATACCTTACGCCCTACCCTCACTCGTACCCTAACCCGTACCCTAACCCGTACCCTAAACCTAACCCTAACCCTAGCCCTAACCCTATCCCATAACCTACACGGTACTCTCACACGTACCCTAACGCGTACCCTAAGCCGTACCCTAACCCTAACCCATACCCTACGCCGTAACCACACACGTATCCCAACCCGTACCCTAAGCCGTACCCTAACCCTAACCCATACCCTACGCCGTAACCGCACACGTATCCCAACCCGTAACCTAAACCGTACCCTAAGCCGTACCCTAACCCTAACCCTAACTCGAACCCATACCCTACAACGTAGCCTCACACTTACCCTAAACCGTACCCTAAGCTGTACCCTAAATCTAACCCTAACCCTAAACTACACCTTACGCCCTACCTTCACTCGTACCCTAACGCGTACCCTAAGCCGTACCCTAACCCTAACCCTAACACTAACCCTAACCCATACCCTACGCCGTACCCTCACCCGTACCCTAACCCCTACCCTATGCCGTACCCTAACCCTAACCCTCACACTTACCCTAAACCGTACCCTAAGCCGTACCCCAAACCTAACTCTAACCCTAACACATACACTATGCCGTACACTAACCCGTACCCTAACCCTTATCCTAAGCCGTAACCTAACCCTAACCAATACCCTACGCAGTACCCTCACCCATACCCTCACCCGTACCCTAAGCCGTACCCTAACCCTAACCCTAACCCTAACCCTAACCCTAACCCATACGCTATGCCGTACCCTCACCCGTACCCTAACCCGTATCCTAAGCCGTACCCCAACCCTAACCTTAACCCTAACCCCTACCCTATGCTGTACTCTCACCCGTACCCCAACCCGTACCCAAAGCTGTACCCTAACCCTAACCCTAACCGTAACCCTAACCCATACCCTACGCCGTACCCTAACCCATACACTAACCCGTATCCTAAGCCGTACCCTAACCCTAACCAATACCCTACGGAGTACCCTCACTCGTACCCTCAATCGTACCCTAAGCCGTACCCTAACCCTAACCCTAACCCTAACCCTAACCCCTACCGTATGCCGTACTCTCACCCGTACCCTATCCCATACCCTAATCCGTACCCTAACCCTAACACTAACCCTAACCCTAACCCCAACCCTAAACTACCCTTGACTGCTTTTGCCTCCATTAGATTTCCTAAGCACTAGTGTATTAAGGAACAGGATAAAAAGAAAATCTTAATGTGATTTTTTTATAATGTGTTTATTCTTTATCTTATCCTAGTGACTAAAATCTTCTCCATGGCTGGACCCCAAATAATATTCCTTTACGTGCTAAGTGGTATCTAGAGAGTGGGACAGGTTTAATAAATACCCTAATCCTAACGTGTACCCTAACCCTAACCCATACCCTAACCCTAACGCGTACCCTAACCCTAACCCAAACACTAACCCTAAAACGTACGCTAATCCTAACCCGTACCCTAAACCAAACCCTAACCCTAACCCTAACGCTAACCCATACCCTACGCCGTAACCTCACCCGTACCCTAACGCGTACTCTAAGCCGTACCCTAACCCTAAACCTAACCCTAACCCTAACCCATACCCTACGCCGTACCCTAACCCATACCCTAACCCGTATCCTAAGCCGTACCCTAACCCTAACCAATACCCTACACAGTACCCTCACACGTACCCTCACCCGTACCCTAACCCATACCCTATGCCGTACCCTAACCTGTATCCTAAGCCGTACCCTAACCCTAACCAATACCCTACGCAGTACCCTCACCTGTACCCTAAACCGTACCCTAAGCCGTACACTAAACCTCACCCTAACCCGAAGCCATACCCTACAACGTACCCTCACACTTACACTAAACCGTACCCTAAGCCGTACCCTAAATCTAACCCTAACCGTAAACTGTACCTTACGCCCTACCCTCAATCGTACCCTAATCCATACCCTAAGCCATACCCTAACACTAACCCTAACCCTAGCCCTACCCCTAACCCATACCCTACGCCGTACCCTCACACGTACCCTAACGCGTACCCTAAGACGTACCCTAACCCTAACCCTAACCCTAGCACTAACCCTAACCCATACCCTACGCCGTACCCTAACCTGTATCCTAAGCCGTACCCTAACCCTAACCAATACCCTACGCAGTACCCTCACCCGTACCCTCAATCGTACCCTAAGCCGTACCCTAACCCTAACCCTAACCCTAACCCTAACCCTAACCCCTACCGTACGCCGTACCCTCACCCGTACCCTATCCCATACCCTAAGCCGTACCCGAACCCTAACACTAACCCTAACCCTAACCCCAACCCTAAACTACCCTTGACTGCTTTTGCCTCCATTAGATTTCCTAAGCACTAGTGTTTTAAGGAACAGGATAAAAAGAAAATCCTAATGTGATTTTTTTATAATGTGTTTATTCTTTATCTTATCCTAGTGACAAAAATCTTCTCCATGGCTGGACCCCAAATAATATTCCTTTACGTGCTAAGTGGTATCTAGAGAGTGGGATAGGTTTAATAAATACCCTAACCCTAACGCGTACCCTAACCCTAACCCAAACCCTAACCCTAACACGTACGCTAATCCTAACCCGTACCCTAAACCAATCCCTAACCCTAACGCTAACCCATACCTACGCCGTACCCTCACCCGTACCCTAACCCGTACCCTAACCCGTACCCTAAGCCGTACCTAACCCTAACCCTAACCCTAACCCATACCCTACAACGTATCCTCACACTTACCATAAACCGTACCCTAACCGTACCTCAACCCTAACCCTAACCATAAACTATACCATACGCCCTACCCTCACTCGTACCCTAAACCGTACCCTAACCCGTACCCTAACCCTAACCCTAACCCTAACACTAACCCTATCCCATAACCTAGGCGGTACTCTCACACGTACCCTAACGCGTACCCTAAGCCGTACCCTAACCCTAACCCATAGCCTATGCCGTAACCGCACACGTATCTCAACCTGTACCCTAAGCCGTACTCTAACCCTAACCCTAACCCTAACCCATACGCTATGTCGTACCCTCACCCGTACCCTAACCCGTACCCTAAGCCGTACCCTAACCCTAACCCTAACCCTAACCCTAATCGATACCCTACAACGTACCCTCACACTTACCCTAAACCGTACCCTAAGCCGTACCCCAAACCTAACTCTAACCCTAACACATACACTACGCAGTACCCTAACCCGTACCCTAACCCTTATCCTAAGCCGTAACCTAACCCTAACCAATACCCTACGCAGTACCCTCACCCATACCCTCACCCGTACCCTAAGCCGTACCCTAACCCTAACCCTAACCCTAACCCTAACCCTAACCCATACGCTATGCCGTACCCTCACCCGTACCCTAACCCGTATGCTAAGCCGTACCCCAACCCTAACCTTAACCCTAACCCCTACCCTATGCCGTACTCTCACCCGTACCCCAACCCATACCCAAAGCTGTACCCTAACCCTAACCCTAACCGTAACCCTAACCCATACCCTACGCCGTACCCTAACCCATACACTAACCCGTATCCTAAGCCGTACCCTAACCCTAACCAATACCCTACACAGTACCCTCACCCGTACCCTCACCCATACCCTAACCCATACCCTACGCCGTACCCTAACCTGTATCCTAAGCCGTACCCTAACCCTAACCAATACAATACGCAGTACCCTCACCCGTACCCTCAATCGTACCCTAAGCCGTACCCTAACCCTAACTCTAACCGTAACCCTAACCCTAACCCCTACAGTACGCCGTACCCTCATCCGTACCCTATCCCATACCCTAAGCCGTACCCTAACCCTAACACTAACCCTAACCCTAACCCCAACCCTAAACTATCCTTGACTGCTTTTGCCTCCATTAGATTTCCTAAGCACTAGTGTTTTAAGGAACAGGATAAAAAGAAAATCCTAATGTTATTTTTTTATAATGTGTTTATTCTTTATCTTATCCTAGTGACAAAAATCTTCTCCATGGCTGGACACCAAATAATATTCCTTTACGTGCTAAGTGGTATCTAGAGAGTGGGATAGGTTTAATAAATACCCTAACCCTAACGCGTACCCTAACCCTAACCCAAACCGTAACCCTAACACGTACGCTAATCCTAACCAATACCCTATACCAATCCCTAACCCTAACCCTAACGCTAACCCATACCCTACGCCGTACCCTCACCCGTACCCTAAACCGTACCCTAAGACGTACCCTAACCCTAACCCTAACCCATACCCTACAACGTATCCTCACACTTACCCTAAACCGTACCCTAAGTCGTTCCTTAACCCTAACCCTAACCGTAAACTATACCTTACACCCTACCCTCACTCGTACCCTAAACCGTACCCTAACCCGTACCCTAACCCTAACCCTATCCCTAGCCCTAACCCTATCCCATAACCTACGCGGTACTCTCACACGTACCCTAACGCGTACCCTAAGCCCTACCCTAACCCTAACCCATACCCTACGCCGTAACCGCACACGTATCCCAACCCGTACCCTAAGCCGTACCCTAACCCTAACCCTAACCCATACGCTATGCATTACCCTTACCCGTACCCTAACCCATACCCTAAGCCGTACCCTAACCCTAACCCTAACCCATACCCTACAACGTACCCTCACACTTACCCTAAACCGTACCCTAAGCCGTACCCTAAACCTAACCCTAACCCTAACACATACAGTACACCGTACCCTAACCCGTACCCTAACCCTTATCCTAAGCCGTAACCTAACCCTAACCAATACCCTACGCAGTACTCTCACCCATACCCTCACCAGTACCCTAACCCTAACCCTAACCGTAACCCTAACCCATACCCTACGCCGTACCCTCACCCATACCCTAAACCGTATCCTTAGCCGTACCCTAACCCTAACGCTAACCCTAACCTATACCCTACACCGTACCCTCTCCCGTACCCTAACCCGTACCCTAAGCCGTACCCTAACCCTAACCCTAACCCTAACCCTAACCCATACCCTATGCGGTACCCTAACCCGTACCCTAATCCGTATCCTAAGCCGTAACCTAACCCTAACCAATACCCTACGCAGTACCCTCACTCGTACCCTCAATCGTACCCTAAGCCGTACCCTAACCCTAACCCTAAACCTAACCCTAACCCCTACCGTACGCCGTACTCTCACCCGTACCCTATCCCATACCCTAATCCGTACCCTAACCCTAACACTAACCCTAACCCTAACCCCAACCCTAAACTACCCTTGACTGCTTTTGCCTCCATTAGATTTCCTAAGCACTAGTGTATTATGGAACAGGATAAAAAGAAAATCTTAATGTGATTTTTTTATAATGTGTTTATTCTTTATCTTATCCTAGTGACTAAAATCTTCTCCATGGCTGGACCCCAAATAATATTCCTTTACGTGCTAAGTGGTATCTAGAGAGTGGGACAGGTTTAATAAATACCCTAATCCTAACGGGTACCCTAACCCTAACCCATACCCTAACCCTAAGGCGTACCCTAACCCTAACCCAAACACTAACCCTAAAACGTACGCTAATCCTAACCCGTACCCTAAACCAAACCCTAACCCTAACCCTAACGCTAACCCATACCCTACGCCGTAACCTCACCCGTACCCTAACGCGTACTCTAAGCCGTACCCTAACCCTAACCCATACCCTACGCCGTAACCGCACACGTATCCCAACCCGTACCCTAAGCCGTACCCTAACCCTAACCCTAACCCATACGCTATGCCGTACCCTCACCCGTACCCTAACCCGTACCCTAAGCCATACCCTAACCTTAACCCTAACCCTAACCCTAACCCATACCCTACAACGTACCCTCACACTTACCCTAAACCGTACCCTAAGCCGTACCCTAAACCTAACCCTAACCGTAACACATACACTACGCCGTACCCTAACCCTTACCCTAACACTTATCCTAAGCCGTACCCTAACCCTAACCAATACCCTACGCAGTACCCTCACCCATACCCTCACCCGTACCCTAAGCCATACCCTAAACCTAACCCTAACCCTAACCCTAACCCATACGCTATGCCGTACCCTCACCGGTACCCTAACCCGTATCCTAAGCCGTACCCTAACCCTAACTTTAACCCTAACCCCTACCCTATGCCGTACCCTCACCCATACCCTAACCCGTACCCTAAGCTGTACCCTAACCCTAACCCTAACCGTAACCCTAATTCATAGCCTACGCCGTACCCTAACCCATACCCTAACCCGTATCCTACGCCGTACCCTAACCCTAACCAATACCCTACGTAGTACCCTCACCCGTACCCTAAACCAATCCCTAACCCTAACCCTAACGCTAACCCATACCCTAGGCCGTACCCTCACCCATACCCTAAACCGTACCCTAAGCCGTACCCTAACCCTAACCCTAACCCTATCCCATAACCTACGCGGTATTCTCACACGTACCCTAAACCGTACCCTAAGCCGTACCTTAACCCTAACACTAACCGTAAACTATACCTTACGCCCTACCCTCACTCGTACCCTAACCCGTACCCTAATCCGTACCCTAACCCTAACCCATACCCTATGCCGTAACCGCACACATATCCCAACCCGTACCATAAGACGTACCCTAAACCTAACCCTAACCCTAACCCATACGCTACGCCATACCCTCACCGTACCCTAACCCGTACCATAAGCCGTACCCTAACCCTAACCCTAACCCTAACCCATACACTACGCCGTACCCTAACCCGTACCCTAACACTTATCCTAAGCCGTACCCTAACCCTAACCAATACCCTACGCAGTACCCTCACCCGTACCCTCACCCGTACCCTAAGCCGTACCCTAACCCATACCCTAACCCGTATCCTAAGCCATACACTAACACTAACCAATACCCTACGAAGTCCCCTCACCCGTACCCTCACCCGTACCCTAACCCATACCCTACGCCGTACCCTAACATGTATCCTAAGCCGTACCCTAACCCTAACCAATACCCTACGCAGTACCCTCACCCGTACCCTAAACTGTACCCTAAGCCGTACCCTAACCCTAACCCTAACCCTAACCCTAACCCTAACCCTAACCAATACCCTACAAAGTACCCTCACCCATACCCTCACCCGTACCCTAAGCCGTACCCTAACCCTAACCCTAACCCTAAACCTAACCCTAACCCATACCCTACAACGTGCCCTCACACTTACCCTAAACCGTACCCTAAGCCGTACCCTAACCCTAACCCTAACCCTAGCCCTACCCCTAACCCATACCCTACAACGTACCCTCACACTTACCCTAAACCGTAACCTAAGCCATACCCTAACCCTAACCCTAACCCTAGCCCTACCCCTAACCCATACCCTACGCCGTACCATCACACGTACCCTAACGCGTACCCTAAGCCATACCCTAACCCTAACCCTAACCCTAGCCCTAACCCTAACCCATACCCTACGCCGTACCCTCACACGTACCCTAACCCGTACCCTAACCCGTACCCTAACCCTTATCCTAAGCCATAACCTAACCCTAACCCATACCCTACGCGGTACCCTCACCAGTACCCTCACCCGTACCCTAAGCCGTACCCTAACCCTAACCCTAACCCATACGCTATGCCGTACCCTCACCCGTACCCTAACCCGTATCCTAAGCCGTACCCTAACCCTAACCTTAACCCTAACCCCTACCCTATGCCGTACCCTCACCCGTACCCTCACCCGTATCCTAAGCCGTACCCTAACCCTAACCCTAACCCTAACCTATACCCTATGCCGTACCCTCACCCGTACCCTAACCCGTACCCTAAGCCGTACCCTAACCCTAATCCTAACCCTAACCCATACCCGACGCGGTACCCTAACCCGTACCCTAATCCGTATGCTAAGCCGTACCCTAACCCTAACCAATACCCTACGCAGTACCCTCACCCGTACCCTAACCCTAACCAATACCCTACGCAGTACCCTCACCCGTACCCTAAACCGTACCCTAAGCCGTACCCTAACCCTAACCCTAACCCTAAACCATTACCCTACAACGTATCCTCACACTTACCCTAAACCGTACCCTAAGCCGTACCTTAACCCTAACCCTAACTGTAAACTATACCTTACGCCCTACCCTCACTCGTACCCTAACCCGTACCCTAACCCGTACCCTAAACCTAACCCTAACCCTAGCCCTAACCCTATCCCATAACCTACACGGTACTCTCACACGTACCCTAACGCGTACCCTAAGCCGTACCCTAACCCTAACCCATACCCTACGCCGTAACCACACACGTATCCCAACCCGTACCCTAAGCCGTACCCTAACCCTAACCCATACCCTACGCCGTAACCGCACACGTATCCCAACCCGTAACCTAAACCGTACCCTAAGCCGTACCCTAACCCTAACCCTAACTCGAACCCATACCCTACAACGTAGCCTCACACTTACCCTAAACCGTACCCTAAGCTGTACCCTAAATCTAACCCTAACCCTAAACTACACCTTACGCCCTACCTTCACTCGTACCCTAACGCGTACCCTAAGCCGTACCCTAACCCTAACCCTAACACTAACCCTAACCCATACCCTACGCCGTACCCTCACCCGTACCCTAACCCCTACCCTATGCCGTACCCTAACCCTAACCCTCACACTTACCCTAAACCGTACCCTAAGCCGTACCCCAAACCTAACTCTAACCCTAACACATACACTATGCCGTACACTAACCCGTACCCTAACCCTTATCCTAAGCCGTAACCTAACCCTAACCAATACCCTACGCAGTACCCTCACCCATACCCTCACCCGTACCCTAAGCCGTACCCTAACCCTAACCCTAACCCTAACCCTAACCCTAACCCATACGCTATGCCGTACCCTCACCCGTACCCTAACCCGTATCCTAAGCCGTACCCCAACCCTAACCTTAACCCTAACCCCTACCCTATGCTGTACTCTCACCCGTACCCCAACCCGTACCCAAAGCTGTACCCTAACCCTAACCCTAACCGTAACCCTAACCCATACCCTACGCCGTACCCTAACCCATACACTAACCCGTATCCTAAGCCGTACCCTAACCCTAACCAATACCCTACGGAGTACCCTCACTCGTACCCTCAATCGTACCCTAAGCCGTACCCTAACCCTAACCCTAACCCTAACCCTAACCCCTACCGTATGCCGTACTCTCACCCGTACCCTATCCCATACCCTAATCCGTACCCTAACCCTAACACTAACCCTAACCCTAACCCCAACCCTAAACTACCCTTGACTGCTTTTGCCTCCATTAGATTTCCTAAGCACTAGTGTATTAAGGAACAGGATAAAAAGAAAATCTTAATGTGATTTTTTTATAATGTGTTTATTCTTTATCTTATCCTAGTGACTAAAATCTTCTCCATGGCTGGACCCCAAATAATATTCCTTTACGTGCTAAGTGGTATCTAGAGAGTGGGACAGGTTTAATAAATACCCTAATCCTAACGTGTACCCTAACCCTAACCCATACCCTAACCCTAACGCGTACCCTAACCCTAACCCAAACACTAACCCTAAAACGTACGCTAATCCTAACCCGTACCCTAAACCAAACCCTAACCCTAACCCTAACGCTAACCCATACCCTACGCCGTAACCTCACCCGTACCCTAACGCGTACTCTAAGCCGTACCCTAACCCTAAACCTAACCCTAACCCTAACCCATACCCTACGCCGTACCCTAACCCATACCCTAACCCGTATCCTAAGCCGTACCCTAACCCTAACCAATACCCTACACAGTACCCTCACACGTACCCTCACCCGTACCCTAACCCATACCCTATGCCGTACCCTAACCTGTATCCTAAGCCGTACCCTAACCCTAACCAATACCCTACGCAGTACCCTCACCTGTACCCTAAACCGTACCCTAAGCCGTACACTAAACCTCACCCTAACCCGAAGCCATACCCTACAACGTACCCTCACACTTACACTAAACCGTACCCTAAGCCGTACCCTAAATCTAACCCTAACCGTAAACTGTACCTTACGCCCTACCCTCAATCGTACCCTAATCCATACCCTAAGCCATACCCTAACACTAACCCTAACCCTAGCCCTACCCCTAACCCATACCCTACGCCGTACCCTCACACGTACCCTAACGCGTACCCTAAGACGTACCCTAACCCTAACCCTAACCCTAGCACTAACCCTAACCCATACCCTACGCCGTACCCTAACCTGTATCCTAAGCCGTACCCTAACCCTAACCAATACCCTACGCAGTACCCTCACCCGTACCCTCAATCGTACCCTAAGCCGTACCCTAACCCTAACCCTAACCCTAACCCTAACCCTAACCCCTACCGTACGCCGTACCCTCACCCGTACCCTATCCCATACCCTAAGCCGTACCCGAACCCTAACACTAACCCTAACCCTAACCCCAACCCTAAACTACCCTTGACTGCTTTTGCCTCCATTAGATTTCCTAAGCACTAGTGTTTTAAGGAACAGGATAAAAAGAAAATCCTAATGTGATTTTTTTATAATGTGTTTATTCTTTATCTTATCCTAGTGACAAAAATCTTCTCCATGGCTGGACCCCAAATAATATTCCTTTACGTGCTAAGTGGTATCTAGAGAGTGGGATAGGTTTAATAAATACCCTAACCCTAACGCGTACCCTAACCCTAACCCAAACCCTAACCCTAACACGTACGCTAATCCTAACCCGTACCCTAAACCAATCCCTAACCCTAACGCTAACCCATACCTACGCCGTACCCTCACCCGTACCCTAACCCGTACCCTAACCCGTACCCTAAGCCGTACCTAACCCTAACCCTAACCCTAACCCATACCCTACAACGTATCCTCACACTTACCATAAACCGTACCCTAACCGTACCTCAACCCTAACCCTAACCATAAACTATACCATACGCCCTACCCTCACTCGTACCCTAAACCGTACCCTAACCCGTACCCTAACCCTAACCCTAACCCTAACACTAACCCTATCCCATAACCTAGGCGGTACTCTCACACGTACCCTAACGCGTACCCTAAGCCGTACCCTAACCCTAACCCATAGCCTATGCCGTAACCGCACACGTATCTCAACCTGTACCCTAAGCCGTACTCTAACCCTAACCCTAACCCTAACCCATACGCTATGTCGTACCCTCACCCGTACCCTAACCCGTACCCTAAGCCGTACCCTAACCCTAACCCTAACCCTAACCCTAATCGATACCCTACAACGTACCCTCACACTTACCCTAAACCGTACCCTAAGCCGTACCCCAAACCTAACTCTAACCCTAACACATACACTACGCAGTACCCTAACCCGTACCCTAACCCTTATCCTAAGCCGTAACCTAACCCTAACCAATACCCTACGCAGTACCCTCACCCATACCCTCACCCGTACCCTAAGCCGTACCCTAACCCTAACCCTAACCCTAACCCTAACCCTAACCCATACGCTATGCCGTACCCTCACCCGTACCCTAACCCGTATGCTAAGCCGTACCCCAACCCTAACCTTAACCCTAACCCCTACCCTATGCCGTACTCTCACCCGTACCCCAACCCATACCCAAAGCTGTACCCTAACCCTAACCCTAACCGTAACCCTAACCCATACCCTACGCCGTACCCTAACCCATACACTAACCCGTATCCTAAGCCGTACCCTAACCCTAACCAATACCCTACACAGTACCCTCACCCGTACCCTCACCCATACCCTAACCCATACCCTACGCCGTACCCTAACCTGTATCCTAAGCCGTACCCTAACCCTAACCAATACAATACGCAGTACCCTCACCCGTACCCTCAATCGTACCCTAAGCCGTACCCTAACCCTAACTCTAACCGTAACCCTAACCCTAACCCCTACAGTACGCCGTACCCTCATCCGTACCCTATCCCATACCCTAAGCCGTACCCTAACCCTAACACTAACCCTAACCCTAACCCCAACCCTAAACTATCCTTGACTGCTTTTGCCTCCATTAGATTTCCTAAGCACTAGTGTTTTAAGGAACAGGATAAAAAGAAAATCCTAATGTTATTTTTTTATAATGTGTTTATTCTTTATCTTATCCTAGTGACAAAAATCTTCTCCATGGCTGGACACCAAATAATATTCCTTTACGTGCTAAGTGGTATCTAGAGAGTGGGATAGGTTTAATAAATACCCTAACCCTAACGCGTACCCTAACCCTAACCCAAACCGTAACCCTAACACGTACGCTAATCCTAACCAATACCCTATACCAATCCCTAACCCTAACCCTAACGCTAACCCATACCCTACGCCGTACCCTCACCCGTACCCTAAACCGTACCCTAAGACGTACCCTAACCCTAACCCTAACCCATACCCTACAACGTATCCTCACACTTACCCTAAACCGTACCCTAAGTCGTTCCTTAACCCTAACCCTAACCGTAAACTATACCTTACACCCTACCCTCACTCGTACCCTAAACCGTACCCTAACCCGTACCCTAACCCTAACCCTATCCCTAGCCCTAACCCTATCCCATAACCTACGCGGTACTCTCACACGTACCCTAACGCGTACCCTAAGCCCTACCCTAACCCTAACCCATACCCTACGCCGTAACCGCACACGTATCCCAACCCGTACCCTAAGCCGTACCCTAACCCTAACCCTAACCCATACGCTATGCATTACCCTTACCCGTACCCTAACCCATACCCTAAGCCGTACCCTAACCCTAACCCTAACCCATACCCTACAACGTACCCTCACACTTACCCTAAACCGTACCCTAAGCCGTACCCTAAACCTAACCCTAACCCTAACACATACAGTACACCGTACCCTAACCCGTACCCTAACCCTTATCCTAAGCCGTAACCTAACCCTAACCAATACCCTACGCAGTACTCTCACCCATACCCTCACCAGTACCCTAACCCTAACCCTAACCGTAACCCTAACCCATACCCTACGCCGTACCCTCACCCATACCCTAAACCGTATCCTTAGCCGTACCCTAACCCTAACGCTAACCCTAACCTATACCCTACACCGTACCCTCTCCCGTACCCTAACCCGTACCCTAAGCCGTACCCTAACCCTAACCCTAACCCTAACCCTAACCCATACCCTATGCGGTACCCTAACCCGTACCCTAATCCGTATCCTAAGCCGTAACCTAACCCTAACCAATACCCTACGCAGTACCCTCACTCGTACCCTCAATCGTACCCTAAGCCGTACCCTAACCCTAACCCTAAACCTAACCCTAACCCCTACCGTACGCCGTACTCTCACCCGTACCCTATCCCATACCCTAATCCGTACCCTAACCCTAACACTAACCCTAACCCTAACCCCAACCCTAAACTACCCTTGACTGCTTTTGCCTCCATTAGATTTCCTAAGCACTAGTGTATTATGGAACAGGATAAAAAGAAAATCTTAATGTGATTTTTTTATAATGTGTTTATTCTTTATCTTATCCTAGTGACTAAAATCTTCTCCATGGCTGGACCCCAAATAATATTCCTTTACGTGCTAAGTGGTATCTAGAGAGTGGGACAGGTTTAATAAATACCCTAATCCTAACGGGTACCCTAACCCTAACCCATACCCTAACCCTAAGGCGTACCCTAACCCTAACCCAAACACTAACCCTAAAACGTACGCTAATCCTAACCCGTACCCTAAACCAAACCCTAACCCTAACCCTAACGCTAACCCATACCCTACGCCGTAACCTCACCCGTACCCTAACGCGTACTCTAAGCCGTACCCTAACCCTAACCCATACCCTACGCCGTAACCGCACACGTATCCCAACCCGTACCCTAAGCCGTACCCTAACCCTAACCCTAACCCATACGCTATGCCGTACCCTCACCCGTACCCTAACCCGTACCCTAAGCCATACCCTAACCTTAACCCTAACCCTAACCCTAACCCATACCCTACAACGTACCCTCACACTTACCCTAAACCGTACCCTAAGCCGTACCCTAAACCTAACCCTAACCGTAACACATACACTACGCCGTACCCTAACCCTTACCCTAACACTTATCCTAAGCCGTACCCTAACCCTAACCAATACCCTACGCAGTACCCTCACCCATACCCTCACCCGTACCCTAAGCCATACCCTAAACCTAACCCTAACCCTAACCCTAACCCATACGCTATGCCGTACCCTCACCGGTACCCTAACCCGTATCCTAAGCCGTACCCTAACCCTAACTTTAACCCTAACCCCTACCCTATGCCGTACCCTCACCCATACCCTAACCCGTACCCTAAGCTGTACCCTAACCCTAACCCTAACCGTAACCCTAATTCATAGCCTACGCCGTACCCTAACCCATACCCTAACCCGTATCCTACGCCGTACCCTAACCCTAACCAATACCCTACGTAGTACCCTCACCCGTACCCTAAACCAATCCCTAACCCTAACCCTAACGCTAACCCATACCCTAGGCCGTACCCTCACCCATACCCTAAACCGTACCCTAAGCCGTACCCTAACCCTAACCCTAACCCTATCCCATAACCTACGCGGTATTCTCACACGTACCCTAAACCGTACCCTAAGCCGTACCTTAACCCTAACACTAACCGTAAACTATACCTTACGCCCTACCCTCACTCGTACCCTAACCCGTACCCTAATCCGTACCCTAACCCTAACCCATACCCTATGCCGTAACCGCACACATATCCCAACCCGTACCATAAGACGTACCCTAAACCTAACCCTAACCCTAACCCATACGCTACGCCATACCCTCACCGTACCCTAACCCGTACCATAAGCCGTACCCTAACCCTAACCCTAACCCTAACCCATACACTATGCCGTACCCTAACCCGTACCCTAACACTTATCCTAAGCCGTACCCTAACCCTAACCAATACCCTACGCAGTACCCTCACCCGTACCCTCACCCGTACCCTAAGCCGTACCCTAACCCATACCCTAACCCGTATCCTAAGCCATACACTAACACTAACCAATACCCTACGAAGTCCCCTCACCCGTACCCTCACCCGTACCCTAACCCATACCCTACGCCGTACCCTAACATGTATCCTAAGCCGTACCCTAACCCTAACCAATACCCTACGCAGTACCCTCACCCGTACCCTAAACTGTACCCTAAGCCGTACCCTAACCCTAACCCTAACCCTAACCCTAACCCTAACCCTAACCAATACCCTACAAAGTACCCTCACCCATACCCTCACCCGTACCCTAAGCCGTACCCTAACCCTAACCCTAACCCTAAACCTAACCCTAACCCATACCCTACAACGTGCCCTCACACTTACCCTAAACCGTACCCTAAGCCGTACCCTAACCCTAACCCTAACCCTAGCCCTACCCCTAACCCATACCCTACAACGTACCCTCACACTTACCCTAAACCGTAACCTAAGCCATACCCTAACCCTAACCCTAACCCTAGCCCTACCCCTAACCCATACCCTACGCCGTACCATCACACGTACCCTAACGCGTACCCTAAGCCATACCCTAACCCTAACCCTAACCCTAGCCCTAACCCTAACCCATACCCTACGCCGTACCCTCACACGTACCCTAACCCGTACCCTAACCCGTACCCTAACCCTTATCCTAAGCCATAACCTAACCCTAACCCATACCCTACGCGGTACCCTCACCAGTACCCTCACCCGTACCCTAAGCCGTACCCTAACCCTAACCCTAACCCATACGCTATGCCGTACCCTCACCCGTACCCTAACCCGTATCCTAAGCCGTACCCTAACCCTAACCTTAACCCTAACCCCTACCCTATGCCGTACCCTCACCCGTACCCTCACCCGTATCCTAAGCCGTACCCTAACCCTAACCCTAACCCTAACCTATACCCTATGCCGTACCCTCACCCGTACCCTAACCCATACCCTAAGCCGTACCCTAACCCTAACCCTAAGCCTAACCCTAACCCATACCCTACGCGGTACCCTAACCCGTACCCTAATCCGTATCCTAAGCCGTACCCTAACCCTAACCAATACCCTACGCCGTACCCTCACCCGTATCCTATTGTATTCCCTAAGCCGTACCCTAACCCTAACACTAACCCTAACCCTAACCCTAACCCTAACCTACCTTTGACTGCTTTTGCCTCCAGTAGATTTCCTAAGCACTAGTGTTTTAAGGAACAGGTTAAAAAAAAATCCTAATGTGATTTTTTATAATGTGTTTATTCTTTATCTTATCCTAGTGACAAAACTCTTCTCCATGGCTGGACCCCAAATAATATTCCTTTACGTGCTAAGTGGTATCTAGATTGTGGGATAGGTTTAATAAATACCATAATCCTAACGTGTACCCTAACCCTAACCCATACCCTAACCCTAATGCGTACCCTAACCCTAACCCTAACCCTAACCCTAACCCTAACCTATACCCTATGCCGTACCGTCACACGTACCCTAACCCGTACCCTAAACCGTACCCTAACCCTAACCCTAATGCTAACGAATACCCTACGCAGTACCCTCACCCGTACCCTCACCCGTACCCTAAACCGTACCCTAACGCTAACACTAACCCTAACCCTAACCCTAACCCATACGCTATACCGTACCCTCACCCGTACCCTAACCCGTACCCTAAGCCGTACCCTAACCCTAACCCTAAACCATACGCTATACCGTACCCTCACCCGTACCCTAACGCGTACCCAAAGCCGTACCCTAACCCTAACCCTAACCCTAACCCATATGCTACGCCATACCCTCACCCGTATTCTAACCCGTATCCTAAGCCGAACCCTAACACTAACCCTAACCCTAACCTATACCCTACGCCATACCCTCACCCGTACCCTAATCCGTACCTTAAGCCATACCCTAACCCTAACCCTAACCCATACCCTACGCCGTACCGTAACTTGTATCCTAAGCCGTACACTAACCCTAACCAATACCCTACGCAGTACCCTCACCCGTACCCTCACCCGTACCGTAAGCCGTACCCTAACCCTAAACATAACCCTAACCCCTACCCTATGCCGTACCCTCACCCGTAACCTAACCCGTACCCTAAGCTGTACCCTAACCCTAACCCTAACCCTAACTGTAACCCTAACCCATACCCTACGCCGTACCCTAACCCGTACCCTAACCCTTATCCTAAGCCGTACCCTAACTCTAACAAATACCCTACGCAGTACCCTCACCCGTACCCTCACCCGTACCCTAAGCCGTACCCTAACCCTAACCCTAATCCTAACCCTAACCCTAACCCCTACCCTAAGCCGTACCATCACCCGTACCCTATCCCATACCCTACGCCGTACCCTAACTTGTATCCTAAGCCGTACACTAACCCTAACCAATACCCTACGCAGTACCCTCACCCATACCCTAACCCTTACCCTAAGCCGTACCCTAACCCTAACCCTAAACCTAACCCTAAATCATAGCCTACGCCGTACCGTAACACGTACCCTAACCCGTACCCTAAGCCGTGCCCTAACCATAACCCTAACCCTAACCCATACGCTACGCCGTACCCTCACCCGTACCGTAACCCGTACCCTTAGCCGTACCCTAACCCTAACCCTAACCCATACCCTACAACGTACCGTCACACTTACCCTAAACCGTACCCTAAGCCGCACCCTAACCCTAAACCTAACCCTAAACTATACCTTACGCCCTACCCTCACTCGTACCCTAACCCGTACCCTAAGCCGTACCCTAACCCTAATCCTAGCCTTAACCTTAACCCATACCCTACGCCGTACACTCACACGTACACTAACGCGTACCCTAAGCCGTACCCTAACCCTAACCCTAAACCTAACCCATACCCTACGCCGTAACCGCACACGTATACTAACCCGTACCCTAAGCCGTACCCTAACCCTAACCCTAACCCTAACCCTAACCTATACCCTACGCCGTACCCTCACACGTACCCTAACCCGTACCCTAAACAGTACCCTAACCCTAACCCTAACCCTAACCCATACCTTACGCCGTACCCTAACCCGTACCCTAACCCGTATCCTAAGCCGTACCCTAACCCTAACCAATACCCTACGCAGTACACTCACCCATACCCTCACCCGTACCCTAAGCCGTACCCTAACCCTAACCCTAACCTTATCCCTAACCCTAATCCCTACCCTACGCCGTACCCTCACCCGTAACCTATCCTATACCCTAAGACGTACACTAACCATAACACTAACCCTAACCCTAACCCTAACCCTAAACTACCCTTGACTGCTTTTGCCTCCATTAGATTTCCTAAGCACTAGTGTTTTAAGGAACAGGTTAAAAAGAAATTCCTAATGTGATTTTTTTATAATGTGTATATTCTTTATCTTATTCTAGTGACAAAAATCTTCTCCATGGCTGGACCCCAAATAATATTCCTTTACCTGCTAAGTGGTATCTAGAGAGTGGGATAGGTTTAATAAATACCCTAATCCTAACGTGTACCCTAACCCTAAACAATACCCTAACCCTAACGCGTACCCTAACCCTAACCCAAACCCTAACCCTAACACGTAGGCTCATCCTAACCCGTACCCTAAAACAATCCCTAACCCTAAAACAAATCCTAACCCTAACCCTAAACCTACCCCTACGCCGTACCCTCACCCGTACCATAACCCGTACCCTAAGCCGTACCCTAACCCTAACCATAACGCTAACCCTAACCCTAACCCATACCCTACAACGTACCCTCACACTTATCCTAAACTGTACCCTAAGCCGTACCCTAACCCTAACCCTAACCTTAAACTATAACTTACGCCCTACCCTCACTCGTACCCTAACCCGTACCCTAAGACGTACCCTAACCCTAACCCTAACCCTAACCCTAACCCTTAGCCGTACACTAACCCTAACCCTAAATCTATCCGATACCCTATGCCGTAACCGCACACGTATCCTATCTCGTACCCTAAGCCGTACCCTAACCCGTACCCTAACCCGTATCCTAAGACGTACCCTAACCCTAACCAATACCCTACGCAGTACCCCCACCCATACCCTCACCCGTACCATAAGCCGTACCCTAAGCCGTACCTTAACCCTAACCCTAACCCTAAACTATACCTTACGCCCTACCCTCACTCGTACACTAACTCGTACCCTAAGCCGTACCCTAACCCTAACCCTAGCCCTAACCTTAACCCATACCGTACGCCGTACCCTCACACGTACACTAACTCGTACCCTAAGCCGTACCCTAACCCTAACACTAAACCTAACCCTAACCCTAACCCTAACCCTAAACTACCCTTGACTGCTTTTGCCTCCATTAGATTTCCTAAGCACTAGTGTTTTAAGGAACAGGATAAAAAGGAAATCCTAATGTGATTTTTTTATAATGTGTTTATTCTTTATCTTATCCTAGTGACTAAAATCTTCTCCATGGCTGGACCCCAAATAATATTCATTTACGTGCTAAGTGGTATCTAGAGAGTGGGATAGGTTTAATAAATACCCTAATCCTAACGTGTACCTTAACCCTAAACCATACCCTAACCCTAACGCGTACCCTAACCCTAACCCAAACCCTAACCCTAACACGTATGCTAATCCTAACCCGTACCCTAAACCAATCCCTAACCCTAAAACTAACCCTAACCCTAACCCTAACCTATACCCTACGCCGTACCCTCACCCGTACCCTAACCCGTACCCTAACCCGTACCCTAACCCTTATCCTAAGCCATAACCTAACCCTAACCCATACCCTACGCGGTACCCTCACCCGTACCCTCAACCGTAACCTAAGCCGTACCCTAACCCTAACCCTAACCCTAACCCTAACCCATACGCTATGCCGTACCCTCACCCGTACCCTAACCCGTATCCTAAGCCATACCCTAACCCTAACCTTAACCCTAACCCCTACCCTATGCCCTACCCTCACCCGTACCCTAAACCGTACCCTAAGCCGTACCCTAACCCTAACCCTAACCCGAACCCATACCCTACAACGTACCCTCACACTTACCCTAAACCGTACCCTAAGCCGTACCCTAAATCTAACCCTAACCCTAAACTATACCTTACGCCCTACCCTCACTCGTACCCTAACCCGTACCCTAAGCCATACCCTAACCCTAACCCTAACCCTAGCCCTAACCCTAACCCATACCCTACGCCGTACCCTCACACGTACGCTAACGCGTATCCTAAGCCGTACCCTAACCCTAACCCTAACCCTAGCCCTAACCCTAACCCATACCCACGCCGTACCCTCACCCGTATCCTAAGCCGTACCCTAATCCTAACCCTAACCCTAACCTAACCCATACGCTATGCCGTACCCTCACCCGTACCCTAACCCGTATCCTAAGCCATACCCTAACCCTAACCTTAACCCTAACCCCTACCCTATGCCGTACCCTCTCCCGTACCCTAACCCATACCCTAAGCTGTACCCTGACCCTAACCCTAACCGTAACCCTAACCCATACCCTACGCCGTACCCTAACCCATACCCTAACCCGTATCCTAAGCCGTACCCTAACCCTAACCAATACCCTACGCAGTCCCCTCACCCGTACCCTCACCCGTACCCTAACCCATACCCTACGCCGTTCCCTAACATGTATCCTAAGCCGTACCCTAAACCCAACCCTAACCCTAGACCTAACCCTAACCCATACCCACGCCGTACCCTCACACGTACCCTAACGCGTACCCTAAGCCATACCCTAACCCTAACCCTAACCCTATCCCATACGCTATGCCGTACCCTCACCCGTACCCTAACCCGTATCCTAAGCCGTACCCTAACCCTAACCCTAACCCTAACCCATACGCTATGCCGTACCCTCACCCGTACCCTAACCCGTATCCTAAGCCGTACCTTAACCCTAATCATAACCCTAACCTATACCCTACGCCGTACCCTCACACGTACCCTAACGCGTACCCTAAGTCGTACCCTAACCCTAACCCTAACCCTAACCCATACGCTATGCCGTACCCTCACCCGTACCCTAACCCGTATCCTAAGCCGTACCCTAACCCTAACCCTAACCCTAACCTATACCCTACGCCGTACCCTCACCCGTACCCTAACACGTACCCTAAGCCGTACCCTAACCCTAACCCTAACTCTAACCCTAACCCATACCCTACGCGGTACACTAACCCGTACCCTAATCCGTATCCTAAGCCGTACCCTAACCCTAACCAATACCCTACGCAGTACCCTCACCCGTACCCTCAATCGTACCTTAAGCGGTACCCTAACCCTGACTCTAACCCTAACCCTAACCCCTACCATACGCCGTACCCTCACCCGTACCCTATCCCATACCCTAAGCCGTACCCTATCCCTAACACTAACCCTAACCCTAACCCCAACCCTAAACTACCCTTGACTGCTTTTGCCTCCATTAGATTTCCTAAGCACTAGTGTTTTAAGGAACAGGATAAAAAGAAAATCTTAATGTGATTTTTTTATAATGTGTTTATTCTTTATCTTATCCTAGTGACTAAAATCTTCTCCATGGCTGGACCCCAAATAATATTCCTTTACGTGCTAAGTGGTATCTACAGAGTGGGATAGGTTTAATAAATACCCTAATGTAACGTGTACCCTAACCCTAACCCATACCCTAACCCTAAAGCGTACCCTAACCCAAACCCTAACCCTAACACGTACGCTATTCCTAACCCGTACCCTAAACCAATCCCTAACCCTAACCCTAACGCTAACCCATACCCTAGGCCGTACCCTCACCCGTACCCTAAACCGTACCCTAAGCCGTACCCTAACCCTAACCCTAACCCTATCCCATAACCTACGCGGTATTCTCACACGTACCCTAAACCGTACCCTAAGCCGTACCTTAACCCTAACACTAACCGTAAACTATACCTTACGCCCTACCCTCACTCGTACCCTAACCCGTACCCTAATCCGTACCCTAACCCTAACCCATACCCTATGCCGTAACCGCACACATATCCCAACCCGTACCATAAGACGTACCCTAAACCTAACCCTAACCCTAACCCATACGCTACGCCATACCCTCACCGTACCCTAACCCGTACCATAAGCCGTACCCTAACCCTAACCCTAACCCATACACTACGCCGTACCCTAACCCGTACCCTAACACTTATCCTAAGCCGTACCCTAACCCTAACCAATACCCTACGCAGTACCCTCACCCGTACCCTCACCCGTACCCTAAGCCGTACCCTAACCCTAACCCTAACCCTAAACTATACCTTACGCCCTACCCTCACTCGTACCCTAACCCATACCCTAACCCGTATCCTAAGCCGAACCCTAACATTAACCCCAACCCTAACCTATACCCTACGCCGTACCCTCACCCGTACCCTAACCCGTACCCTAAGCCGTACCCTAACCCTAACCCTAACCCATACCCTACGCCGTACCCTAACCTGTATCCTAAGCCGTACCCTAACCCTAACCAATACCCTACGCAGTACACTAACCCGTACCCTCACCCGTACCCTAAGCCGTACCCTAACCCTAACCCTAACCCTAAACCTAACCCTAACCCCTACCCTATGCCGTACCCTCACCCGTACCCTAACCCGTACCCTAAGCTGTACCCTAACCCTAACCCTAACCCTAACCCTAACCTTAACCCTAAACCATACCCTACGCCGTACCCTAACCCGTACCCTAACACTTATCCTAAGCCGTACCCTAACCCTAACCAATACCCTACGCAGTACCCTCACCCGTACCCTCACCCGTACCCTAAGCCGTACCCTAACCCTAACCCTAACCCTAAACTATACCTTACGCCCTACACTCACTCGTACCCTAACCCGTACCCTAACCCGTATCCTAAGCCGAACCCTAACATTAACCCCAACACTAACCTATACCCTACGCCGTACCCTCACCCGTACCCTAACCCGTACCCTAAGCCGTACCCTAACCCTAACCCTAACCCATACCCTACGCCGTACCCTAACCTGTATCCTAAGCCGTACCCTAACCCTAACCAATACCCTACGCAGTACACTAACCCGTACCCTCACCCGTACCCTAAGCCGTACCCTAACCCTAACCCTAACCCTAAACCTAACCCTAACCCCTACCCTATGCCGTACCCTCACCCGTACCCTAACCCGTACCCTAAGCTGTACCCTAACCCTAACCCTAACCCTAACCCTAACCTTAACCCTAAACCATACCCTACGCCGTACCCTAACCGTACCCTAACCCGTATCCTAAGCCGTACCCTAACCCTAACCAATACCCTACGCAGTACCCTCACCCGTACCCTAATCCGTACCCTAAGCCGTACCCTAACCCTAATCCTAACCCTAACCTATACCCTACGCTGTACCCTCACCCGTACCCTAACCCGTACCCTAAGCCGTACCCTAAACCTAACCCTAACCCTAAACTATACCTTACGCCCTACCCTCACTCGTACCCTAACCCATACCCTAAGCTGTACCCTAACCTTAACCCTAACCCTAGCCCTAACCCTATCCCATACCCTACGCGGTAATCTCAAACGTACCCTAACCCGTACCCTAAGCTGTACCCTAACCCTAACCCATACCCTACGCCGCAACCGCACACGTATCCCAACCCGTACCCTAAGCCGTACCCTAACCCTAACCCTAACCCTAACCCATAGGCTATCCATACCTTCACCCGTACCCTAACCCGTACCCTAAGCCGTACCCTAACCCTAACCGTAACCCTAACACATACACTACGCCGTACCCTAACCCGTACCCTAACCCTTATCCTAAGCCGTGCCCTAACTCTAACCAACACCCTACGCAGTACCCTCACCCGTACCCTAAGCCATACCCTAACCCTAACCCTAACCCTAACCCTATCCCTAACCCATACGCTATGCCGTACCCTCACCCGTACCCTAACCCGTATCCTAAGCCGTACCCTAACCCTAACCTTAACCCTAAACCCTACCCTATGCCGTACCCTCACCCGTACCCTAACCCGTAACCTAAGCTGTACCCTAACCCTAACCCTAACCCTAAACGTAACCCTAACCCATACCCTACGCCGTACCCTAACCCGTACCCTAACCCGTGTCCTAAGCCGTACCCTAACCCTAACCAATACCCTACGCAGTAACCTCACCCGTACCCTCACACGTAACCTAACCCATACCCTACGCCGTACCCTAACCTGTATCCTAACCCTAACCAATACCCTACGCAGTACCCTCACCCGTACCCTAAACCATACCCTAAGCCGTACCCTAACCCTAACCCTAACCCTATCCCTAACCCTAACCCCTACCCTACGCCGTACCCTCACCCGTATCCTATTGTATACCCTAAGCCGTACCCTAACCCTAACACTAACCCTAACCCTAACCCTAACCCTAACCTACCTTTGACTGCTTTTGCCTCCATTAGATTTCCTAAGCACTAGTGTTTTAAGGAACAGGTTAAAAAAAAATCCTAATGTGATTTTTTATAATGTGTTTATTCTTTATCTTATCCTAGTGACAAAACTCTTCTCCATGGCTGGACCCCAAATAATATTTCTTTACGTGCTAAGTGGTATCTAGAGAGTGGGATAGGTTTAATAAATACCATAATCCTAACGTGTACCCTAACCCTAACCCATACCCTAACCCTAATACGTACCCTAACCCTAACCCTAACCCTAACCCTAACCTATACCCTACGCCGTACCCTCACACGTACCCTAACCCGTACCCTAAACCGTACCCTAACCCTAACCCTAATGCTAACGAATACCCTACGCAGTACCTTCACCCGTACCCTCACCCGTACCCTAAACCGTACCCTACCCCTAACACTAACCCTAACCCTAACCCTAACCCTAAACTACCCTTGACTGCTTTTGCCTCCATTAGATTTCCTAAGCACTAGTGTTTTAAGGAATAGGTTAAAAAGAAAATCCTAATGTGATTTTTTTATAATGTGTTTATTCTTTATCTTATCCTAGTGAGAAAAATCTTCTCCATGGCTGGACCCCAAATAATATTCCTTTACGTGCTAAGTGGTATCTAGAGAGTGGGATAGGTTTAATAAATACCATAATCCTAACGTGTACCCTAACCCTAACCCATAACCTAACCCTAATGCGTACCCTAACCCTAACCCAAAACCTAACCCTAACACGTACGCTCATACTAACCCGTACCCTAAACCAATCCCTAACCCTAAAACAAATGCTAACCCTAACCCTAACCCTAACACTTACCCTACGCCGTACCCTCACCCGTACCATAACCCATACCCTAAGCCGTACCCTAACCCTAACCCTAACCCTAACCCTAAACCTAACCCATACCCTACAACGTAGCCTCACACTTACCCTAAACCGTACCCTAAGCCGTACCGTAACCCTAACCCTAACCTTAAATTATACCTTACGACCTACCCTCACTCGTAGCCTAACCCGTACCCTAAGACGTACCCTAACACTAACCCTAACCCTAGCCCTAACCCTAACCCATACCCTACGTCGTACCCTCACACGTACCCTAACGCGTACCCTAAGCCGTACCCTAACCCTAACCCTAACCCTAACCGATACCCTACGCCGTAACCACACACGTATCCTAACCCGTACCCAAAGCCGTACCCTAACCCTAACACTAACCCTAACCCATATGCTACGCCATACCCTCACCCGTACTCTAACCCGTATCCTAAGCCGAACCCTAACACTAACCCTAACCCTAACCTATACCCTACGCCGTACCCTCACCCGTACCCTAATCCGTACCTTAAGCCGTACCCTAACCCTAACCCTAACCCATACCCTACGCCGTACCGTAACTTGTATCCTAAGCCGTACACTAACCCTAACCAATACCCTACGCAGTACCCTCACCCGTACCCTCACCCGTACCGTAAGCCGTACCCTAACCCTAAACATAACCCTAACCCCTACCCTATGCCGTACCCTCACCCGTAACCTAACCCGTACCCTAAGCTGTACCCTAACCCTAACCCTAACCCTAACTGTAACCCTAACCCATACCCTACGCCGTACCCTAACCCGTACCCTAACCCGTATCCTAAGCCGTACCCTAACTCTAACCAATACCCTACGCAGTACCCTCACCCGTACCCTCACCCGTACCCTAAGCCGTACCCTAACCCTAACCCTAACCCTAACCCTAACCCCTACCCTAAGCCGTACCATCACCCGTACCCTATCCCATACCCTACGCCGTACACTAACTTGTATCCTAAGCCGTACACTAACCCTAACCAATACCCTACGCAGTACCCTCACCCGTAAACTCACCCGTACCCTAAGCCGTACCCTAACCCGTACCCTAATCCGTACCTTAAGCCGTACCCTAACCCTAACCCTAACCCATACCCTACGCCGTTCCCTAACATGTATCCTAAGCCGTACCCTAAACCCAACCCTAACCCTAGACCTAACCCTAACCCATACCCACGCCGTACCCTCACACGTACCCTAACGCGTACCCTAAGCCATACCCTAACCCTAACCCTAACCCTATCCCATACGCTATGCCGTACCCTCACCCGTACCCTAACCCGTATCCTAAGCCGTACCCTAACCCTAACCCTAACCCTAACCCATACGCTATGCCGTACCCTCACCCGTACCCTAACCCGTATCCTAAGCCGTACCCTAACCCTAACCCTAACCCTAACCTATACCCTACGCCGTACCCTCACCCGTACCCTAACACGTAACCTAAGCCGTACCCTAACCCTAACCCTAACTCTAACCCTAACCCATACCCTACGCGGTACACTAACCCGTACCCTAATCCGTATCCTAAGCCGTACCCTAACCCTAACCAATACCCTACGCAGTACCCTCACCCGTACCCTCAATCGTACCTTAAGCGGTACCCTAACCCTGACTCTAACCCTAACCCTAACCCCTACCATACGCCGTACCCTCACCCGTACCCTATCCCATACCCTAAGCCGTACCCTATCCCTAACACTAACCCTAACCCTAACCCCAACCCTAAACTACCCTTGACTGCTTTTGCCTCCATTAGATTTCCTAAGCACTAGTGTTTTAAGGAACAGGATAAAAAGAAAATCTTAATGTGATTTTTTTATAATGTGTTTATTCTTTATCTTATCCTAGTGACTAAAATCTTCTCCATGGCTGGACCCCAAATAATATTCCTTTACGTGCTAAGTGGTATCTACAGAGTGGGATAGGTTTAATAAATACCCTAATCCTAACGTGTACCCTAACCCTAACCCATACCCTAACCCTAAAGCGTACCCTAACCCAAACCCTAACCCTAACACGTACGCTAATCCTAACCCGTACCCTAAACCAATCCCTAACCCTAACCCTAACGCTAACCCATACCCTAGGCCGTACCCTCACCCATACCCTAAACCGTACCCTAAGCCGTACCCTAACCCTAACCCTAACCCTATCCCATAACCTACGCGGTATTCTCACACGTACCCTAAACCGTACCCTAAGCCGTACCTTAACCCTAACACTAACCGTAAACTATACCTTACGCCCTACCCTCACTCGTACCCTAACCCGTACCCTAATCCGTACCCTAACCCTAACCCATACCCTATGCCGTAACCGCACACATATCCCAACCCGTACCATAAGACGTACCCTAAACCTAACCCTAACCCTAACCCATACGCTACGCCATACCCTCACCGTACCCTAACCCGTACCATAAGCCGTACCCTAACCCTAACCCTAACCCTAACCCATACACTACGCCGTACCCTAACCCGTACCCTAACACTTATCCTAAGCCGTACCCTAACCCTAACCAATACCCTACGCAGTACCCTCACCCGTACCCTCACCCGTACCCTAAGCCGTACCCTAACCCATACCCTAACCCGTATCCTAAGCCATACACTAACACTAACCAATACCCTACGAAGTCCCCTCACCCGTACCCTCACCCGTACCCTAACCCATACCCTACGCCGTACCCTAACATGTATCCTAAGCCGTACCCTAACCCTAACCAATACCCTACGCAGTACCCTCACCCGTACCCTAAACTGTACCCTAAGCCGTACCCTAACCCTAACCCTAACCCTAACCCTAACCCTAACCCTAACCAATACCGTACAAAGTACCCTCACCCATACCCTCACCCGTACCCTAAGCCGTACCCTAACCCTAACCCTAACCCTAAACCTAACCCTAACCCATACCCTACAACGTGCCCTCACACTTACCCTAAACCGTACCCTAAGCCGTACCCTAACCCTAACCCTAACCCTAGCCCTACCCCTAACCCATACCCTACAACGTACCCTCACACTTACCCTAAACCGTAACCTAAGCCATACCCTAACCCTAACCCTAACCCTAGCCCTACCCCTAACCCATACCCTACGCCGTACCATCACACGTACCCTAACGCGTACCCTAAGCCATACCCTAACCCTAACCCTAACCCTAGCCCTAACCCTAACCCATACCCTACGCCGTACCCTCACACGTACCCTAACCCGTACCCTAACCCGTACCCTAACCCTTATCCTAAGCCATAACCTAACCCTAACCCATACCCTACGCGGTACCCTCACCAGTACCCTCACCCGTACCCTAAGCCGTACCCTAACCCTAACTCTAACCCATACGCTATGCCGTACCCTCACCCGTACCCTAACCCGTATCCTAAGCCGTACCCTAACCCTAACCCTAACCCTAACCCTAACCCTAACCCTAACCCTAACCCTAACCCTAACCCTAACCCTAACCTAACCCTAACCCTAACACATACACTACGCCGTACCCTCACCCGTACCCTAACCCATACCCTACGCCGTACCCTAACCTGTATCCTAAGGCATACCCTAACCCTAATCAATACCCTACGCAGTACCCTCACCCGTACCCTAACCCGTACCCTAAGCTGTACCCTAACCCTAACCCTAACCCTAACCCTAACCCATACGCTATGCCGTACCCTTACCCGTACCCTAACCCGTATCCTAAGCCGTACCCCAACCCTAACCTTAACCCTAACCCCTACCCTATGCTGTACTCTCACCCTTACCCCAATCCGTACCCTAAGCTGTACCCTAACCCTAACCCTAACCGTAACCCTAACCCATACCCTACGCCGTACCCTCATCCGTACCCTAACCCGTATCCTAAGCCGTACCCTAACCCTAACCAATACCCTACACAGTACCCTCACCCGTACCCTAACCCATAACCTACGCCGTACGCTAAACTGTATCCTAAGCCGTACCCTAACCCTAACAAATACCCTACGCAGTACCCTCACCTGTACCCTAAACCGTACCCTAAGCCGTACACTAAACCTAACCCTAACCCGAAGCCATACCCTACAACGTACCCTCACACTTACACTAAACCGTACCCTAAGCCGTACCCTAAATCTAACCCTAACCCTAAACTGTACCTTACGCCCTACCCTCAATCGTACCCTAATCCATACCCTAAGCCATACCCTAACCCTAACCCTAACCCTAGCCCTACCCCTAACCCATACCCTACGCCGTACCCTCACACGTACCCTAACGCGTACCCTAAGCCGTACCCTAACCCTAACCCTAACCCTAGCACTAACCCTAACCCATACCCTACGCCGTACCCTAACCTGTATCCTAAGCCGTACCCTAACCCTAACCAATACCCTACGCAGTACCCTCACCCGTACCCTCAATCGTACCCTAAGCTGTACCCTAACCCTAACCCTAACCCTAACCCCTACCGTACGACGTACCCTCACCCGTACCCTATCCCATACCCTAAGCCGTACCCTAACCCTAACACTAACCCTAACCCTAACCCCAACCCTAAACTACCCTTGAGTGCTTTGGCCTCCATTAGATTTCCTAAGCACTAGTGTTTTAAGGAACAGGATAAAAAGAAAATCCTAATGTGATTTTTTTATAATGTGTTTATTCTTTATCTTATCCTAGTGACAAAAATCTTCTCCATGGCTGGACCCCAAATAATATTCCTTTACGTGCTAAGTGGCATCTAGAGAGTGGGATAGGTTTAATAAATACCCTAACCCTAACGCGTACCCTAACCCTAACCCAAACCCTAACCCTAACACGTACGCTAATCCTAACCCGTACCCTAAACCAATCCCTAACCCTAACCCTAACGCTAACCCATACCCTACGCCGTACCCTCACCCGTACCCTAAACCGTACCCTAAGCCGTACCCTAACCCTATCCCTAACCCTAACCCATACCCTACAACGTATCCTCACACTTACCCTAAACCGTACCCTAAGCCGTACCTTAACCCTAACCCTAACCGTAAACTATACCTTACACCCTAGCCTCACTCGTACCCTAAACCGTACCCTAACCCTAACCCTAACCTTAACCCTAACCCATACCCTACGCGGTACCCTAACCCTAACCCTAATCCGTATCATAAGCCGTACCCTAACCCTAACCCTAACCCTAAACTATACCTTACGCCCTACCCTCACTCGTACCCTAACCCGTGCCCTTAGCCGTACCCTAAGCCTAACCCTAACCCTAGCCCTACACCTAACCCATACCCTACGCCGTACCCTCACACGTACCCTAAGCCGTACCCTAACCCTAACCCTAACCCTAACTCATACGCTATGCCGTACCCTCACCCGTACCCTAACCCGTACCCTAAGCCATACCCTAACCCTAACCCTAACCCTATCCCATAACCTACGCGGTACTCTCACACGTACCCTAACACGTACCCTAAGCCGTACCCTAACCCTAACCCATACCCTACGCCGTAACCGCACACGTATCCCAACCCGTACCCTAAGCCGTACCCTAACCCTAACCCTAACCCATATGCTATGCCGTACCCTCACCTGTACCCTAACCCGTACCCTAAGCCGTACCCTAACCCTAACCCTAACCCTAACCCTAACCCATACCCTACAACGTACCCTCACACTTACCCTAAACCGTACCCTAAGCCGTACCCCAAACCTAACTCTAACCCTAACACATACACTACGCCGTACCCTAACCCGTACCCTAACCCTTATCCTAAGCCGTAACCTAACCCTAACCAATACCCTACGCAGTACCCTCACCCATGCCCTCACCCGTACCCTAATCCGTACCCTAACCCTAACCCTAACACTAAACCTAACCCTAACCCATACGCTATGCCGTACCCTCACCCGGAACCTAACCCGTATCCTAAGCCGTACCCCAACCCTAACCTTAACCCTAACCCCTACCCTATGCTGTACTCTCACCCGTACCCCAACCCGTACCCAAAGCTGTACCCTAACCCTAACCCTAACCGTAACCCTAACCCATACCCTACGCCATACCCTAACCCATACACTAACCCGTATCCTAAGCCGTACCCTAACCCTAACCAATACCCTACGCAGTACCCTCACCCGTACCCTAACCCATACCCTACGCCGTACCCTAAACTGTATCCTAAGCCGTACCCTAACCCTAACCAATACCCTACGCAGTACCCTCACCCGTACCCTAAACCGTACCCTAAGCCGTACCCTAAGCCTAACACTAACCCTAGCCCTACCCCTAACCCATACCCTATGCCGTACCCTCACACGCACCCTAACGCGTACCCTAAGCCGTACCCTAACCCTAACCCTAACCCTAACCCATACGCTATGCCGTACCCTCACTCGTACCCCAACCCGTATCCTAAGCCGTACCCTAACCCTAACCCTAACCCTAACCTATACCCTACGCCGTACCCTCTCCCGTACCCTAATCCGTACCCTAAGCCGTACCCTAACTCTAACCCTAACCCTAACCCTAAACTATACCCTACGCCGTACCCTTACCCGTACCCTAACCCTAACCCTAACCCTAAACCTTACCCATACCCTACGCGGTACACTAACCCGTACCCTAATCCGTATCCTAAGCCGTACCCTAACCCTAACAAATACCCTACACAGTACCCTCACCCGTACCCTCAATCGTACCTTAAGCCGTACCCTAACCCTAACCCTAACCCTAACCCTAAGCACTACCGTACGCCGTACCCTCACCCGTACCCTATCCCATACCCTAAGCCGTACCCTAACCGTAACCCTAACCCTAACCCTAATCCTAATACCTACCCTACGCCGTACCCTCACCCGTACCCTATTCCATAACCTAATCCGTACCCTAACCCTAACACTAACCCTAACCCTAACCCTAACCCTAAACTACCCTTGACTTCTTTTGCCTCCATTAGATTTCCTAAGAACTAGTGTTTTAAGGAACAGGTTAAAAAGAAAATCCTAATGTGATTTTTTTATAATGTGTTTATTCTTTATCTTATCCTAGTGACTAAAATGTTCTCCATGGCTGGACCCCAAATAATATTCCTTTACGTGCTAAGTGGTATCTAGAGAGTGGGATAGGTTTAATAAATACCCAACTCTTAACGTGTACCCTAACCCTAACCCATACCTTAACCCTAACACGTACCCTAACCCTAACCCAAACACTAACCCTAACACGTACGCTAATCCTAACCCGTACCCTAAACCAAACCCTAACCCTAACCATAACCCTAACCCATACCCTACGCCGTAACCGCACACGTATCCCAACACGTACCCTAGGCCGTACGCTAACCCTAACCCTAACCCATACCCTACAACGTACCCTCACACTTACCCTAAACCGTACCCTAAGCCGTACCCTAAACGTAACCCTAACCCTAACACATACACTACGCCGTACCCTCACCCGTACCCTAACCCATACCCTACGCCGTACCCTAACCTGTATGCTAAGGCATACCCTAACCCTAATCAATACCCTACGCAGTACCCTCACCCGTACCCTAACCCGTACCATAAGCCGTACCCTAACCCTAACCCTAACCCTAACCCATACACTACGCCGTACCCTAACCCGTACCCTAACACTTATCCTAAGCCGTACCCTAACCCTAACCAATACCCTACGCAGTACCCTCACCCGTACCCTCACTCGTACCCCAAGCCGTACCCTAACCCTAACCCTAACCCTAAACTATACCTTACGCCCTACCCTCACTCGTACCCTAACCCGTACCGTAACCCGTATCCTAAGCCGAACCCTAACACTAACCCCAACCCTAACCTATACCCTACGCCGTACCCTCACGCGTACCCTAACCCGTACCCTAAGCCGTACCCTAACCCTAACCCTAACCCATACCCTACGCCGTACCCTAACCTGTATCCTAAGCCGTACCCTAACCCGAACCAATACCCTACGCAGTACACTCACCCGTACCCTCACCTGTACCCTAAGACGTACCCTAACCCTAACCCTAACCCTAAACCTAACCGTAACCCCTACCCTATGCCGTACCCTCACTCGTACCCTAACCCGTACCCTAAGCTGTACCCTAACCCTAACCCTAACCCTAACCTTAACCCTAACCCATACCCTACGCCGTACCCTAACCCGTACACTAACCCGTACCCTAAGCCGTACCCTAACCCTAACCCTAACCCTAACCCTCACCCGTACCCTAACACATACCCTACGCCGTAACCTAACCTATATCCTAAGCCGTACCCTAACCCTAACCAATACCCTACGCAGTACCCTCACCCGTACCCTAAACCGTACCCTAAGCCGTACCCTAACCCTAACCCTAACCCGAACCCATACCCTACAACGTACCCTCACACTTACCCTAAACCGTACCCTAAGCCGTACCCTAAATCTAACCCTATCCCTAAACTATACCTTACGCCCTACCCTCACTCGTACCCTAACCCGTACCCTAAGCCATACCGTAACCCTAACCCTAACCCTAGCCCTACCCCTAACCCATACCCTACGCCGTAGCCTCACACGTACACTAACGCGTACCCTAATCCGTACGCTAACCCTAACCCTAACACTAACCCTAACACATACGCTATGCCGTACCCTCACCCGTACCCTAACCCGTATCCTAAGCCGTACCCTAACCCTAACCCTAACCCTAACCTATACCCTACGCCGTACCCTCACCCGTACCCTAACCGCTACCCTAAGCCGTACCCTAACCCTAACCCTAACCCTAACCCTAACCCCTACCGTACGCCGTACCCTCACCCGTACCGTATCCCATACCCTAAGCCGTACCCTAACCCTAACCCTAACCCATACCCTACGCCGTACCCTCACACGTACCCTAACGCGTACCCTAAGTCGTACCCTAACCCTAACCCTAACCCAACCCTAACCCCTACCCTATGCCGTACCCTCACCCGTACCCTAACCCGTACCCTAAGCTGTACACTAACCCTAACCCTAACCCTAAACGTAACCCTAACCCATACCCTACGCCGTAACCTAACCTGTACCCTAACCCGTGTCCTAAGCCGTACCCTAACCCTAACCAATACCCTACGCAGTAACCTCACCCGTACCCTCACCCGTACCCTAACCCATACCCTACGCCGTACCCTAACCTGTATCCTAAACCGTACCCTAACCCTAACCAATACCCTACGCAGTACCCTCACCCGTACCCTAAACCTTACACTAAGCCGTACCCTAACCCTAACCCTAACCCTAACCCTAACCGATACCCTACAACGTACCGTCACACTTACCCTAAACCGTACCCTAAGCCGTACCCTAACCCTAAACCTAACCGTAAATTATACCTTACGCCCTACCCTCACTCGTACCCTAACCCGTACCCTAAGACGTACCCTAACCCTAACCCTAACCGTAACCCTACCCATATCCTACGCCGTACCCTAACCCATACCCTAACACGTATCCTAAGCCGTACCCTAACCCTAACCAATACCCTACGCAGTCCCCTCACCCGTACCCTCACCAGTACCCTAACCCATACCCTACGCCATACCCTAACCTGTATCCTAAGCCGTACCCTAACCTTAACCAATACCCTACGCAATACCCTCACCCGTACCCTAAACCGTACACTAAGCCGTACCCTAACCCTAACCCGAACCCATACCCTACAACGTACCCTCACACTTACCCTAAACCGTACCCTAAGCCGTACCCTAAATCTAACCCTAACCATAAACTATATCTTACGCCCTACCCTCACCCGTACCCTCACCCGTACCCTAATCCGTACCCTAAGCCGTACCCTAACCCTAATCCTAACCCTAACCTATACCCTACGCCGTACCCTCAACCGTACCCTAACCCGTACCCTAAGCCGTACCCTAACCCTAACCCTAACACTAACCCATACCCTACGCCGTACCCTAACCCGTATCGTAAGCCGTACCCTAACCCTAACCAATACCCTATGCAGTACGCTCACCCGTACCCTCACCCGTACCCTAAGCCGTACCCTAACCCTAACCCTAACCCTAACCCTAACCCTAACCCTAACACTAACCCTAAACTACCCTTGACTGTTTTGCCTCCATTAGATTTCCTAAACACTAGTGTTTTAAGGAACATGTTAAAAAGAAAATCCTAATGTGATTTTTTTATAATGTGTTTATTCTTTATCTTATCGTAGTGACTAAAATCTTCTCAATGGCTGGACCCCAAATAATATTCCTTTACGTGCTAAGTGGTATCTAGACAGTGGGATAGGTTTAATAAATACCCTAATCCTAACGTGTGACCTAAACCTAACCCATACCCTAACCCTAACGCGTACCCTAACCCTAACCCAAACCCTAACCCTAACACGTACGCTAATCCTAACCCGTACCCTAAACCAATCTCTAACCCTAACCCTAACGCTAACCCATACCTACGCCGTACCCTCACCCGTACCCTAACCCGTACCCTAACCCGTACCCTAAGCCGTACCTAACCCTAACCCTAACCCTAACCCATACCCTACAACGTATCCTCACACTTACCCTAAACCGTACCCTAAGCCGTACCTCAACCCTAACCCTAACCATAAACTATACCATACGCCCTACCCTCACTCGTACCCTAAACCGTACCCTAACCCGTACCCTAACCCTAACCCTAACCCTAACCCTAACCCTATCCCATAACCTAGGCGGTACTCTCACACGTACCCTAACGCGTACCCTAAGCCGTACCCTAACCCTAACCCATAGCCTATGCCGTAACCGCACACGTATCCCAACCTGTACCCTAAGCCGTACTCTAACCCTAACCCTAACCCTAACCCATACGCTATGTCGTACCCTCACCCGTACCCTAACCCGTACCCTAAGCCGTACCCTAACCCTAACCCTAACCCTAACCCTAACCGATACCCTACAACGTACCCTCACACTTACCCTAAACCGTACGCTAAGCCGTACCCCAAACCTAACTCTAACCCTAACACATACACTACGCCGTACCCTAACCCGTACCCTAACCCTTATCCTAAGCCGTAACCTAACCCTAACCAATACCCTACGCAGTACCCTCACCCATACCCTCACCCGTACCCTAAGCCGTACCCTAACCCTAACCCTAACCCTAACCCTAACCCTAACCCATACGCTATTCCGTACCCTCACCCGTACCCTAACCCGTATCCTAAGCCGTACCCTAACCCTAACCAATACCCTACGCAGTACCCTCACCCGTACCCTAACCCATACCCTACGCCGTACCCTAATCTGTATCCTAAGCCGTACCCAAACCCTAACCAATACCCTACGCAGTACCCTCACCCGTACCCTAAGCCGTACACTAAGCCTAACCCTAACCGGAACCCATACCCTACAACGTACCATCACAGTTACCCTAAACCGTACCCTAAGCCGTACCCTAAATCTAACCCTAACCCTAAACTATACCTTACGTCCTACACTCACTCGTACCCTAACCCGTACCCTAAGCCATACCCTAACCCTAACCCTAACCCTAGCCCTACCCCTAACCCATACCCTATGCCGTATCCTCACACGTACCCTAACGCGTACCCTAAGCCGTACCCTAACCCTAACCTAACCCTAGCACTAACCCTAACCCATACCCTACGCCGTACCCTAACCTGTATCCTAAGCCGTACCCTAACCCTAACCAATACCCTACGCAGTAACCTCACCCGTACCCTAAACCGTACCCTAAGCCGTACCCTAACCCTAACCCTAACCCTAAACCATACGCTATGCCGTACCCTCACCCGTACCCTAACCCGTATCCTAAGTCGTACCCTAACCCTAACCCTAACCCTAACCTATACCCTAGGCCGTACCCTCTCCCGTACCCTAACCCGTACCCTAAGCCGTACCCTAACCCTAACCCTAACCCTAACCCTAACCCATACCCTACGCGGTACCCTAACCCGTACCCTAATCCGTATCCTAAGCCGTACCCTAACCCTAACCAATACCCTATGCAGTACCCTCACTCGTACCCTCAATCGTACCCTAAGCCGTACCCTAACCCTAACCCTAACCCCTACCGTATGCCGTACCCTCACCCGTACCCTATCCCATACCCTAATCCTTATCCTAACCCTAACACTAACCCTAACCCTAACCCCAACCCTAAACTACCCTTGACTGCTTTTCCCTCCATTAGATTTCCTAAGCACTAGTGTATTAAGGGACAGGATAAAAAGAAAATCTTAATGTGATTTTTTTATAATGTGTTTATTCTTTATCTTATCCTAGTGACTAAAATGTTCTCCATGGCTGGACCCCAAATAATATTCCTTTACGTGCTAAGTAGTATCTAGAGAGTGGGATAGGTTTAATAAATACCCTACTCTTAACGTGTACCCTAACCCTAACCCATACCCTAACCCTAACACGTACCCTAACCCAAACCCTAACCCTAACACGTACGCTAATCCTAACGCGTACCCTAAACCAAACCCTAACCCTAACCCTAACGCTAACCCATACCCTACGCCGTAACCTCACCCGTACCCTAACCCGTACCCTAACCCTAACCCTAACCCTATCCCATAACCTACGCGGTACTCTCACACGTACCCTAACGCGTACCCTAAGCCGTACCCTAACCCTAACCCATACCCTACGCCGTAACCGCACACGTATCCCAACACGTACCCTAAGCCGTACCCTAACCCTAACCCTAACCCTAACCCATACGCTATGCCGTACCCTCACCCGTACCCTAAGCCGTACCCTAAGCCGTACCCTAACCCTAACCCTAACCCATACCCTACAACGTACCCTCACACTTACCCTAAACCGTACCCTAAGCCGTACCCTAAACCTAACCCTAACCCTAACACATACACTACGCCGTACCCTCACCCGTACCCTAACCAATACCCTACGCCGTACCCTAACCTGTATCCTAAGGCATACCCTAACCCTAATCAATACCCTACGCAGTACCCTCACCCGTACCCTAACCCGTACCCTAAGCTGTACCCTAACCCTAACCCTAACCCTAACCCATACGCTATGCCGTACCCTTACCCGTACCCTAACCCGTATCCTAAGCCGTACCCCAACCCTAACCTTAACCCTAACCCCTACCCTATGCTGTACTCTCACCCTTACCCCAATCCGTACCCTAAGCTGTACCCTAACCCTAACCCTAACCGTAACCCTAACCCATACCCTACGCCGTACCCTAACCCATACCCTAACCCGTATCCTAAGCCGTACCCTAACCCTAACCAATACCCTACACAGTACCCTCACCCGTACCCTAACCCATAACCTACGCCGTACCCTAAACTGTATCCTAAGCCGTACCCTAACCCTAACCAATACCCTACGCAGTACCCTCACCTGTACCCTAAACCGTACCCTAAGCCGTACACTAAACCTAACCCTAACCCGAAGCCATACCCTACAACGTACCCTCACACTTACACTAAACCGTACCCTAAGCCGTACCCTAAATCTAACCCTAACCCTAAACTGTACCTTACGCCCTACCCTCAATCGTACCCTAATCCATACCCTAAGCCATACCCTAACCCTAACCCTAACCCTAGCCCTACCCCTAACCCATACCCTACGCCGTACCCTCACACGTACCCTAACGCGTACCCTAAGCCGTACCCTAACCCTAACCCTAACCCTAGCACTAACCCTAACCCATACCCTACGCCGTACCCTAACCTGTATCCTAAGCCGTACCCTAACCCTAACCAATACCCTACGCAGTACCCTCACCCGTACCCTCAATCGTACCCTAAGCCGTACCCTAACCCTAACCCTAACCCTAACCCCTACCGTACGCCGTACCCTCACACGTACCCTATCCCATACCCTAAGCCGTACCCTAACCCTAACACTAACCCTAACCCTAACCCCAACCCTAAACTACCCTTGACTGCTTTTGCCTCCATTAGATTTCCTAAGCACTAGTGTTTTAAGGAACAGGATAAAAAGAAAATCCTAATGTGATTTTTTTATAATGTGTTTATTCTTTATCTTATCCTAGTGACAAAAATCTTCTCCATGGCTGGACCCCAAATAATATTCCTTTACGTGGTAAGTGGCATCTAGAGAGTGGGATAGGTTTAATAAATACCCTAACCCTAACGCGTACCCTAACCCTAACCCAAACCCTAACCCTAACACGTACGCTAATCCTAACCCGTACCCTAAACCAATCCCTAACCCTAACCCTAACGCTAACCCATACCCTACGCCGTACCCTCACCCATACCCTAAACCGTACCCTAAGCCGTACCCTAACCCTATCCCTAACCCTAACCCATACCCTACAACGTATCCTCACACTTACCCTAAACCGTACCCTAAGCCGTACCTTAACCCTAACCCTAACCGTAAACTATACCTTACACCCTAGCCTCACTCGTACCCTAAACCGTACCCTAACCCTAACCCTAACATTAACCCTAACCCATACCCTACGCGGTACCCTAACACGTACCCTAATCCGTATCATAAGCCGTACCCTAACCCTAACCCTAACCCGAACCCATACGCTATGCCGTACCCTCACTCGTACCCCAACCCGTATCCTAAGCCGTACCCTAACCCTAACCCTAACCCTAACCTATACCCTACGCCGTACCCTCTCCCGTACCCTAATCCGTACCCTAAGCCGTACCCTAACTCTAACCCTAACCCTAACCCTAAACTATACCCTACGCCGTACCCTTACCCGTACCCTAACCCGTACCCTAACCCTAACCCTAACCCTAAACCTTACCCATACCCTACGCGGTACACTAACCCGTACCCTAATCCGTATCCTAAGCCGTACCCTAACCCTAACAAATACCCTACGCAGTACCCTCACCCGTACCCTCAATCGTACCTTAAGCCGTACCCTAACCCTAACCCTAACCCTAACCCTAAGCACTACCGTACGCCGTACCCTCACCCGTACCCTATCCCATACCCTAAGCCGTACCCTAACCGTAACCCTAACCCTAACCCTAATCCTAATACCTACCCTACGCCGTACCCTCACCCGTACCCTATTCCATACCCTAATACGTACCCTAACCCTAACACTAACCCTAACCCTAACCCTAACCCTAAACTACCCTTGACTTCTTTTGCCTCCATTAGATTTCCTAAGAACTAGTGTTTTAAGGAACAGGTTAAAAAGAAAATCCTAATGTGATTTTTTTATAATGTGTTTATTCTTTATCTTATCCTAGTGACTAAAATGTTCTCCATGGCTGGACCCCAAATAATATTCCTTTACGTGCTAAGTGGTATCTAGAGAGTGGGATAGGTTTAATAAATACCCAACTCTTAACGTGTACCCTAACCCTAACCCATACCTTAACCCTAACACGTACCCTAACCCTAGCCCAAACACTAACCCTAACACGTACGCTAATCCTAACCCGTACCCTAAACCAAACCCTAACCCTAACCATAACCCTAACCCATACCCTACGCCGTAACCGCACACGTATCCCAACACGTACCCTAGGCGGTACCCTAACCCTAACCCTAACCCATACCCTACAACGTACCCTCACACTTACCCTAAACCGTACCCTAAGCCGTACCCTAAACGTAACCCTAACCCTAACACATACACTACGCCGTACCCTCACCCGTACACTAACCCATACCCTACGCCGTACCCTAACCTGTATGCTAAGGCATACCCTAACCCTAATCAATACCCTACGCAGTACCCTCACCCGTACCCTAACCCGTACCATAAGCCGTACCCTAACCCTAATCCTAACCCTAACCCATACACTACGCCGTACCCTAACCCGTACCCTAACACTTATCCTAAGTCGTACCCTAACCCTAACCAATACCCTACGCAGTACCCTCACCCGTACCCTCACCCGTACCCCAAGCCGTACCCTAACCCTAACCCTAACCCTAAACTATACCTTACGCCCTACCCTCACTCGTACCCTAACCCGTACCGTAACCCGTATCCTAAGCCGAACCCTAACACTAACCCCAACCCTAACCTATACCCTACGCCGTACCCTCACGCGTACCCTAACCCGTACCCTAAGCCGTACCCTAACCCTATCCCTAACCCATACCCTACGCCGTACCCTAACCTGTATCCTAAGCCGTACCCTAACCCGAACCAATACCCTACGCAGTACACTCACCCGTACCCTCACCTGTACCCTAAGACGTACCCTAACCCTAACCCTAACCCTAAACCTAACCGTAACCCCTACCCTATGCCGTACCCTCACTCGTACCCTAACCCGTACCCTAAGCTGTACCCTAACCCTAACCCTAACCCTAACCTTAACCCTAACCCATACCCTACGCCGTACCCTAACCCGTACACTAACCCGTACCCTAAGCCGTACCCTAACCCTAACCCTAACCCTAACCCTCACCCGTACCCTAACACATACCCTACGCCGTAACCTAACCTGTATCCTAAGCCGTACCCTAACCCTAACCAATACCCTACGCAGTACCCTCACCCGTACCCTAAACCGTACCCTAAGCCGTACCCTAACCCTAACCCTAACCCGAACCCATACCCTACAACGTACCCTCACACTTACCCTAAACCGTACCCTAAGCCGTACCCTAAATCTAACCCTATCCCTAAACTATACCTTACGCCCTACCCTCACTCGTACCCTAACCCGTACCCTAAGCCATACCGTAACCCTAACCCTAACCCTAGCCCTACCCCTAACCCATACCCTACGCCGTACCCTCACACGTACACTAACGCGTACCCTAATCCGTACGCTAACCCTAACCCTAACACTAACCCTAACACATACGCTATGCCGTACCCTCACCCGTACCCTAACCCGTATCCTAAGCCGTACCCTAACCCTAACCCTAACCCTAACCTATACCCTACGCCGTACCCTCACCCGTACCCTAACCGCTACCCTAAGCCGTACCCTAACCCTAACCCTAACCCTAACCCTAACCCCTACCGTACGCCGTACCCTCACCCGTACCGTATCCCATACCCTAAGCCGTACCCTAACCCTAACCCTAACCCATACCCTACGCTGTACCCTCACACGTACCCTAACGCGTACCCTAAGTCGTACCCTAACCCTAACCCTAACCCAACCCTAACCCCTACCCTATGCCGTACCCTCACCCGTACCCTAACCCGTACCCTAAGCTGTACACTAACCCTAACCCTAACCCTAAACGTAACCCTAACCCATACCCTACGCCGTAACCTAACCTGTACCCTAACCCGTGTCCTAAGCCGTACCCTAACCCTAACCAATACCCTACGCAGTAACCTCACCCGTACCCTCACCCGTACCCTAACCCATACCCTACGCCGTACCCTAACCTGTATCCTAAACCGTACCCTAACCCTAACCAATACCCTACGCAGTACCCTCACCCGTACCCTAAACCTTACACTAAGCCGTACCCTAACCCTAACCCTAACCCTAACCCTAACCGATACCCTACAACGTACCGTCACACTTACACTAAACCGTACCCTAAGCCGTACCCTAACCCTAAACCTAACCGTAAATTATACCTTACGCCCTACCCTCACTCGTACCCTAACCCGTACCCTAAGACGTACCCTAACCCTAACCCTAACCGTAACCCTACCCATATCCTACGCCGTACGCTAACCCATACCCTAACACGTATCCTAAGCCGTACCCTAACCCTAACCAATACCCTACGCAGTCCCCTCACCCGTACCCTCACCAGTACCCTAACCCATACCCTACGCCATACCCTAACCTGTATCCTAAGCCGTACCCTAACCCTAGCCCTACCCCTAACCCATACCCTACGCCGTACCCTCACACGTACCCTAACACGTACCCTAAGCCGTACCCTAACCCTAACCCTAACCCTAGCCCTAACCCTATCCCATATCCTACGCGGTACTCTCACACGTACCCTAACGCGTACCCTAAGCCGTACCCTAACCCTAACCCTAACCGTAACCGTAACCCATACCCTACGCCGTACCCTAACCCATACCCTAACCCGTATCCTAAGCCGTACCCTAACCCTAACCAATACCCTACGCAGTACCCTCACCCGTACCCTCACCCGTACCCTAACCCATACCCTACGCCGTACCCTAACCTGTATCCTAAGCCGTACCCTAACCTTAACCAATACCCTACGCAATACCCTCACCCGTACCCTAAACCGTACACTAAGCCGTACCCTAACCCTAACCCGAACCCATACCCTACAACGTACCCTCACACTTACCCTAAACCGTACCCTAAGCCGTACCCTAAATCTAACCCTAACCATAAACTATACCTTACGCCCTACCCTCACCCGTACCCTCACCCGTACCCTAATCCGTAACCTAAGCCGTACCCTAACCCTAATCCTAACCCTGACCTATACCCTACGCCATACCCTCAACCGTACCCTAACCCGTACCCTAAGCCGTACCCTAACCCTAACCCTAACACTAACCCATACCCTACGCCGTACCCTAACCCGTATCGTAAGCCGTACCCTAACCCTAACCAATACCCTATGCAGTACGCTCACCCGTACCCTCACCCGTACCCTAAGCCGTACCCTAACCCTAACCCTAACCCTAACCCTAACCCTAACCCTAACACTAACCCTAAACTACCCTTGACTGTTTTGCCTCCATTAGATTTCCTAAACACTAGTGTTTTAAGGAACATGTTAAAAAGAAAATCCTAATGTGATTTTTTTATAATGTGTTTATTCTTTATCTTATCGTAGTGACTAAAATCTTCTCAATGGCTGGACCCCAAATAATATTCCTTTACGTGCTAAGTGGTATCTAGAGAGTGGGATAGGTTTAATAAATACCCTAATCCTAACGTGTACCCTAACCCTAACCAATACCCTAACCCTAACGCGTACCCTAACCCTAACCCAAACCCTAACCCTAACACGTATGCTAAACCTAACCCGTACCCTAAACCAATCCCTAACCCTAAAACTAACCCTAACCCTAACCCTAACCCTAACCCTAAACTATACCTTATGCCCTACCCTCACTCATACCCTAACCCGTACACTAACCCTAACCCTAACCCTATCCCATAACCTACGTGGTACTCTCACACGTACCCTAACGCGTACCCTAAGCTGTACCCTAACCCTAACCCATACCCTACGCCGTAACCGCACACGTATGCCAACTCGTACCCTAAGCCGTACCCTAACCCTAACCCTAACCCTAACCCTAAACCATACCCTACAACGTACCCTCACACTTACCCTAAACCGTACCCTAAGCCGTACCCTAAACCTAACCCTAACCCTAACACATACACTACGCCGTACCCTAACCCTTATCCTAAGCCGTAACCTAACCCTAACCAATACCCTACGCAGTACCCTCACCCATACCCTCACCCGTACCCTAACCTGTACCCTAAGCCGTACCCTAACCCTAACCCTAACCCTAACCCATACGCTATGCCGTACCCTCACCCGTACCCTAACCCGTATCCTAAGCCGTACCCAAACCCTAACCTTAACCCTAACCCCTACCCTATGCCGTACCCTCACCCGTACCCTAACCCGTACCCTAAGCTGTACCCTAACCCTAACCCTAACCCTAAACGTAACCCTAACCCATACCCTACGCCGTACCCTAACCCGTACCCTAACCCGTGTCCTAAGCCGTACCCTAACCCTAACCAATACCCTACGCAGTAACCTCATCCGTACCCTCACCCGTACCCTAACCCATACCCTACGCCATACCCTAACCTGTATCCTAAACCGTACCCTAACCCTAACCAATAACCTACGCAGTACCCTCACCCGTACCCTAAACCGTACACTAAGCCGTACCCTAACCCTAACCCTAACCCATACCCTACAACGTACCCTCACACTTACCCTAAAACGTACCCTAAGCCGTACCCTAACCCTAACCAATACCCTACGCAGTATGCTCACCCATACCCTCACCCGTACCCTAAGCCGTACCCTAACCCTAACCCTATCCCTAACCCTAACCCTAACCCATACGCTATGCCGTACCCTCACCCGTACCCTAAACCGTATCCTAAGCCGTACCCTAACCCTAATCCTAACCCTAACCTATACCCTACGCCGTACCCTCACCCGTACCCTAAACCGTACCCTAACCCTAACCCTAACACTAACACATACCCTACGCCGTACCCTAACCCGTACCCTAACCCGTATCCTAAGCCGTACCCTAACCCTAACCAATAACCTATGCAGTACCCTCACCCGTACCCTCACCCGTACCCTAAACCGTACCCTAAGCCGTACCCTAACCCTAACCCTAACCCTAACCCCTACCCTACGCCGTACCCTCACCCATACCCTATCCCATACCCTAAGCCGTACCCTAACCCTAACCCTAACCCTAACCCTAACCCTAACCCTAACCCTAACCCTAACCCTAAACCAATCCCTAACCCTAAAACTAACCCTAACCCTAACCCTAACCCTAACCCATACCCTACAACGTATCCCCACACTTACCCTAACGCGTACCCTAAGCCGTACCCTAACCCTAACCCTAACCCGAACCCATACCCTACAACGTACCCTCACACTTACCCTAAACCGTACCCTAAGCCGTACCCTAACCCGTAACCTAATCCTAATCCTAACCCTAAGCAATACCCTACACCGTACTCTCACCCGTACCCTAACCCGTACCCTAAGCCGTACCCTATCCGTAACCCTAAACCTAACCCTAAATCATAGCCTACGTCGTACCGTAACCCATACCCTAACCCGTACCCTAAGCCGTGCCCTAACCCTAACCCTAACCCTAACACTAACCCATACCCTACGCCGTACCCTAACCCGTACCCTAACCCTAACCCTAACCCATACGCTACGCCGTACCCTCACCCGTACCCTAAACCGTATCCTAAGCCGTACCCTAACCCTAACCTATACCCTACGCCGTACCCTCACCCGTACCCTAACCCGTACACTAAGCCGTACCCTAAGCCGTAACCTAACCCTAACCCTAACCCTAAACTATACCTTACGCCCTACCCTCACTCGTACCCTAACCCGTACCCTAAGCCGTACCGTAACCCTATCCCTAACCCTAGCCCTACCCCTATCCCATAACCTACGCCGTACCCTCACCCGTACCCTAACCCTTATCCTAAGCCGTACCCTAACCCTAACCAATACCCTACGCAGTACGCTCACACATACCCTCACCCGTACCCTAAGCCGTACCGTAACCCTAACCCTAACCCTAACCCTAACCCTAACCCTAACCCTAACCCATACCCTAACCCTAACGCGTACCCTAACCCTAACCCAAACCCTAAACCTAACACGTATGCTAATCCTAACCCGTACCCTAAACCAATCCCTAACCCTAAAACTAACCCTAACCCTAACCCTAACCCTAACCCATACACTACAACGTATCCCCACACTTACCCTAACCCGTACCCTAAGCCGTAACCTAACCCTAACCCTAACCCGAAACTATACCTTGCGCCCTACCCTCACTCGTACCCTAACCCATACCCTAAGCTGTACCCTAACCTTAACCCTAACCCTAGCCCTAACCCTATCCCATACCCTACGCGGTACTTTCAAACGTACCCTAAAGCGTACCCTAAGCCGTACCCTAACCCTAATCCTAACCCTAACCTATACCCTACGCCATACCCTCACCTGTACCCTAATCCGTACCCTAAGCCGTACCCTAACCCTAACCCTAACCCTAACCCTAACCCTAACCCCTACCCTACGCCGTACCCTAACCCGTACCCTAACCCTTATCATAAGCCGTACCCTAACCCTAACCAATACCCTACGCAGTACGCTCACCCATACCCTCACCCGTACCCTAAGCCGTACCCTAACCCTAACCCTAACCCTAACCCTAACCCTAACACATAGGCTATGCCGTACCCTCATCCGTACCCTAAACCGTATCCTAAGCCGTACCCTAACCCTAACCCTAACACTAACCCTAACCCTAACACCTACCCTACGCCGTACCCTCACCCGTACCCTATCCCATACCCTAAGCCGTACCCTAACCCTAACACTAACCCTAACCCTAACCCTAACCCTAAACTACCCTTGACTGCTTTTGCCTCCATTAGATTTCCTAAGCACTAGTGTTTTAAGGAACAGGTTAACAAGAAAATCCTAATGTGATTTTTTTATAATGTGTTTATTCTTTACCTTATCCTAGTGACGAAAATCTTCTCCATGGCTGGACCCCAAATCATATTCCTTTACGTGCTAAGTGGTATCTAGAGAGTGGGATAGGTTTAATAAATACACTAATCCTAACGTGTACCCTAACCCTAACCCTAACCCTAACCCTAACCCTCACACTTACCCTAAACCGTACCCTAAGCCGTACCCTAAACCTAACCCTAACCGTAACACATACACTACGCCGTACCCTAACCCGTACCCTAACACTTATCCTAATTCGTACCCTAACCCTAACCAATACCCTACGCAGTACCCTCACCCATACCCTCACCCGTACCCTAAGCCATACCCTAACCCTAACCCTAACCCTAACCCTAACCCCTACCCTACGCCGTACCCTCACCCATACCCTAACCCCTACCCTAAGCTGTACCCTAACCCTAACCCTAACCCTAACCCTAACCCATACCCTACGCCGTACCCTAACCCGTACCCTAACCCGTATCCTAAGCTGTACCCTAACCCTAACCAATACCCTACGCAGTACCCTCACCCGTACCCTAAGCCGTACCCTAACCCTAACCCTAACCCTAACCCTAACCCTAACCCTAACCCTAACCTTAACCCTAACCCCAACCCTAAACTACCCTTGACTGCTTTTGCCTCCATTAGATTTCCTAAGCACTAGTGTTTTAAGGAACAGGATAAAAAGAAAATCCTAATGTGATTTTTTTATAATGTGTTTATTCTTTATCTTATCCTAGTGACTAAAATCTTCTCCATGGCTGGACCCCAAATAATATTCGTTTACGTGCTAAGTGGTATCTAGAGAGTGGGATAGTTTTAATAAATACCCTAATCCTAACGTGTACCCTAACCCTAACCCATACCCTAACCCTAACGCGTACCCTAACCCTAACCCAAACCCTAACCCTAACACGTACGCTAATCCTAACCCGTAACCTAAACCAATCCCTAACCCTAACCCTAACCCTAACCCATACCTTACGCCGTACCCTCACCCGTACCCTAACCCGTAACATAAGCCATACCCTAACCCTAACACTAACTCTAACCCTAACCCATACCCTACAACGTACCCTCACACTTACCCTAAAGCATACCCTAAGCCGTATCTTAACCCTAAACCTAACCGTAAACTATACCTTACGCCCTACCCTCACTCGTACCCTAACCCTTACCCTAAACCGTACCCTAAACCTAACCCTAACCCTAGCCCTAACCCTAACCCGTAACCTACGCTGTACCCTCACCCGTACCCTAATCCATACCCTAATCTGTACCCTAACCATAACCCTAACCCTAACTCTAACCCTAACCCATACCCTAAGCCGTACCCTAACCCTAACCCTAACCCTAACCATAACCCATACCCTACAACGTACCCTCACACTTACCCTAACCCGTACCCTAACCCTATCCCTAACCCTAGCCCTACCCCTAACACATAACCTATGCCGTACCCTCACCCATACCCTAACCCTTATCCTAAGCCGTTCCCTAACCAATACCCTACGCAGTACCCTCACCCATACCGTCACCCGTACCCTAAGCCGTACCCTAACCGTAACCCTAACCCTAACCCTAAACCATACGCTATGCCGTACCCTCACCCGTACCCTAAACCGTATCCTAAGCCGTACCCTAACCCTAATCCTAACCCTAACCTATACCCTATGCCATACCCTCACCCGTACCCTAACCCGTACCCTAAGCCGTACCCTAACCCTAACCCTAACCCTAACCCATTCCCTACACCGTAACCTAACCCGTACCCTAACCCGTATCCTAAGCCGTACCCTAACCCTAACCAATACCCTATGCAGTACCCTCACCCGTACCCTCATCCGTACCTTAAGCCGTACCCTAACCCTAACCCTAACCCCTACCCTACTCCGTACCCTCACCCGTACCCTATCCCATACACTACGCCGTACCCTATCCTGTATCCTAAGCCGTACCCTAACCCTAACCAATACTCTACGCAGTACCCTCACCCGTACCCTAACCCGTACCCTAAGCCGTACCCTAACCCTAACCCTAACGCGAACCCATACCCTATAACGTACCCTCACACTTACCCTAAACCGTACCCTAAGCCGTATCCTAACCCTAACACTAACCCTAAACTATACCTTACGCCCTGCCCTAACTCGTACCCTAACCCGTACCCTAAGCCGTACCCTAACCCAACCCTAACCTTAGCCCTACCCCTAACCCATACCCTACGCCGTACCCTCACATGTACCCTAAAGCATACCCTAAGCCGTACCCTAACCCTAACCCTAAAACTAACCCGTACCCTACGCCATAACCGCACACGTACCCTAACACGTACCCTAAGACGTGCCCTAACCGTAACCCTAACCCTAACCCTAACCCTAACCCATACCCTACAACGTACACTAACCCGTACACTAACCCGTACCCTAAGCCGTACCCTAACCCTAACCCTAAGCCTAACCCATACGCTACGCCGTACCCTCACCCGTACCCTAACCCGTATCCTAAGCCGTACCCTAACCCTAACCCTAACCTATACCCTATGCCGTACCCTCACCCGTGCCCTAACCCGTACCCTAAGCCGTACCCTAACCCTAACCCTAACCCTAACCCATACCCTACGCCGTACCCTAACCCGTACCCTAACCCGTATCCTAAGCCATACCCTAACCCTAACCAATACCCTACGCAGTACCCTCACCCGTACCCTAAGCCGTACCCTAACCCTAACCCTAACCCTAACCCTAAACCTAACCCCTACCCTACGCCGTACCCTCACCCGTACCCTATCCCATACCCTAAGCCGTACCCTAACCCTAACCCTAACCCTAACCCTAAACTAACCTTGACTGCTTTTGTCTCCATTAGATTTCCTAAGCACTAGTGTTTTAAGGAACAGGTTAAAAAGAAAATCCTAATGTGATTTTTTTATAATGTGTTTATTCTTTATCTTATCCTAGTGAGTAAAATCTTCTCCATGGCTGGACCCCAAATAATATTCCTTTACGTGCTAAGTGGTATCTAGAGAGTGGGGTAGGTTTAATAAATACCCTAATCCTAACGTGTACCCTAACCCCTACCCTAGCCCTAACACGTACCCTAACCCTAACAGAAACCCTAACCCTAACACGTACGCTAATCCTAAACCATGCCCTAAACCAATCCCTAAACCTAAAACTAACCCTAACCCAAACCGTAACGCTAACCCATACCCTACGCCGTACCCTCACCCGTACCCTAACCCGTACCCTAAGCCGTACCCTAAACCTAACCCTAACCCTAACCCATACCCTACAACGTATCCTCACACTTACCCTAAATCTTACCCTAAGCCGTACCCTAACCCTAACCCTAACCCTAAACTATACCTTACGCCCTACCCTCACTCGTACCCTCACCCGTACCCTAAGCCGTACCCTAACCTTAACCCTAACCCTATCCCTAACCCTAACCTTAAACTACCCTTGACTGCTTTTGCCTCCTTTAGATTTCCTAAGCAGTAGTGTTTTAAGGAACAGGTTAAAAAGAAAATCATAATCTGATTTTTTTATAATGTGTTTATTCTTTATCTTATCCTAGTGACTAAAATCTTCTCCATGGCTGGACCCCAAATAATATTCCTTTACGTGCTAAGTGGTATCTAGAGAGTGGGATAGCTTTAATAAATACCCTAATCCTAACGTGTACCCTAACCCTAACCCATACCCTAACCCTAACGCGTACCCTAACCCTAACCCAAACCCTAACCCTTACGCGTACCCTAACCCTAACCCAAACCCTAAGCATAACTCGTACGCTAATCCTAACCCGTACCCTAAACCAATCCCTAACCTTAAAACTAACCCTAACCCTAACCCTAACCCATACCCTACAACGTACCCTCACCCGTACCCTAACCCGTACCCTAAGCCGTACCCTAACCCTAACCCTAACCCTAAACTATACCTTACGCCCTACCCTCACTCGTACCCTAACCCGTACCGTAAGCCGTACCCTAACCCTATCCCTAACCCTAGCCCTACTCCTATCCCATAACCTACGCCGTACCCTCACCCGTACCCTAAGCCTTATCCTAAGCCGTACCCTAACCCTAACCAATACCCTACGCAGTATGCTCACCCATACCCTCACCCGTACCCTAAGCCGTACCCTAACCCTAACCCTATCCCTAACCCTAACCCTAACCCATACGCTATGCCGTACCCTCACCCGTACCCTAAACCGTATCCTAAGCCGTACCCTAACCCTAATCCTAACCCTAACCTATACCCTACGCCGTACCCTCACCCGTACCCTAAACCGTACCCTAACCCTAACCCTAACCCTAACACATACCCTACGCCGTACCCTAACCCGTACCCTAACCCGTATCCTAAGCCGTACCCTAACCCTAACCAATAACCTATGCAGTACCCTCACCCGTACCCTCACCCGTACCCTAAACCGTACCCTAAGCCGTACCCTAACCCTAACCCTAACCCTAACCCCTACCCTACGCCGTACCCTCACCCATACCCTATCCCATACCCTAAGCCGTACCCTAACCCTAACCCTAACCCTAACCCTAACCCTAACCCTAACCCTAACCCTAAACCAATCCCTAACCCTAAAACTAACCCTAACCCTAACCCTAACCCTAACCCATACCCTACAACGTATCCCCACACTTACCCTAACGCGTACCCTAAGCCGTACCCTAACCCTAAGCCTAACCCGAACCCATACCCTACAACGTACCCTCACACTTACCCTAAACCGTACCCTAAGCCGTACCCTAACCCGTAACCTAATCCTAACCCTAACCCTAAGCAATACCCTACACCGTACTCTCACCCGTACCCTAACCCGTACCCTAAGCCGTACCCTATCCGTAACCCTAAACCTAACCCTAAATCATAGCCTACGTCGTACCGTAACCCATACCCTAACCCGTACCCTAAGCCGTGCCCTAACCCTAACCCTAACCCTAACACTAACCCATACCCTACGCCGTACCCTAACCCGTACCCTAACCCTAACCCTAACCCATACGCTACGCCGTACCCTCACCCGTACCCTAAACCGTATCCTAAGCCGTACCCTAACCCTAACCTATACCCTACGCCGTACCCTCACCCGTACCCTAACCCGTACACTAAGCCGTACCCTAAGCCGTAACCTAACCCTAACCCTAACCCTAAACTATACCTTACGCCCTACCCTCACTCGTACCCTAACCCGTACCGTAAGCCGTACCGTAACCCTATCCCTAACCCTAGCCCTACCCCTATCCCATAACCTACGCCGTACCCTCACCCGTACCCTAACCCTTATCCTAAGCCGTACCCTAACCCTAACCAATACCCTACGCAGTACGCTCACACATACCCTCACCCGTACCCTAAGCCGTACCCTAACCCTAACCCTAACCCTAACCCTAACCCTAACCCTAACCCATACCCTAACCCTAACGCGTACCCTAACCCTAACCCAAACCCTAAACCTAACACGTATGCTAATCCTAACCCGTACCCTAAACCAATCCCTAACCCTAAAACTAACCCTAACCCTAACCCTAACCCTAACCCATACACTACAACGTATCCCCACACTTACCCTAACCCGTACCCTAAGCCGTAACCTAACCCTAACCCTAACCCGAAACTATACCTTACGCCCTACCCTCACTCGTACCCTAACCCATACCCTAAGCTGTACCCTAACCTTAACCCTAACCCTAGCCCTAACCCTATCCCATACCCTACGCGGTACTTTCAAACGTACCCTAAAGCGTACCCTAAGCCGTACCCTAACCCTAATCCTAACCCTAACCTATACCCTACGCCATACCCTCACCTGTACCCTAACCCGTACCCTAAGCCGTACCCTAACCCTAACCCTAACCTTAACCCTAACCCTAACCCCTACCCTACGCCGTACCCTAACCCGTACCCTAACCCTTATCATAAGCCGTACCCTAACCCTAACCAATACCCTACGCAGTACGCTCACCCATACCCTCACCCGTACCCTAAGCCGTACCCTAACCCTAACCCTAACCCTAACCCTAACCCTAACACATAGGCTATGCCGTACCCTCATCCGTACCCTAAACCGTATCCTAAGCCGTACCCTAACCCTAACCCTAACACTAACCCTAACCCTAACACCTACCCTACGCCGTACCCTCACCCGTACCCTATCCCATACCCTAAGCCGTACCCTAACCCTAACACTAACCCTAACCCTAACCCTAACCCTAAACTACCCTTGACTGCTTTTGCCTCCATTAGATTTCCTAAGCACTAGTGTTTTAAGGAACAGGTTAACAAGAAAATCCTAATGTGATTTTTTTATAATGTGTTTATTCTTTACCTTATCCTAGTGACGAAAATCTTCTCCATGGCTGGACCCCAAATCATATTCCTTTACGTGCTAAGTGGTATCTAGAGAGTGGGATAGGTTTAATAAATACACTAATCCTAACGTGTACCCTAACCCTAACCCTAACCCTAACCCTAACCCTCACACTTACCCTAAACCGTACCCTAAGCCGTACCCTAAACCTAACCCTAACCGTAACACATACACTACGCCGTACCCTAACCCGTACCCTAACACTTATCCTAATTCGTACCCTAACCCTAACCAATACCCTACGCAGTACCCTCACCCATACCCTCACCCGTACCCTAAGCCATACCCTAACCCTAACCCTAACCCTAACCCTAACCCCTACCCTACGCCGTACCGTCACCCATACCCTAACCCCTACCCTAAGCTGTACCCTAACCCTAAACCTAACCCTAACCCTAACCCTAACCTTAACCCTAACCCCAACCCTAAACTACCCTTGACTGCTTTTGCCTCCATTAGATTTCCTAAGCACTAGTGTTTTAAGGAACAGGATAAAAAGAAAATCCTAATGTGATTTTTTTATAATGTGTTTATTCTTTATCTTATCCTAGTGACTAAAATCTTCTCCATGGCTGGACCCCAAATAATATTCGTTTACGTGCTAAGTGGTATCTAGAGAGTGGGATAGTTTTAATAAATACCCTAATCCTAACGTGTACCCTAACCCTAACCCATACCCTAACCCTAACGCGTACCCTAACCCTAACCCAAACCCTAACCCTAACACGTACGCTAATCCTAACCCGTAACCTAAACCAATCCCTAACCCTAACCCTAACCCTAACCCATACCTTACGCCGTACCCTCACCCGTACCCTAACCCGTAACATAAGCCATACCCTAACCCTAACACTAACTCTAACCCTAACCCATACCCTACAACGTACCCTCACACTTACCCTAAAGCATACCCTAAGCCGTATCTTAACCCTAAACCTAACCGTAAACTATACCTTACGCCCTACCCTCACTCGTACCCTAACCCTTACCCTAAACCGTACCCTAAACCTAACCCTAACCCTAGCCCTAACCCTAACCCGTAACCTACGCTGTACCCTCACCCGTACCCTAATCCATACCCTAATCTGTACCCTAACCATAACCCTAACCCTAACTCTAACCCTAACCCATACCCTAAGCCGTACCCTAACCCTAACCCTAACCCTAACCATAACCCATACCCTACAACGTACCCTCACACTTACCCTAACCCGTACCCTAACCCTATCCCTAACCCTAGCCCTACCCCTAACACATAACCTATGCCGTACCCTCACCCATACCCTAACCCTTATCCTAAGCCGTTCCCTAACCAATACCCTACGCAGTACCCTCACCCATACCGTCACCCGTACCCTAAGCCGTACCCTAACCGTAACCCTAACCCTAACCCTAAACCATACGCTATGCCGTACCCTCACCCGTACCCTAAACCGTATCCTAAGCCGTACCCTAACCCTAATCCTAACCCTAACCTATACCCTATGCCATACCCTCACCCGTACCCTAACCCGTACCCTAAGCCGTACCCTAACCCTAACCCTAACCCTAACCCATTCCCTACACCGTAACCTAACCCGTACCCTAACCCGTATCCTAAGCCGTACCCTAACCCTAACCAATACCCTATGCAGTACCCTCACCCGTACCCTCATCCGTACCTTAAGCCGTACCCTAACCCTAACCCTAACCCCTACCCTACTCCGTACCCTCACCCGTACCCTATCCCATACACTACGCCGTACCCTATCCTGTATCCTAAGCCGTACCCTAACCCTAACCAATACTCTACGCAGTACCCTCACCCGTACCCTAACCCGTACCCTAAGCCGTACCCTAACCCTAACCCTAACGCGAACCCATACCCTATAACGTACCCTCACACTTACCCTAAACCGTACCCTAAGCCGTATCCTAACCCTAACACTAACCCTAAACTATACCTTACGCCCTGCCCTAACTCGTACCCTAACCCGTACCCTAAGCCGTACCCTAACCCAACCCTAACCTTAGCCCTACCCCTAACCCATACCCTACGCCGTACCCTCACATGTACCCTAAAGCATACCCTAAGCCGTACCCTAACCCTAACCCTAAAACTAACCCGTACCCTACGCCATAACCGCACACGTACCCTAACACGTACCCTAAGACGTGCCCTAACCGTAACCCTAACCCTAACCCTAACCCTAACCCATACCCTACAACGTACACTAACCCGTACACTAACCCGTACCCTAAGCCGTACCCTAACCCTAACCCTAAGCCTAACCCATACGCTACGCCGTACCCTCACCCGTACCCTAACCCGTATCCTAAGCCGTACCCTAACCCTAACCCTAACCTATACCCTATGCCGTACCCTCACCCGTGCCCTAACCCGTACCCTAAGCCGTACCCTAACCCTAACCCTAACCCTAACCCATACCCTACGCCGTACCCTAACCCGTACCCTAACCCGTATCCTAAGCCATACCCTAACCCTAACCAATACCCTACGCAGTACCCTCACCCGTACCCTAAGCCGTACCCTAACCCTAACCCTAACCCTAACCCTAAACCTAACCCCTACCCTACGCCGTACCCTCACCCGTACCCTATCCCATACCCTAAGCCGTACCCTAACCCTAACCCTAACCCTAACCCTAAACTAACCTTGACTGCTTTTGTCTCCATTAGATTTCCTAAGCACTAGTGTTTTAAGGAACAGGTTAAAAAGAAAATCCTAATGTGATTTTTTTATAATGTGTTTATTCTTTATCTTATCCTAGTGAGTAAAATCTTCTCCATGGCTGGACCCCAAATAATATTCCTTTACGTGCTAAGTGGTATCTAGAGAGTGGGGTAGGTTTAATAAATACCCTAATCCTAACGTGTACCCTAACCCCTACCCTAGCCCTAACACGTACCCTAACCCTAACAGAAACCCTAACCCTAACACGTACGCTAATCCTAAACCATGCCCTAAACCAATCCCTAAACCTAAAACTAACCCTAACCCAAACCGTAACGCTAACCCATACCCTACGCCGTACCCTCACCCGTACCCTAACCCGTACCCTAAGCCGTACCCTAAACCTAACCCTAACCCTAACCCATACCCTACAACGTATCCTCACACTTACCCTAAATCTTACCCTAAGCCGTACCCTAACCCTAACCCTAACCCTAAACTATACCTTACGCCCTACCCTCACTCGTACCCTCACCCGTACCCTAAGCCGTACCCTAACCTTAACCCTAACCCTATCCCTAACCCTAACCTTAAACTACCCTTGACTGCTTTTGCCTCCTTTAGATTTCCTAAGCAGTAGTGTTTTAAGGAACAGGTTAAAAAGAAAATCATAATCTGATTTTTTTATAATGTGTTTATTCTTTATCTTATCCTAGTGACTAAAATCTTCTCCATGGCTGGACCCCAAATAATATTCCTTTACGTGCTAAGTGGTATCTAGAGAGTGGGATAGCTTTAATAAATACCCTAATCCTAACGTGTACCCTAACCCTAACCCATACCCTAACCCTAACGCGTACCCTAACCCTAACCCAAACCCTAACCCTTACGCGTACCCTAACCCTAACCCAAACCCTAAGCATAACTCGTACGCTAATCCTAACCCGTACCCTAAACCAATCCCTAACCTTAAAACTAACCCTAACCCTAACCCTAACCCATACCCTACAACGTACCCTCACCCGTACCCTAACCCGTACCCTAAGCCGTACCCTAACCCTAACCCTAACCCTAAACTATACCTTACGCCCTACCCTCACTCGTACCCTAACCCGTACCGTAAGCCGTACCCTAACCCTATCCCTAACCCTAGCCCTACTCCTATCCCATAACCTACGCCGTACCCTCACCCGTACCCTAAGCCTTATCCTAAGCCGTACCCTAACCCTAACCAATACCCTACGCAGTATGCTCACCCATACCCTCACCCGTACCCTAAGCCGTACCCTAACCCTAACCCTATCCCTAACCCTAACCCTAACCCATACGCTATGCCGTACCCTCACCCGTACCCTAAACCGTATCCTAAGCCGTACCCTAACCCTAATCCTAACCCTAACCTATACCCTACGCCGTACCCTCACCCGTACCCTAAACCGTACCCTAACCCTAACCCTAACCCTAACACATACCCTACGCCGTACCCTAACCCGTACCCTAACCCGTATCCTAAGCCGTACCCTAACCCTAACCAATAACCTATGCAGTACCCTCACCCGTACCCTCACCCGTACCCTAAACCGTACCCTAAGCCGTACCCTAACCCTAACCCTAACCCTAACCCCTACCCTACGCCGTACCCTCACCCATACCCTATCCCATACCCTAAGCCGTACCCTAACCCTAACCCTAACCCTAACCCTAACCCTAACCCTAACCCTAACCCTAAACCAATCCCTAACCCTAAAACTAACCCTAACCCTAACCCTAACCCTAACCCATACCCTACAACGTATCCCCACACTTACCCTAACGCGTACCCTAAGCCGTACCCTAACCCTAAGCCTAACCCGAACCCATACCCTACAACGTACCCTCACACTTACCCTAAACCGTACCCTAAGCCGTACCCTAACCCGTAACCTAATCCTAACCCTAACCCTAAGCAATACCCTACACCGTACTCTCACCCGTACCCTAACCCGTACCCTAAGCCGTACCCTATCCGTAACCCTAAACCTAACCCTAAATCATAGCCTACGTCGTACCGTAACCCATACCCTAACCCGTACCCTAAGCCGTGCCCTAACCCTAACCCTAACCCTAACACTAACCCATACCCTACGCCGTACCCTAACCCGTACCCTAACCCTAACCCTAACCCATACGCTACGCCGTACCCTCACCCGTACCCTAAACCGTATCCTAAGCCGTACCCTAACCCTAACCTATACCCTACGCCGTACCCTCACCCGTACCCTAACCCGTACACTAAGCCGTACCCTAAGCCGTAACCTAACCCTAACCCTAACCCTAAACTATACCTTACGCCCTACCCTCACTCGTACCCTAACCCGTACCGTAAGCCGTACCGTAACCCTATCCCTAACCCTAGCCCTACCCCTATCCCATAACCTACGCCGTACCCTCACCCGTACCCTAACCCTTATCCTAAGCCGTACCCTAACCCTAACCAATACCCTACGCAGTACGCTCACACATACCCTCACCCGTACCCTAAGCCGTACCCTAACCCTAACCCTAACCCTAACCCTAACCCTAACCCTAACCCATACCCTAACCCTAACGCGTACCCTAACCCTAACCCAAACCCTAAACCTAACACGTATGCTAATCCTAACCCGTACCCTAAACCAATCCCTAACCCTAAAACTAACCCTAACCCTAACCCTAACCCTAACCCATACACTACAACGTATCCCCACACTTACCCTAACCCGTACCCTAAGCCGTAACCTAACCCTAACCCTAACCCGAAACTATACCTTACGCCCTACCCTCACTCGTACCCTAACCCATACCCTAAGCTGTACCCTAACCTTAACCCTAACCCTAGCCCTAACCCTATCCCATACCCTACGCGGTACTTTCAAACGTACCCTAAAGCGTACCCTAAGCCGTACCCTAACCCTAATCCTAACCCTAACCTATACCCTACGCCATACCCTCACCTGTACCCTAACCCGTACCCTAAGCCGTACCCTAACCCTAACCCTAACCTTAACCCTAACCCTAACCCCTACCCTACGCCGTACCCTAACCCGTACCCTAACCCTTATCATAAGCCGTACCCTAACCCTAACCAATACCCTACGCAGTACGCTCACCCATACCCTCACCCGTACCCTAAGCCGTACCCTAACCCTAACCCTAACCCTAACCCTAACCCTAACACATAGGCTATGCCGTACCCTCATCCGTACCCTAAACCGTATCCTAAGCCGTACCCTAACCCTAACCCTAACACTAACCCTAACCCTAACACCTACCCTACGCCGTACCCTCACCCGTACCCTATCCCATACCCTAAGCCGTACCCTAACCCTAACACTAACCCTAACCCTAACCCTAACCCTAAACTACCCTTGACTGCTTTTGCCTCCATTAGATTTCCTAAGCACTAGTGTTTTAAGGAACAGGTTAACAAGAAAATCCTAATGTGATTTTTTTATAATGTGTTTATTCTTTACCTTATCCTAGTGACGAAAATCTTCTCCATGGCTGGACCCCAAATCATATTCCTTTACGTGCTAAGTGGTATCTAGAGAGTGGGATAGGTTTAATAAATACACTAATCCTAACGTGTACCCTAACCCTAACCCTAACCCTAACCCTAACCCTCACACTTACCCTAAACCGTACCCTAAGCCGTACCCTAAACCTAACCCTAACCGTAACACATACACTACGCCGTACCCTAACCCGTACCCTAACACTTATCCTAATTCGTACCCTAACCCTAACCAATACCCTACGCAGTACCCTCACCCATACCCTCACCCGTACCCTAAGCCATACCCTAACCCTAACCCTAACCCTAACCCTAACCCCTACCCTACGCCGTACCGTCACCCATACCCTAACCCCTACCCTAAGCTGTACCCTAACCCTAAACCTAACCCTAACCCTAACCCTAACCTTAACCCTAACCCCAACCCTAAACTACCCTTGACTGCTTTTGCCTCCATTAGATTTCCTAAGCACTAGTGTTTTAAGGAACAGGATAAAAAGAAAATCCTAATGTGATTTTTTTATAATGTGTTTATTCTTTATCTTATCCTAGTGACTAAAATCTTCTCCATGGCTGGACCCCAAATAATATTCGTTTACGTGCTAAGTGGTATCTAGAGAGTGGGATAGTTTTAATAAATACCCTAATCCTAACGTGTACCCTAACCCTAACCCATACCCTAACCCTAACGCGTACCCTAACCCTAACCCAAACCCTAACCCTAACACGTACGCTAATCCTAACCCGTAACCTAAACCAATCCCTAACCCTAACCCTAACCCTAACCCATACCTTACGCCGTACCCTCACCCGTACCCTAACCCGTAACATAAGCCGTACCCTAACCCTAACACTAACTCTAACCCTAACCCATACCCTACAACGTACCCTCACACTTACCCTAAAGCATACCCTAAGCCGTATCTTAACCCTAAACCTAACCGTAAACTATACCTTACGCCCTACCCTCACTCGTACCCTAACCCTTACCCTAAACCGTACCCTAAACCTAACCCTAACCCTAGCCCTAACCCTAACCCGTAACCTACGCTGTACCCTCACCCGTACCCTAATCCATACCCTAATCTGTACCCTAACCATAACCCTAACCCTAACTCTAACCCTAACCCATACCCTAAGCCGTACCCTAACCCTAACCCTAACCCTAACCATAACCCATACCCTACAACGTACCCTCACACTTACCCTAACCCGTACCCTAAGCCGTACCCTAACCCTATCCCTAACCCTAGCCCTACCCCTAACACATAACCTACGCCGTACCCTCACCCATACCCTAACCCTTATCCTAAGCCGTTCCCTAACCCTAACCAATACCCTACGCAGTACCCTCACCCATACCGTCACCCGTACCCTAAGCCGTACCCTAACCGTAACCCTAACCCTAACCCTAAACCATACGCTATGCCGTACCCTCACCCGTACCCTAAACCGTATCCTAAGCCGTACCCTAACCCTAATCCTAAACCTAACCTATACCCTATGCCATACCCTCACCCGTACCCTAACCCGTACCCTAAGCCGTACCCTAACCCTAACCCTAACCCTAACCCATTCCCTACGCCGTAACCTAACCCGTACCCCAACCCGTATCCTAAGCCGTACCCTAACCCTAACCAATACCCTATGCAGTACCCTCACCCGTACCCTCATCCGTACCTTAAGCCGTACCCTAACCCTAACCCTAACCCCTACCCTACGCCGTACCCTCACCCGTACCCTATCCCATACACTACGCCATACCCTATCCTGTATCCTAAGCCGTACCCTAACCCTAACCAATACTCTACGCAGTACCCTCACCCGTACCCTAACCCGTACCCTAAGCCGTACCCTAACCCTAACCCTAACGCGAACCCATACCCTATAACGTACCCTCACACTTACCCTAAACCGTACCCTAAGCCGTATCCTAACCCTAACACTAACCCTAAACTATACCTTACGCCCTGCCCTAACTCGTACCCTAACCCGTACCCTAAGCCGTACCCTAACCCAACCCTAACCTTAGCCCTACCCCTAACCCATACCCTACGCCGTACCCTCACATGTACCCTAAAGCGTACCCTAAGCCGTACCCTAACCCTAACCCTAAAACTAACCCGTACCCTACGCCGTAACCGCACACGTACCCTAACACGTACCCTAAGACGTGCCCTAACCGTAACCCTAACCCTAACCCTAACCCTAACCCATACCCTACAACGTACACTAACCCGTACACTAACCCGTACCCTAAGCCGTACCCTAACCCTAACCCTAAGCCTAACCCATACGCTACGCCGTACCCTCACCCGTACCCTAACCCGTATCCTAAGCCGTACCCTAACCCTAACCCTAACCTATACCCTATGCCGTACCCTCACCCGTGCCCTAACCCGTACCCTAAGCCGTACCCTAACCCTAACCCTAACCCTAACCCTAACCCTAACACATACCCTACGCCGTACCCTAACCCGTACCCTAACCCGTATCCTAAGCCATACCCTAACCCTAACCAATACCCTACGCAGTACCCTCACCCGTACCCTAAGCCGTACCCTAACCCTAACCCTAACCCTAACCCTAAACCTAACCCCTACCCTACGCCGTACCCTCACCCGTACCCTATCCCATACCCTAAGCCGTACCCTAACCCTAACCCTAACCCTAACCCTAAACTAACCTTGACTGCTTTTGTCTCCATTAGATTTCCTAAGCACTAGTGTTTTAAGGAACAGGTTAAAAAGAAAATCCTAATGTGATTTTTTTATAATGTGTTTATTCTTTATCTTATCCTAGTGAGTAAAATCTTCTCCATGGCTGGACCCCAAATAATATTCCTTTACGTGCTAAGTAGTATCTAGAGAGTGGGGTAGGTTTAATAAATACCCTAATCCTAACGTGTACCCTAACCCCTACCCTAGCCCTAACACGTACCCTAACCCTAACAGAAACCCTAACCCTAACACGTACGCTAATCCTAAACCATGCCCTAAACCAATCCCTAAACCTAAAACTAACCCTAACCCAAACCGTAACGCTAACCCATACCCTACGCCGTACCCTCACCCGTACCCTAACCCGTACCCTAAGCCGTACCCTAAACCTAACCCTAACCCTAACCCATACCCTACAACGTATCCTCACACTTACCCTAAATCTTACCCTAAGCCGTACCCTAACCCTGACCCTAACCCTAGACCTAACCCTAACCCATACCCTACGCCGTACCCTCACACGTACCCTAACGCGTACCCTAAGCCGTACCGTAAACCTAACCCTAACCCTAACCCGTACGCTATGCCGTACCCTCACCCGTACCCTAACCCGTACCCTAAGCCGTACCCTAACCCTAACGCTAACCCTAACCTTAACCCATACCCTACAATGTACCCTCACACTTATCCTAAACCGTACCCTAAGCCGTACCTTAACCCTAACCCTAACCGTAAACTACAACTTACGCCCGACCCTCACCCGTACCCTAAACCTAACCCTAACCGTAGCCCTGACCCTAACCCATACCCTACGCCGTACCCTCACACGTACCCTAATGCGTACCCTACGCCGTACACTAACCCATACCCTACGCCGTAACCGCAAATGTATCCTAACCCGTACCCTAAGCCGTACCCTAACCCTAACCCTAACCCTAACCCTAACCCTAACACATACCCTACGCCGTACCCTAACCCGTACTCTCACCCGTACCCTAATCCGTACCCTAACCCTAACCCTAACCCTAACCCCTACCCTACGCCGTACCTTCACCCGTACCCTATCCCATACCCTAAGCCGTACCCTAACCCTAACACTAACCCTAACCCTAACCCTAACCCTAAATTACCCTTGACTGCTTTGCCTCCATTAGATTTCCTAAGCACTAGTGTTTTAAGGAACAGGTTAAAAAGTAAATCCTAATGTGATTTTTTTATAATGTGTTTATTCTTTATCTTATCCTAGTGACTAAAATCATCTCCATGGCTGGACCCCAAATAATATTCGTTTACGTGCTAAGTGGTATCTAGAGAGTGGGATAGGTTTAGTAAATACCCTAATCCTAACGTGTACCCTAACCCTATCCCATACCCTAACCCAAACCCTAACCGTAACACGTACGCTAATCCTAACCCGTACCCTAAACCAATCCCTAACCTTAAAACTAACCCTAACCCTAACCCTAACCCATACCCTACACCATACCCTCACCCGTACCCTAACCCGTACACTAAGCCGTACCCTAACCCTAACCCTAACCCGAACCCATACCCTACAACGTACCCTCACACTTACCCTAAACCGTACCCTAAGCCGTACCCTAACCCTAACCCTAACCCTAAACTATACCTTACGCCCTAGCCTCACTCATACCCTAACCCGTACCCTAAGCCGTACCCTAACCCTATCCCTAACCCTAGCCCTACCCCTAACCCATAACCTACGCAGTACCCTCACCCATACCCTCACCCGTACCCTAAGCCGTACCCTAACCCTAATCCTAACCCTAACCTATACCCTACGCCGTACCCTCACCCGTACACTAACCCGTACCCTAAGCCGTACCCTATCCCTAACCCTAACCCTAACTCATACCCTACGCCGTACCCTAACCCGTACCCTCACCCGTACCCTAAGCCGTACCCTAACCCTAACCCTAACCCGAACCCATACCTTACAACGTACCCTCACACTTACCCTAAACCGTACACCAAGCCGTACCCTAACCCTAACCCTAACCCTAAAATATACCTTACGCCCTACCCTCACTCGTACCCTAACCCGTACCGTAAGCCATACCCTAACCCTAACCCTAGCTGTAACCCTTATCCATACCGTACGCTGTACCCTCACACGTACCCTAACGCGTACCCTAAGCCGTACCCTAAACCTAACCCTAACCCATACCCTACGCCGTAACTGCACATGTATCCTAACCCGTACCCTAAGCCGTACCCTAACCCTAACCCTAACCCTCACCCGTACCCTAACCCGTATCCTAAGCCGTACACTAACCCTAACCCTAACCCTAACCAATACCCTACACCGTACTCTCACCCGTACCCTAACCCGTACCCTAAGCCGTGCCCTAACCCTAACCCTAACCCTAACCCTAACCCATACCCTACGCCGTACCCTAACCCGTACCCTAACCCGTACCCTAAGCCGTACCCTAACCCTAACCGTAACCCTAACCCATACGCTACGCCGTACCCTCACCCGTATCCTAACCCGTATCCTAAGCCGTACCCTAACCCTAACCCTAACCCTATCCGATACCCTACGCCGTACCCTCACCCGCACCCTAAGCCGTACCCTAACCCTAACCCTAACCCTAACCCTAACCCTAACCCCTACCCTACGCCGTACCCTCACCCGTACCCTATCCCATACCCTTAGCCGTAACCTAACCCTAACCCTAACCCTAACCCTAAACTACCCTTGACTGCTTTGTCTCCATTAGATTTCCTAAGCACTAGTGTTTTAAGGAACAGGTTAAAAAGAAAATCCTAATGTGATTTTTTTATAATGTGTTTATTCTTTATCTTATCCTAGTGACTAAAATCTTCTCCATGGCTGGACCTCAAATAATATTCCTCTACGTGCTAAGTGGTAGCTAGAGAGTGGGGTAGATTTAATAAATACCCTAATCCTAACGTGTACCCTAACCCCTACCTTAGCCCTAATGCGTACCCTAACCCTAAGACAAACCCTAACCCTAACACGTAAGCTAATCCTAAACCATATCATAAACCAATCCCTAACCCTAAAACTAACCCTAACCCAAACCCTAGCGCTAACCCATACCCTACGCCGTACCCTAAGCCGTACCCTAAACCTAAACCTAACCCTAACCCATACCCTACAACGTACCTTCACACTTACCCTAAACCTTACCCTAAGCCGTACCCTAACCCTAACCCTAACCCTAAACTACCCTTGACTGCTTTTGTCTCCATTAGATTTCCTAAGCACTAGTGTTTTAAGGAACAGGTTAAAAAGAAAATCCTAATGTGATTTTTTTTATAATGTGTTTATTCTTTATCTTATCCTAGTGACTAAAATCTTCTCCATGGCTGGACCCCAAATAATATTCCTTTACGTGCTAAGTGGTATCTAGAGAGTGGGATAGGTTTAATAAATACCCTAATCCTAACGTGTACCCTAACCCTAACCCATACCCTAACGCGTAACCTAACCCTAACCCAAACCCTAACCCTAATACGTACGCTCATCCTAACCCGTACCCTAAACCAATCCCTAACCCTAAAACAAATGCTAACCCTAACCCTAACCCTTACCCTACGCCGTACCCTCACCCGTACCATAACCCATACCCTAAGCTATACCCTAACCCTAAACCTAAATGATACCCTACGCCGTAACCGCACACGTATCCTAAGCCGTACCCTAAGCCGTACCCTAACCCTAACCCTAACCCTAACCCATATGCTACGCCATACCCTCACCTGTACCGTAACCCGTATCCTAAGCCGAACCGTAACACTAATCCTAACCCTAACCGTAACCCTATCCCATACCCTACGCCGTACCCTAACCTGTATCCTAAGCCGTACCCTAACCCTAACCAATACCCTACGCAGTACCCTCACCCGTAACCTCACCCGTACACTAAGCCGTACCCTAAACCTAACCCTAACCCTAACCCTAACCCTAACCCCTACCCTATGCCGTACCCTCACCCGTACCCTAACCCGTACCCTAAGCTGTACCCTAACTCTAACCCTAACCCTAACCGTAACCCTATCCCATACCCTACGCCGTACCCTAACCCGTACATTAACCCGTATCCTAAGCCGTACCCTAACCCTAACCAATACCCTACGCATTACCCTCACCCGTAACCTCACCCGTACCCTAAGCCGTACCCTAACCCTAACCCTAACCCTAACCCTAAACCTAACCCCTACCCTACGCCGTACCCTCACCCGTACCCTATCCCATACCCTACGCCGTACCCTAACCTGTATCCTAAGCCGTATCCTAACCCTAACAAATACCCTACGCAGTACCCTCACCCGTACCCTAACCCGTACCCTAAGCCGTACCCTAACCCTAACCCTAATGCGAACCCATACCCTACAACGTACCCTCACACTTACCCTAAACCGTACCCTAAGCCGTACCCTAACCCTAACACTAACCCTAAACTATACCTTACGCCCTGCCCTCACTCCTACCCTAACCCGTACCCTAAGCCGTACCCTAACCCTAACCCTCACCCTAGCCCTACCCCTAATCCATATCCTACGCCGTACCCTGACACGTACCCTAACGCGTACCCTAAACCGTACCCTAACCCTAACCCAAAAACTAACCCGTAGCCTACACCGTAACCGCACACGTATCCTAACCCGTACCCTAAGACGTACCCTCACCCTAACCCTAACCCTAACCCATACGCTACGCCGTACCCTCACCTGTAGCCTAACCCGTACCCTAAGCCGTACCCTAACCCTAACGCTAACCCTAACCTTAACCCATACCCTACAATGTACCCTCACACTTATCCTAAACCGTACCCTAAGCCGTACCTTAACCCTAACCGTAAACTACAACTTACGCCCGACCCTCACCCGTACCCTAAACCTAACCCTAACCGTAGCCCTGACCCTAACCCATACCCTACGCCGTACCCTCACACGTACCCTAATGCGTACCCTACGCCGTACACTAACCCTAACCCTAACCCTAACCCATACCCTATGCCGTAACCGCAAATGTATCCTAACCCGTACCCTAAGCCGTACCCTAACCCTAACCCTAACCCTAACCCTAACCCTAACACATACCCTACGCCGTACCCTAACCCGTACTCTCACCCGTACCCTAATCCGTACCCTAACCCTAACCCTAACCCTAACCCCTACCCTACGCCGTACCTTCACCCGTACCCTATCCCATACCCTAAGCCGTACCCTAACCCTAACACTAACCCTAACCCTAACCCTAACCCTAAATTACCCTTGACTGCTTTGCCTCCATTAGATTTCCTAAGCACTAGTGTTTTAAGGAACAGGTTAAAAAGTAAATCCTAATGTGATTTTTTTATAATGTGTTTATTCTTTATCTTATCCTAGTGACTAAAATCATCTCCATGGCTGGACCCCAAATAATATTCGTTTACGTGCTAAGTGGTATCTAGAGAGTGGGATAGGTTTAGTAAATACCCTAATCCTAACGTGTACCCTAACCCTATCCCATACCCTAACCCAAACCCTAACCGTAACACGTACGCTAATCCTAACCCGTACCCTAAACCAATCCCTAACCTTAAAACTAACCCTAACCCTAACCCTAACCCATACCCTACACCATACCCTCACCCGTACCCTAACCCGTACACTAAGCCGTACCCTAACCCTAACCCTAACCCGAACCCATACCCTACAACGTACCCTCACACTTACCCTAAACCGTACCCTAAGCCGTACCCTAACCCTAACCCTAACCCTAAACTATACCTTACGCCCTAGCCTCACTCATACCCTAACCCGTACCCTAAGCCGTACCCTAACCCTATCCCTAACCCTAGCCCTACCCCTAACCCATAACCTACGCAGTACCCTCACCCATACCCTCACCCGTACCCTAAGCCGTACCCTAACCCTAATCCTAACCCTAACCTATACCCTACGCCGTACCCTCACCCGTACACTAACCCGTACCCTAAGCCGTACCCTATCCCTAACCCTAACCCTAACTCATACCCTACGCCGTACCCTAACCCGTACCCTCACCCGTACCCTAAGCCGTACCCTAACCCTAACCCTAACCCGAACCCATACCTTACAACGTACCCTCACACTTACCCTAAACCGTACACCAAGCCGTACCCTAACCCTAACCCTAACCCTAAAATATACCTTACGCCCTACCCTCACTCGTACCCTAACCCGTACCGTAAGCCATACCCTAACCCTAACCCTAGCTGTAACCCTTATCCATACCGTACGCTGTACCCTCACACGTACCCTAACGCGTACCCTAAGCCGTACCCTAAACCTAACCCTAACCCATACCCTACGCCGTAACTGCACATGTATCCTAACCCGTACCCTAAGCCGTACCCTAACCCTAACCCTAAACCTCACCCGTACCCTAACCCGTTTCCTAAGCCGTACACTAACCCTAACCCTAACCCTAACCAATACCCTACACCGTACTCTCACCCGTACCCTAACCCGTACCCTAAGCCGTGCCCTAACCCTAACCCTAACCCTAACCCTAACCCATACCCTACGCCGTACCCTAACCCGTACCCTAACCCGTACCCTAAGCCGTACCCTAACCCTAACCGTAACCCTAACCCATACGCTACGCCGTACCCTCACCCGTATCCTAACCCGTATCCTAAGCCGTACCCTAACCCTAACCCTAACCCTATCCTATACCCTACGCCGTACCCTCACCCGCACCCTAAGCCGTACCCTAACCCTAACCCTAACCCTAACCCTAACCCTAACCCCTACCCTACGCCGTACCCTCACCCGTACCCTATCCCATACCCTTAGCCGTAACCTAACCCTAACCCTAACCCTAACCCTAAACTACCCTTGACTGCTTTGTCTCCATTAGATTTCCTAAGCACTAGTGTTTTAAGGAACAGGTTAAAAAGAAAATCCTAATGTGATTTTTTTATAATGTGTTTATTCTTTATCTTATCCTAGTGACTAAAATCTTCTCCATGGCTGGACCTCAAATAATATTCCTCTACGTGCTAAGTGGTAGCTAGAGAGTGGGGTAGATTTAATAAATACCCTAATCCTAACGTGTACCCTAACCCCTACCTTAGCCCTAATGCGTACCCTAACCCTAAGACAAACCCTAACCCTAACACGTACGCTAATCCTAAACCATATCATAAACCAATCCCTAACCCTAAAACTAACCCTAACCCAAACCCTAGCGCTAACCCATACCCTACGCCGTACCCTAAGCCGTACCCTAAACCTAAACCTAACCCTAACCCATACCCTACAACGTACCTTCACACTTACCCTAAACCTTACCCTAAGCCGTACCCTAACCCTAACCCTAACCCTAAACTACCCTTGACTGCTTTTGTCTCCATTAGATTTCCTAAACACTAGTGTTTTAAGGAACAGGTTAAAAAGAAAATCCTAATGTGATTTTTTTTATAATGTGTTTATTCTTTATCTTATCCTAGTGACTAAAATCTTCTCCATGGCTGGACCCCAAATAATATTCCTTTACGTGCTAAGTGGTATCTAGAGAGTGGGATAGGTTTAATAAATACCCTAATCCTAACGTGTACACTAACCCTAACCCATACCCTAACGCGTAACCTAACCCTAACCCAAACCCTAACCCTAATACGTACGCTCATCCTAACCCGTACCCTAAACCAATCCCTAACCCTAAAACAAATGCTAACCCTAACCCTAACCCTTACCCTACGCCGTACCCTCACCCGTACCATAACCCATACCCTAAGCTATACCCTAACCCTAAACCTAAATGATACCCTACGCCGTAACCGCACACATATCCTAAGCCGTACCCTAAGCCGTACCCTAACCCTAACCCTAACCCTAACCCATATGCTACGCCATACCCTCACCTGTACCCTAACCCGTATCCTAAGCCGAACCGTAACACTAATCCTAACCCTAACCGTAACCCTATCCCATACCCTACGCCGTACCCTAACCTGTATCCTAAGCCGTACCCTAACCCTAACCAATACCCTACGCAGTACCCTCACCCGTAACCTCACCCGTACCCTAAGCCGTACCCTAAACCTAACCCTAACCCTAACCCTAACCCTAACCCCTACCCTATGCCGTACCCTCACCCGTACCCTAACCCGTACCCTAAGCTGTACCCTAACTCTAACCCTAACCCTAACCGTAACCCTATCCCATACCCTACGCCGTACCCTAACCCGTACATTAACCCGTATCCTAAGCCGTACCCTAACCCTAACCAATACCCTACGCATTACCCTCACCCGTAAACTCACCCGTACCCTAAGCCGTACCCTAACCCTAACCCTAACCCTAACCCTAAACCTAACCCCTACCCTACGCCGTACCCTCACCCGTACCCTATCCCATACCCTACGCCGTACCCTAACCTGTATCCTAAGCCGTATCCTAACCCTAACCAATACCCTACGCAGTACCCTCACCCGTACCCTAACCCGTACCCTAAGCCGTACCCTAACCCTAACCCTAATGCGAACCCATACCCTACAACGTACCCTCACACTTACCCTAAACCGTACCCTAAGCCGTACCCTAACCCTAACACTAACCCTAAACTATACCTTACGCCCTGCCCTCACTCCTACCCTAACCCGTACCCTAGGCCGTACCCTAACCCTAACCCTCACCCTAGCCCTACCCCTAATCCATATCCTACGCCGTACCCTCACACGTACCCTAACGCGTACCCTAAACCGTACCCTAACCCTAACCCAAAAACTAACCCGTAGCCTACACCGTAACCGCAAACGTATCCTAACCCGTACCCTAAGACGTACCCTCACCCTAACCCTAACCCTAACCCATAAGCTACGCCGTACCCTCACCTGTACCCTAACCCGTACCTTAAGCCATGCCCTAACCCTAAACCTAACCCTAACCCTAACCCTAACACATAGGCTATGCCGTACCCTCATCCGTACCCTAAACCGTATCCTAAGCCGTACCCTAACCCTAACCCTAACACTAATCCTAACCCTAACACCTACCCTACGCCGTACCCTCACCCGTACCCTATCCCATACCCTAAGCCGTACCCTAACCCTAACACTAACCCTAACCCTAACCCTAACCCTAAACTACCCTTGACTGCTTTTGCCTCCATTAGATTTCCTAAGCACTAGTGTTTTAAGGAACAGGTTAACAAGAAAATCCTAATGTGATTTTTTTATAATGTGTTTATTCTTTACCTTATCCTAGTGACGAAAATCTTCTCCATGGCTGGACCCCAAATCATATTCCTTTACGTGCTAAGTGGTATCTAGAGAGTGGGATAGGTTTAATAAATACACTAATCCTAACGTGTACCCTAACCCTAACCCTAACCCTAACCCTAACCCTCACACTTACCCTAAACCGTACCCTAAGCCGTACCCTAAACCTAACCCTAACCGTAACGCATACACTACGCCGTACCCTAACCCGTACCCTAACACTTATCCTAATTCGTACCCTAACCCTAACCAATACCCTACGCAGTACCCTCACCCATACCCTCACCCGTACCCTAAGCCATACCCTAACCCTAACCCTAACCCTAACCCTAACCCCTACCCTATGCCGTACCCTCACCCATACACTAAACCCTACCCTAAGCTGTACCCTAACCCTAACCCTAACCCTAACCCTAACCCATACCCTACGCCGTACCCTAACCCGTACCCTAACCCGTATCCTAAGCTGTACCCTAACCCTAACCAATACCCTACGCAGTACCCTCACCCGTACCCTAAGCCGTACCCTAACCCTAACCCTAACCCTAACCCTAACCCTAACCCTAACCCTAACCTTAACCCTAACCCCAACCCTAAACTACCCTTGACTGCTTTTGCCTCCATTAGATTTCCTAAGCACTAGTGTTTTAAGGAACAGGATAAAAAGAAAATCCTAATGTGATTTTTTTATAATGTGTTTATTCTTTATCTTATCCTAGTGACTAAAATCTTCTCCATGGCTGGACCCCAAATAATATTCGTTTACGTGCTAAGTGGTATCTAGAGAGTGGGATAGTTTTAATAAATACCCTAATCCTAACGTGTACCCTAACCCTAACCCATACCCTAACCCTAACGCGTACCCTAACCCTAACCCAAACCCTAACCCTAACACGTACGCTAATCCTAACCCGTAACCTAAACCAATCCCTAACCCTAACCCTAACCCTAACCCATACCTTACGCCGTACCCTCACCCGTACCCTAACCCGTAACATAAGCCGTACCCTAACCCTAACACTAACTCTAACCCTAACCCATACCCTACAACGTACCCTCACACTTACCCTAAAGCATACCCTAAGCCGTATCTTAACCCTAAACCTAACCGTAAACTATACCTTACGCCCTACCCTCACTCGTACCCTAACCCTTACCCTAAACCGTACCCTAAACCTAACCCTAACCCTAGCCCTAACCCTAACCCGTAACCTACGCTGTACCCTCACCCGTACCCTAATCCATACCCTAATCTGTACCCTAACCATAACCCTAACCCTAACTCTAACCCTAACCCTTACCCTACGCCGTACCCTCACCCGTACCATAACCCATACCCTAAGCTATACCCTAACCCTAAACCTAAATGATACCCTACGCCGTAACCGCACACGTATCCTAAGCCGTACCCTAAGCCGTACCCTAACCCTAACCCTAACCCTAACCCATATGCTACGCCATACCCTCACCTGTACCCTAACCCGTATCCTAAGCCGAACCATAACACTAATCCTAACCCTAACCGTAACCCTATCCCATACCCTACGCCGTACCCTAACCTGTATCCTAAGCCGTACCCTAACCCTAACCAATACCCTACGCAGTACCCTCACCCGTAACCTCACCCGTACCCTAAGCCGTACCCTAAACCTAACCCTAACCCTAACCCTAACCCTAACCCCTACCCTATGCCGTACCCTCACCCGTACCCTAACCCGTACCCTAAGCTGTACCCTAACTCTAACCCTAACCCTAACCGTAACCCTATCCCATACCCTACGCCGTACCCTAACCCGTACATTAACCCGTATCCTAAGCCGTACCCTAACCCTAACCAATACCCTACGCATTACCCTCACCCGTAACCTCACCCGTACCCTAAGCCGTACCCTAACCCTAACCCTAACCCTAACCCTAAACCTAACCCCTACCCTACGCCGTACCCTCACCCGTACCCTATCCCATACCCTACGCCGTACCCTAACCTGTATCCTAAGCCGTATCCTAACCCTAACAAATACCCTACGCAGTACCCTCACCCGTACCCTAACCCGTACCCTAAGCCGTACCCTAACCCTAACCCTAATGCGAACCCATACCCTACAACGTACCCTCACACTTACCCTAAACCGTACCCTAAGCCGTACCCTAACCCTAACACTAACCCTAAACTATACCTTACGCCCTGCCCTCACTCCTACCCTAACCCGTACCCTAAGCCGTACCCTAACCCTAACCCTCACCCTAGCCCTACCCCTAATCCATATCCTACGCCGTACCCTGACACGTACCCTAACGCGTACCCTAAACCGTACCCTAACCCTAACCCAAAAACTAACCCGTAGCCTACACCGTAACCGCACACGTATCCTAACCCGTACCCTAAGACGTACCCTCACCCTAACCCTAACCCTAACCCATACGCTACGCCGTACCCTCACCTGTAGCCTAACCCGTACCCTAAGCCGTACCCTAACCCTAACGCTAACCCTAACCTTAACCCATACCCTACAATGTACCCTCACACTTATCCTAAACCGTACCCTAAGCCGTACCTTAACCCTAACCGTAAACTACAACTTACGCCCGACCCTCACCCGTACCCTAAACCTAACCCTAACCGTAGCCCTGACCCTAACCCATACCCTACGCCGTACCCTCACACGTACCCTAATGCGTACCCTACGCCGTACACTAACCCTAACCCTAACCCTAACCCATACCCTACGCCGTAACCGCAAATGTATCCTAACCCGTACCCTAAGCCGTACCCTAACCCTAACCCTAACCCTAACCCTAACCCTAACACATACCCTACGCCGTACCCTAACCCGTACTCTCACCCGTACCCTAATCCGTACCCTAACCCTAACCCTAACCCTAACCCCTACCCTACGCCGTACCTTCACCCGTACCCTATCCCATACCCTAAGCCGTACCCTAACCCTAACACTAACCCTAACCCTAACCCTAACCCTAAATTACCCTTGACTGCTTTGCCTCCATTAGATTTCCTAAGCACTAGTGTTTTAAGGAACAGGTTAAAAAGTAAATCCTAATGTGATTTTTTTATAATGTGTTTATTCTTTATCTTATCCTAGTGACTAAAATCATCTCCATGGCTGGACCCCAAATAATATTCGTTTACGTGCTAAGTGGTATCTAGAGAGTGGGATAGGTTTAGTAAATACCCTAATCCTAACGTGTACCCTAACCCTATCCCATACCCTAACCCAAACCCTAACCGTAACACGTACGCTAATCCTAACCCGTACCCTAAACCAATCCCTAACCTTAAAACTAACCCTAACCCTAACCCTAACCCATACCCTACACCATACCCTCACCCGTACCCTAACCCGTACACTAAGCCGTACCCTAACCCTAACCCTAACCCGAACCCATACCCTACAACGTACCCTCACACTTACCCTAAACCGTACCCTAAGCCGTACCCTAACCCTAACCCTAACCCTAAACTATACCTTACGCCCTAGCCTCACTCATACCCTAACCCGTACCCTAAGCCGTACCCTAACCCTATCCCTAACCCTAGCCCTACCCCTAACCCATAACCTACGCAGTACCCTCACCCATACCCTCACCCGTACCCTAAGCCGTACCCTAACCCTAATCCTAACCCTAACCTATACCCTACGCCGTACCCTCACCCGTACACTAACCCGTACCCTAAGCCGTACCCTATCCCTAACCCTAACCCTAACTCATACCCTACGCCGTACCCTAACCCGTACCCTCACCCGTACCCTAAGCCGTACCCTAACCCTAACCCTAACCCGAACCCATACCTTACAACGTACCCTCACACTTACCCTAAACCGTACACCAAGCCGTACCCTAACCCTAACCCTAACCCTAAAATATACCTTACGCCCTACCCTCACTCGTACCCTAACCCGTACCGTAAGCCATACCCTAACCCTAACCCTAGCTGTAACCCTTATCCATACCGTACGCTGTACCCTCACACGTACCCTAAAGCGTACCCTAAGCCGTACCCTAAACCTAACCCTAACCCATACCCTACGCCGTAACTGCACATGTATCCTAACCCGTACCCTAAGCCGTACCCTAACCCTAACCCTAAACCTCACCCGTACCCTAACCCGTATCCTAAGCCGTACACTAACCCTAACCCTAACCCTAACCAATACCCTACACCGTACTCTCACCCGTACCCTAACCCGTACCCTAAGCCGTGCCCTAACCCTAACCCTAACCCTAACCCTAACCCATACCCTACGCCGTACCCTAACCCGTACCCTAACCCGTACCCTAAGCCGTACCCTAACCCTAACCGTAACCCTAACCCATACGCTACGCCGTACCCTCACCCGTATCCTAACCCGTATCCTAAGCCGTACCCTAACCCTAACCCTAACCCTATCCTATACCCTACGCCGTACCCTCACCCGCACCCTAAGCCGTACCCTAACCCTAACCCTAACCCTAACCCTAACCCTAACCCCTACCCTACGCCGTACCCTCACCCGTACCCTATCCCATACCCTTAGCCGTAACCTAACCCTAACCCTAACCCTAACCCTAAACTACCCTTGACTGCTTTGTCTCCATTAGATTTCCTAAGCACTAGTGTTTTAAGGAACAGGATAAAAAGAAAATCCTAATGTGATTTTTTTATAATGTGTTTATTCTTTATCTTATCCTAGTGACTAAAATCTTCTCCATGGCTGGACCTCAAATAATATTCCTCTACGTGCTAAGTGGTAGCTAGAGAGTGGGGTAGATTTAATAAATACCCTAATCCTAACGTGTACCCTAACCCCTACCTTAGCCCTAATGCGTACCCTAACCCTAAGACAAACCCTAACCCTAACACGTACGCTAATCCTAAACCATATCATAAACCAATCCCTAACCCTAAAACTAACCCTAACCCAAACCCTAGCGCTAACCCATACCCTACGCCGTACCCTAAGCCGTACCCTAAACCTAAACCTAACCCTAACCCATACCCTACAACGTACCTTCACACTTACCCTAAACCTTACCCTAAGCCGTACCCTAACCCTAACCCTAACCCTAAACTACCCTTGACTGCTTTTGTCTCCATTAGATTTCCTAAACACTAGTGTTTTAAGGAACAGGTTAAAAAGAAAATCCTAATGTGATTTTTTTTATAATGTGTTTATTCTTTATCTTATCCTAGTGACTAAAATCTTCTCCATGGCTGGACCCCAAATAATATTCCTTTACGTGCTAAGTGGTATCTAGAGAGTGGGATAGGTTTAATAAATACCCTAATCCTAACGTGTACACTAACCCTAACCCATACCCTAACGCGTAACCTAACCCTAACCCAAACCCTAACCCTAATACGTACGCTCATCCTAACCCGTACCCTAAACCAATCCCTAACCCTAAAACAAATGCTAACCCTAACCCTAACCCTTACCCTACGCCGTACCCTCACCCGTACCATAACCCATACCCTAAGCTATACCCTAACCCTAAACCTAAATGATACCCTACGCCGTAACCGCACACGTATCCTAAGCCGTACCCTAAGCCGTACCCTAACCCTAACCCTAACCCTAACCCATATGCTACGCCATACCCTCACCTGTACCCTAACCCGTATCCTAAGCCGAACCGTAACACTAATCCTAACCCTAACCGTAACCCTATCCCATACCCTACGCCGTACCCTAACCTGTATCCTAAGCCGTACCCTAACCCTAACCAATACCCTACGCAGTACCCTCACCCGTAACCTCACCCGTACCCTAAGCCGTACCCTAAACCTAACCCTAACCCTAACCCTAACCCTAACCCCTACCCTATGCCGTACCCTCACCCGTACCCTAACCCGTACCCTAAGCTGTACCCTAACTCTAACCCTAACCCTAACCGTAACCCTATCCCATACCCTACGCCGTACCCTAACCCGTACATTAACCCGTATCCTAAGCCGTACCCTAACCCTAACCAATACCCTACGCATTACCCTCACCCGTAAACTCACCCGTACCCTAAGCCGTACCCTAACCCTAACCCTAACCCTAACCCTAAACCTAACCCCTACCCTACGCCGTACCCTCACCCGTACCCTATCCCATACCCTACGCCGTACCCTAACCTGTATCCTAAGCCGTATCCTAACCCTAACCAATACCCTACGCAGTACCCTCACCCGTACCCTAACCCGTACCCTAAGCCGTACCCTAACCCTAACCCTAATGCGAACCCATACCCTACAACGTACCCTCACACTTACCCTAAACCGTACCCTAAGCCGTACCCTAACCCTAACACTAACCCTAAACTATACCTTACGCCCTGCCCTCACTCCTACCCTAACCCGTACCCTAAGCCGTACCCTAACCCTAACCCTCACCCTAGCCCTACCCCTAATCCATATCCTACGCCGTACCCTCACACGTACCCTAACGCGTACCCTAAACCGTACCCTAACCCTAACCCAAAAACTAACCCGTAGCCTACACCGTAACCGCAAACGTATCCTAACCCGTACCCTAAGACGTACCCTCACCCTAACCCTAACCCTAACCCATAAGCTACGCCGTACCCTCACCTGTACCCTAACCCGTACCTTAAGCCATGCCCTAACCCTAAACCTAACCCTAACCCTAACCCTAACACATAGGCTATGCCGTACCCTCATCCGTACCCTAAACCGTATCCTAAGCCGTAACCTAACCCTAACCCTAACCCTAACCCATACACTACAACGTATCCCCACACTTACCCTAACCCGTACCCTAAGCCGTAACCTAACCCTAACCCTAACCCGAAACTATACCTTACGCCCTACCCTCACTCGTACCCTAACCCATACCCTAAGCTGTACCCTAACCTTAACCCTAACCCTAGCCCTAACCCTATCCCATACCCTACGCGGTACTTTCAAACGTACCCTAAAGCGTACCCTAAGCCGTACCCTAACCCTAATCCTAACCCTAACCTATACCCTACGCCATACCCTCACCTGTACCCTAACCCGTACCCTAAGCCGTACCCTAACCCTAACCCTAACCCTAACCCTAACCCTAACCCCTACCCTACGCCGTACCCTAACCCGTACCCTAACCCTTATCATAAGCCGTACCCTAACCCTAACCAATACCCTACGCAGTACGCTCACCCATACCCTCACCCGTACCCTAAGCCGTACCCTAACCCTAACCCTAACCCTAACCCTAACCCTAACACATAGGCTATGCCGTACCCTCATCCGTACCCTAAACCGTATCCTAAGCCGTACCCTAACCCTAACCCTAACACTAACCCTAACCCTAACACCTACCCTACGCCGTACCCTCACCCGTACCCTATCCCATACCCTAAGCCGTACCCTAACCCTAACACTAACCCTAACCCTAACCCTAACCCTAAACTACCCTTGACTGCTTTTGCCTCCATTAGATTTCCTAAGCACTAGTGTTTTAAGGAACAGGTTAACAAGAAAATCCTAATGTGATTTTTTTATAATGTGTTTATTCTTTACCTTATCCTAGTGACGAAAATCTTCTCCATGGCTGGACCCCAAATCATATTCCTTTACGTGCTAAGTGGTATCTAGAGAGTGGGATAGGTTTAATAAATACACTAATCCTAACGTGTACCCTAACCCTAACCCTAACCCTAACCCTAACCCTCACACTTACCCTAAACCGTACCCTAAGCCGTACCCTAAACCTAACCCTAACCGTAACACATACACTACGCCGTACCCTAACCCGTACCCTAACACTTATCCTAATTCGTACCCTAACCCTAACCAATACCCTACGCAGTACCCTCACCCATACCCTCACCCGTACCCTAAGCCATACCCTAACCTAACCCTAACCCTAACCCTAACCCCTACCCTACGCCGTACCCTCACCCATACCCTAACCCCTACCCTAAGCTGTACCCTAACCCTAACCCTAACCCTAACCCTAACCCATACCCTACGCTGTACCCTAACCCGTACCCTAACCCGTATCCTAAGCTGTACCCTAACCCTAACCAATACCCTACGCAGTACCCTCACCCGTACCCTAAGCCGTACCCTAACCCTAACCCTAACCCTAACCCTAACCCTAACCTTAACCCTAACCCCAACCCTAAACTACCCTTGACTGCTTTTGCCTCCATTAGATTTCCTAAGCACTAGTGTTTTAAGGAACAGGATAAAAAGAAAATCCTAATGTGATTTTTTTATAATGTGTTTATTCTTTATCTTATCCTAGTGACTAAAATCTTCTCCATGGCTGGACCCCAAATAATATTCGTTTACGTGCTAAGTGGTATCTAGAGAGTGGGATAGTTTTAATAAATACCCTAATCCTAACGTGTACCCTAACCCTAACCCATACCCTAACCCTAACGCGTACCCTAACCCTAACCCAAACCCTAACCCTAACACGTACGCTAATCCTAACCCGTAACCTAAACCAATCCCTAACCCTAACCCTAACCCTAACCCATACCTTACGCCGTACCCTCACCCGTACCCTAACCCGTAACATAAGCCGTACCCTAACCCTAACACTAACTCTAACCCTAACCCATACCCTACAACGTACCCTCACACTTACCCTAAAGCATACCCTAAGCCGTATCTTAACCCTAAACCTAACCGTAAACTATACCTTACGCCCTACCCTCACTCGTACCCTAACCCTTACCCTAAACCGTACCCTAAACCTAACCCTAACCCTAGCCCTAACCCTAACCCGTAACCTACGCTGTACCCTCACCCGTACCCTAATCCATACCCTAATCTGTACCCTAACCATAACCCTAACCCTAACTCTAACCCTAACCCATACCCTAAGCCGTACCCTAACCCTAACCCTAACCCTAACCATAACCCATACCCTACAACGTACCCTCACACTTACCCTAACCCGTACCCTAAGCCGTACCCTAACCCTATCCCTAACCCTAGCCCTACCCCTAACACATAACCTACGCCGTACCCTCACCCATACCCTAACCCTTATCCTAAGCCGTTCCCTAACCCTAACCAATACCCTACGCAGTACCCTCACCCATACCGTCACCCGTACCCTAAGCCGTACCCTAACCGTAACCCTAACCCTAACCCTAAACCATACGCTATGCCGTACCCTCACCCGTACCCTAAACCGTATCCTAAGCCGTACCCTAACCCTAATCCTAAACCTAACCTATACCCTATGCCATACCCTCACCCGTACCCTAACCCGTACCCTAAGCCGTACCCTAACCCTAACCCTAACCCTAACCCATTCCCTACGCCGTAACCTAACCCGTACCCTAACGCGTATCCTAAGCCGTACCCTAACCCTAACCAATACCCTATGCAGTACCCTCACCCGTACCCTCATCCGTACCTTAAGCCGTACCCTAACCCTAACCCTAACCCCTACCCTACGCCGTACCCTCACCCGTACCCTATCCCAAACACTACGCCATACCCTATCCTGTATCCTAAGCCGTACCCTAACCCTAACCAATACTCTACGCAGTACCCTCACCCGTACCCTAACCCGTACCCTAAGCCGTACCCTAACCCTAACCCTAACGCGAACCCATACCCTATAACGTACCCTCACACTTACCCTAAACCGTACCCTAAGCCGTATCCTAACCCTAACACTAACCCTAAACTATACCTTACGCCCTGCCCTAACTCGTACCCTAACCCGTACCCTAAGCCGTACCCTAACCCAACCCTAACCTTAGCCCTACCCCTAACCCATACCCTACGCCGTACCCTCACATGTACCCTAAAGCGTACCCTAAGCCGTACCCTAACCCTAACCCTAAAACTAACCCGTACCCTACGCCGTAACCGCACACGTACCCTAACACGTACCCTAAGACGTGCCCTAACCGTAACCCTAACCCTAACCCTAACCCTAACCCATACCCTACGCCGTACCCTAACCCGTACCCTAACCCGTATCCTAAGCCATACCCTAACCCTAACCAATACCCTACGCAGTACCCTCACCCGTACCCTAAGCCGTACCCTAACCCTAACCCTAACCCTAACCCTAAACCTAACCCCTACCCTACGCCGTACCCTCACCCGTACCCTATCCCATACCCTAAGCCGTACCCTATCCCTAACCCTAACCCTAACCCTAAACTAACCTTGACTGCTTTTGTCTCCATTAGATTTCCTAAGCACTAGTGTTTTAAGGAACAGGTTAAAAAGAAAATCCTAATGTGATTTTTTTATAATGTGTTTATTCTTTATCTTATCCTAGTGAGTAAAATCTTCTCCATGGCTGGACCCCAAATAATATTCCTTTACGTGCTAAGTAGTATCTAGAGAGTGGGGTAGGTTTAATAAATACCCTAATCCTAACGTGTACCCTAACCCCTACCCTAGCCCTAACACGTACCCTAACCCTAACAGAAACCCTAACCCTAACACGTACGCTAATCCTAAACCATGCCCTAAACCAATCCCTAAACCTAAAACTAACCCTAACCCAAACCGTAACGCTAACCCATACCCTACGCCGTACCCTCACCCGTACCCTAACCCGTACCCTAAGCCGTACCCTAAACCTAACCCTAACCCTAACCCATACCCTACAACGTATCCTCACACTTACCCTAAATCTTACCCTAAGCCGTACCCTAACCCTAGACCTAACCCTAACCCATACCCTACGCCGTACCCTCACACGTACCCTAACGCGTACCCTAAGCCGTACCGTAAACCTAACCCTAACCCTAACCCGTACGCTATGCCGTACCCTCACCCGTACCCTAACCCGTACCCTAAGCCGTACCCTAACCCTAACGCTAACCCTAACCTTAACCCATACCCTACAATGTACCCTCACACTTATCCTAAACCGTACCCTAAGCCGTACCTTAACCCTAACCCTAACCGTAAACTACAACTTACGCCCGACCCTCACCCGTACCCTAAACCTAACCCTAACCGTAGCCCTGACCCTAACCCATACCCTACGCCGTACCCTCACACGTACCCTAATGCGTATCCTACGCCGTACACTAACCCATACCCTACGCCGTAACCGCAAATGTATCCTAACCCGTACCCTAAGCCGTACCCTAACCCTAACCCTAACCCTAACCCTAACCCTAACACATACCCTACGCCGTACCCTAACCCGTACTCTCACCCGTACCCTAATCCGTACCCTAACCCTAACCCTAACCCTAACCCCTACCCTACGCCGTACCTTCACCCGTACCCTATCCCATACCCTAAGCCGTACCCTAACCCTAACACTAACCCTAACCCTAACCCTAACCCTAAATTACCCTTGACTGCTTTGCCTCCATTAGATTTCCTAAGCACTAGTGTTTTAAGGAACAGGTTAAAAAGTAAATCCTAATGTGATTTTTTTATAATGTGTTTATTCTTTATCTTATCCTAGTGACTAAAATCATCTCCATGGCTGGACCCCAAATAATATTCGTTTACGTGCTAAGTGGTATCTAGAGAGTGGGATAGGTTTAGTAAATACCCTAATCCTAACGTGTACCCTAACCCTATCCCATACCCTAACCCAAACCCTAACCGTAACACGTACGCTAATCCTAACCCGTACCCTAAACCAATCCCTAACCTTAAAACTAACCCTAACCCTAACCCTAACCCATACCCTACACCATACCCTCACCCGTACCCTAACCCGTACACTAAGCTGTACCCTAACCCTAACCCTAACCCGAACCCATACCCTACAACGTACCCTCACACTTACCCTAAACCGTACCCTAAGCCGTACCCTAACCCTAACCCTAACCCTAAACTATACCTTACGCCCTAGCCTCACTCATACCCTAACCCGTACCCTAAGCCGTACCCTAACCCTATCCCTAACCCTAGCCCTACCCCTAACCCATAACCTACGCAGTACCCTCACCCATACCCTCACCCGTACCCTAAGCCGTACCCTAACACTAATCCTAACCCTAACCTATACCCTACGCCGTACCCTCACCCGTACACTAACCCGTACCCTAAGCCGTACCCTATCCCTAACCCTAACCCTAACTCATACCCTACGCCGTACCCTAACCCGTACCCTCACCCGTACCCTAAGCCGTACCCTAACCCTAACCCTAACCCGAACCCATACCTTACAACGTACCCTCACACTTACCCTAAACCGTACACCAAGCCGTACCCTAACCCTAACCCTAACCCTAAAATATACCTTACGCCCTACCCTCACTCGTACCCTAACCCGTACCGTAAGCCATACCCTAACCCTAACCCTAGCTGTAACCCTTATCCATACCGTACGCTGTACCCTCACACGTACCCTAACGCGTACCCTAAGCCGTACCCTAAACCTAACCCTAACCCATACCCTACGCCGTAACTGCACATGTATCCTAACCCGTACCCTAAGCCGTACCCTAACCCTAACCCTAACCCTCACCCGTACCCTAACCCGTATCCTAAGCCGTACACTAACCCTAACCCTAACCCTAACCAATACCCTACACCGTACTCTCACCCGTACCCTAACCCGTACCCTAAGCCGTGCCCTAACCCTAACCCTAACCCTAACCCTAACCCATACCCTACGCCGTACCCTAACCCGTACCCTAACCCGTACCCTAAGCCGTACCCTAACCCTAACCGTAACCCTAACCCATACGCTACGCCGTACCCTCACCCGTATCCTAACCCGTATCCTAAGCCGTACCCTAACCCTAACCCTAACCCTATCCGATACCCTACGCCGTACCCTCACCCGCACCCTAAGCCGTACCCTAACCCTAACCCTAACCCTAACCCTAACCCTAACCCCTACCCTACGCCGTACCCTCACCCGTACCCTATCCCATACCCTTAGCCGTAACCTAACCCTAACCCTAACCCTAACCCTAAACTACCCTTGACTGCTTTGTCTCCATTAGATTTCCTAAGCACTAGTGTTTTAAGGAACAGGTTAAAAAGAAAATCCTAATGTGATTTTTTTATAATGTGTTTATTCTTTATCTTATCCTAGTGACTAAAATCTTCTCCATGGCTGGACCTCAAATAATATTCCTCTACGTGCTAAGTGGTAGCTAGAGAGTGGGGTAGATTTAATAAATACCCTAATCCTAACGTGTACCCTAACCCCTACCTTAGCCCTAATGCGTACCCTAACCCTAAGACAAACCCTAACCCTAACACGTAAGCTAATCCTAAACCATATCATAAACCAATCCCTAACCCTAAAACTAACCCTAACCCAAACCCTAGCGCTAACCCATACCCTACGCCGTACCCTAAGCCGTACCCTAAACCTAAACCTAACCCTAACCCATACCCTACAACGTACCTTCACACTTACCCTAAACCTTACCCTAAGCCGTACCCTAACCCTAACCCTAACCCTAAACTACCCTTGACTGCTTTTGTCTCCATTAGATTTCCTAAGCACTAGTGTTTTAAGGAACAGGTTAAAAAGAAAATCCTAATGTGATTTTTTTTATAATGTGTTTATTCTTTATCTTATCCTAGTGACTAAAATCTTCTCCATGGCTGGACCCCAAATAATATTCCTTTACGTGCTAAGTGGTATCTAGAGAGTGGGATAGGTTTAATAAATACCCTAATCCTAACGTGTACCCTAACCCTAACCCATACCCTAACGCGTAACCTAACCCTAACCCAAACCCTAACCCTAATACGTACGCTCATCCTAACCCGTACCCTAAACCAATCCCTAACCCTAAAACAAATGCTAACCCTAACCCTAACCCTTACCCTACGCCGTACCCTCACCCGTACCATAACCCATACCCTAAGCTATACCCTAACCCTAAACCTAAATGATACCCTACGCCGTAACCGCACACGTATCCTAAGCCGTACCCTAAGCCGTACCCTAACCCTAACCCTAACCCTAACCCATATGCTACGCCATACCCTCACCTGTACCCTAACCCGTATCCTAAGCCGAACCGTAACACTAATCCTAACCCTAACCGTAACCCTATCCCATACCCTACGCCGTACCCTAACCTGTATCCTAAGCCGTACCCTAACCCTAACCAATACCCTATGCAGTACCCTCACCCGTAACCTCACCCGTACCCTAAGCCGTACCCTAAACCTAACCCTAACCCTAACCCTAACCCTAACCCCTACCCTATGCCGTACCCTCACCCGTACCCTAACCCGTACCCTAAGCTGTACCCTAACTCTAACCCTAACCCTAACCGTAACCCTATCCCATACCCTACGCCGTACCCTAACCCGTACATTAACCCGTATCCTAAGCCGTACCCTAACCCTAACCAATACCCTACGCATTACCCTCACCCGTAACCTCACCCGTACCCTAAGCCGTACCCTAACCCTAACCCTAACCCTAACCCTAAACCTAACCCCTACCCTACGCCGTACCCTCACCCGTACCCTATCCCATACCCTACGCCGTACCCTAACCTGTATCCTAAGCCGTATCCTAACCCTAACAAATACCCTACGCAGTACCCTCACCCGTACCCTAACCCGTACCCTAAGCCGTACCCTAACCCTAACCCTAATGCGAACCCATACCCTACAACGTACCCTCACACTTACCCTAAACCGTACCCTAAGCCGTACCCTAACCCTAACACTAACCCTAAACTATACCTTACGCCCTGCCCTCACTCCTACCCTAACCCGTACCCTAAGCCGTACCCTAACCCTAACCCTCACCCTAGCCCTACCCCTAATCCATATCCTACGCCGTACCCTCACACGTACCCTAACGCGTACCCTAAACCGTACCCTAACCCTAACCCAAAAACTAACCCGTAGCCTACACCGTAACCGCAAACGTATCCTAACCCGTACCCTAAGACGTACCCTCACCCTAACCCTAACCCTAACCCATAAGCTACGCCGTACCCTCACCTGTACCCTAACCCGTACCTTAAGCCATGCCCTAACCCTAAACCTAACCCTAACCCTAACCCTAACACATAGGCTATGCCGTACCCTCATCCGTACCCTAAACCGTATCCTAAGCCGTAACCTAACCCTAACCCTAACCCTAACCCATACACTACAACGTATCCCCACACTTACCCTAACCCGTACCCTAAGCCGTAACCTAACCCTAACCCTAACCCGAAACTATACCTTACGCCCTACCCTCACTCGTACCCTAACCCATACCCTAAGCTGTACCCTAACCTTAACCCTAACCCTAGCCCTAACCCTATCCCATACCCTACGCGGTACTTTCAAACGTACCCTAAAGCGTACCCTAAGCCGTACCCTAACCCTAATCCTAACCCTAACCTATACCCTACGCCATACCCTCACCTGTACCCTAACCCGTACCCTAAGCCGTACCCTAACCCTAACCCTAACCCTAACCCTAACCCTAACCCCTACCCTACGCCGTACCCTAACCCGTACCCTAACCCTTATCATAAGCCGTACCCTAACCCTAACCAATACCCTACGCAGTACGCTCACCCATACCCTCACCCGTACCCTAAGCCGTACCCTAACCCTAACCCTAACCCTAAACCATACGCTATGCCGTACCCTCACCCGTACCCTAAACCGTATCCTAAGCCGTACCCTAACCCTAATCCTAAACCTAACCTATACCCTATGCCATACCCTCACCCGTACCCTAACCCGTACCCTAAGCCGTACCCTAACCCTAACCCTAACCCTAACCCATTCCCTACGCCGTAACCTAACCCGTACCCTAACCCGTATCCTAAGCCGTACCCTAACCCTAACCAATACCCTATGCAGTACCCTCACCCGTACCCTCATCCGTACCTTAAGCCGTACCCTAACCCTAACCCTAACCCCTACCCTACGCCGTACCCTCACCCGTACCCTATCCCATACACTACGCCATACCCTATCCTGTATCCTAAGCCGTACCCTAACCCTAACCAATACTCTACGCAGTACCCTCACCCGTACCCTAACCCGTACCCTAAGCCGTACCCTAACCCTAACCCTAACGCGAACCCATACCCTATAACGTACCCTCACACTTACCCTAAACCGTACCCTAAGCCGTATCCTAACCCTAACACTAACCCTAAACTATACCTTACGCCCTGCCCTAACTCGTACCCTAACCCGTACCCTAAGCCGTACCCTAACCCAACCCTAACCTTAGCCCTACCCCTAACCCATACCCTACGCCGTACCCTCACATGTACCCTAAAGCGTACCCTAAGCCGTACCCTAACCCTAACCCTAAAACTAACCCGTACCCTACGCCGTAACCGCACACGTACCCTAACACGTACCCTAAGACGTGCCCTAACCGTAACCCTAACCCTAACCCTAACCCTAACCCATACCCTACAACGTACACTAACCCGTACACTAACCCGTACCCTAAGCCGTACCCTAACCCTAACCCTAAGCCTAACCCATACGCTACGCCGTACCCTCACCCGTACCCTAACCTGTATCCTAAGCCGTACCCTAACCCTAACCCTAACCTATACCCTATGCCGTACCCTCACCCGTGCCCTAACCCGTACCCTAAGCCGTACCCTAACCCTAACCCTAACCCTAACCCTAACCCTAACCCATACCCTACGCCGTACCCTAACCCGTACCCTAACCCGTATCCTAAGCCATACCCTAACCCTAACCAATACCCTACGCAGTACCCTCACCCGTACCCTAAGCCGTACCCTAACCCTAACCCTAACCCTAACCCTAAACCTAACCCCTACCCTACGCCGTACCCTCACCCGTACCCTATCCCATACCCTAAGCCGTACCCTAACCCTAACCCTAACCCTAACCCTAAACTAACCTTGACTGCTTTTGTCTCCATTAGATTTCCTAAGCACTAGTGTTTTAAGGAACAGGTTAAAAAGAAAATCCTAATGTGATTTTTTTATAATGTGTTTATTCTTTATCTTATCCTAGTGAGTAAAATCTTCTCCATGGCTGGACCCCAAATAATATTCCTTTACGTGCTAAGTAGTATCTAGAGAGTGGGGTAGGTTTAATAAATACCCTAATCCTAACGTGTACCCTAACCCCTACCCTAGCCCTAACACGTACCCTAACCCTAACAGAAACCCTAACCCTAACACGTACGCTAATCCTAAACCATGCCCTAAACCAATCCCTAAACCTAAAACTAACCCTAACCCAAACCGTAACGCTAACCCATACCCTACGCCGTACCCTCACCCGTACCCTAACCCGTACCCTAAGCCGTACCCTAAACCTAACCCTAACCCTAACCCATACCCTACAACGTATCCTCACACTTACCCTAAATCTTACCCTAAGCCGTACCCTAACCCTAGACCTAACCCTAACCCATACCCTACGCCGTACCCTCACACGTACCCTAACGCGTACCCTAAGCCGTACCGTAAACCTAACCCTAACCCTAACCCGTACGCTATGCCGTACCCTCACCCGTACCCTAACCCGTACCCTAAGCCGTACCCTAACCCTAACGCTAACCCTAACCTTAACCCATACCCTACAATGTACCCTCACACTTATCCTAAACCGTACCCTAAGCCGTACCTTAACCCTAACCCTAACCGTAAACTACAACTTACGCCCGACCCTCACCCGTACCCTAAACCTAACCCTAACCGTAGCCCTGACCCTAACCCATACCCTACGCCGTACCCTCACACGTACCCTAATGCGTACCCTACGCCGTACACTAACCCATACCCTACGCCGTAACCGCAAATGTATCCTAACCCGTACCCTAAGCCGTACCCTAACCCTAACCCTAACCCTAACCCTAACACATACCCTACGCCGTACCCTAACCCGTACTCTCACCCGTACCCTAATCCGTACCCTAACCCTAACCCTAACCCTAACCCCTACCCTACGCCGTACCTTCACCCGTACCCTATCCCATACCCTAAGCCGTACCCTAACCCTAACACTAACCCTAACCCTAACCCTAACCCTAAATTACCCTTGACTGCTTTGCCTCCATTAGATTTCCTAAGCACTAGTGTTTTAAGGAACAGGTTAAAAAGTAAATCCTAATGTGATTTTTTTATAATGTGTTTATTCTTTATCTTATCCTAGTGACTAAAATCATCTCCATGGCTGGACCCCAAATAATATTCGTTTACGTGCTAAGTGGTATCTAGAGAGTGGGATAGGTTTAGTAAATACCCTAATCCTAACGTGTACCCTAACCCTATCCCATACCCTAACCCAAACCCTAACCGTAACACGTACGCTAATCCTAACCCGTACCCTAAACCAATCCCTAACCTTAAAACTAACCCTAACCCTAACCCTAACCCATACCCTACACCATACCCTCACCCGTACCCTAACCCGTACACTAAGCTGTACCCTAACCCTAACCCTAACCCGAACCCATACCCTACAACGTACCCTCACACTTACCCTAAACCGTACCCTAAGCCGTACCCTAACCCTAACCCTAACCCTAAACTATACCTTACGCCCTAGCCTCACTCATACCCTAACCCGTACCCTAAGCCGTACCCTAACCCTATCCCTAACCCTAGCCCTACCCCTAACCCATAACCTACGCAGTACCCTCACCCATACCCTCACCCGTACCCTAAGCCGTACCCTAACACTAATCCTAACCCTAACCTATACCCTACGCCGTACCCTCACCCGTACACTAACCCGTACCCTAAGCCGTACCCTATCCCTAACCCTAACCCTAACTCATACCCTACGCCGTACCCTAACCCGTACCCTCACCCGTACCCTAAGCCGTACCCTAACCCTAACCCTAACCCGAACCCATACCTTACAACGTACCCTCACACTTACCCTAAACCGTACACCAAGCCGTACCCTAACCCTAACCCTAACCCTAAAATATACCTTACGCCCTACCCTCACTCGTACCCTAACCCGTACCGTAAGCCATACCCTAACCCTAACCCTAGCTGTAACCCTTATCCATACTGTACGCTGTACCCTCACACGTACCCTAACGCGTACCCTAAGCCGTACCCTAAACCTAACCCTAACCCATACCCTACGCCGTAACTGCACATGTATCCTAACCCGTACCCTAAGCCGTACCCTAACCCTAACCCTAACCCTCACCCGTACCCTAACCCGTATCCTAAGCCGTACACTAACCCTAACCCTAACCCTAACCAATACCCTACACCGTACTCTCACCCGTACCCTAACCCGTACCCTAAGCCGTGCCCTAACCCTAACCCTAACCCTAACCCTAACCCATACCCTACGCCGTACCCTAACCCGTACCCTAACCCGTACCCTAAGCCGTACCCTAACCCTAACCGTAACCCTAACCCATACGCTACGCCGTACCCTCACCCGTATCCTAACCCGTATCCTAAGCCGTACCCTAACCCTAACCCTAACCCTATCCGATACCCTACGCCGTACCCTCACCCGCACCCTAAGCCGTACCCTAACCCTAACCCTAACCCTAACCCTAACCCTAACCCCTACCCTACGCCGTACCCTCACCCGTACCCTATCCCATACCCTTAGCCGTAACCTAACCCTAACCCTAACCCTAACCCTAAACTACCCTTGACTGCTTTGTCTCCATTAGATTTCCTAAGCACTAGTGTTTTAAGGAACAGGTTAAAAAGAAAATCCTAATGTGATTTTTTTATAATGTGTTTATTCTTTATCTTATCCTAGTGACTAAAATCTTCTCCATGGCTGGACCTCAAATAATATTCCTCTACGTGCTAAGTGGTAGCTAGAGAGTGGGGTAGATTTAATAAATACCCTAATCCTAACGTGTACCCTAACCCCTACCTTAGCCCTAATGCGTACCCTAACCCTAAGACAAACCCTAACCCTAACACGTAAGCTAATCCTAAACCATATCATAAACCAATCCCTAACCCTAAAACTAACCCTAACCCAAACCCTAGCGCTAACCCATACCCTACGCCGTACCCTAAGCCGTAACCTAAACCTAAACCTAACCCTAACCCATACCCTACAACGTACCTTCACACTTACCCTAAACCTTACCCTAAGCCGTACCCTAACCCTAACCCTAACCCTAAACTACCCTTGACTGCTTTTGTCTCCATTAGATTTCCTAAGCACTAGTGTTTTAAGGAACAGGTTAAAAAGAAAATCCTAATGTGATTTTTTTTATAATGTGTTTATTCTTTATCTTATCCTAGTGACTAAAATCTTCTCCATGGCTGGACCCCAAATAATATTCCTTTACGTGCTAAGTGGTATCTAGAGAGTGGGATAGGTTTAATAAATACCCTAATCCTAACGTGTACCCTAACCCTAACCCATACCCTAACGCGTAACCTAACCCTAACCCAAACCCTAACCCTAATACGTACGCTCATCCTAACCCGTACCCTAAACCAATCCCTAACCCTAAAACAAATGCTAACCCTAACCCTAACCCTTACCCTACGCCGTACCCTCACCCGTACCATAACCCATACCCTAAGCTATACCCTAACCCTAAACCTAAATGATACCCTACGCCGTAACCGCACACGTATCCTAAGCCGTACCCTAAGCCGTACCCTAACCCTAACCCTAACCCTAACCCATATGCTACGCCATACCCTCACCTGTACCCTAACCCGTATCCTAAGCCGAACCGTAACACTAATCCTAACCCTAACCGTAACCCTATCCCATACCCTACGCCGTACCCTAACCTGTATCCTAAGCCGTACCCTAACCCTAACCAATACCCTACGCAGTACCCTCACCCGTAACCTCACCCGTACCCTAAGCCGTACCCTAAACCTAACCCTAACCCTAACCCTAACCCTAACCCCTACCCTATGCCGTACCCTCACCCGTACCCTAACCCGTACCCTAAGCTGTACCCTAACTCTAACCCTAACCCTAACCGTAACCCTATCCCATACCCTACGCCGTACCCTAACCCGTACATTAACCCGTATCCTAAGCCGTACCCTAACCCTAACCAATACCCTACGCATTACCCTCACCCGTAACCTCACCCGTACCCTAAGCCGTACCCTAACCCTAACCCTAACCCTAAACCTAACCCCTACCCTACGCCGTACCCTCACCCGTACACTATCCCATACCCTACGCCGTACCCTAACCTGTATCCTAAGCCGTATCCTAACCCTAACAAATACCCTACGCAGTACCCTCACCCGTACCCTAACCCGTACCCTAAGCCGTACCCTAACCCTAACCCTAATGCGAACCCATACCCTACAACGTACCCTCACACTTACCCTAAACCGTACCCTAAGCCGTACCCTAACCCTAACACTAACCCTAAACTATACCTTACGCCCTGCCCTCACTCCTACCCTAACCCGTACCCTAAGCCGTACCCTAACCCTAACCCTCACCCTAGCCCTACCCCTAATCCATATCCTACGCCGTACCCTGACACGTACCCTAACGCGTACCCTAAACCGTACCCTAACCCTAACCCAAAAACTAACCCGTAGCCTACACCGTAACCGCACACGTATCCTAACCCGTACCCTAAGACGTACCCTCACCCTAACCCTAACCCTAACCCATACGCTACGCCGTACCCTCACCTGTAGCCTAACCCGTACCCTAAGCCGTACCCTAACCCTAACGCTAACCCTAACCTTAACCCATACCCTACAATGTACCCTCACACTTATCCTAAACCGTACCCTAAGCCGTACCTTAACCCTAACCGTAAACTACAACTTACGCCCGACCCTCACCCGTACCCTAAACCTAACCCTAACCGTAGCCCTGACCCTAACCCATACCCTACGCCGTACCCTCACACGTACCCTAATGCGTACCCTACGCCGTACACTAACCCTAACCCTAACCCTAACCCATACCCTACGCCGTAACCGCAAATGTATCCTAACCCGTACCCTAAGCCGTACCCTAACCCTAACCCTAACCCTAACCCTAACCCTAACACATACCCTACGCCGTACCCTAACCCGTACTCTCACCCGTACCCTAATCCGTACCCTAACCCTAACCCTAACCCTAACCCCTACCCTACGCCGTACCTTCACCCGTACCCTATCCCATACCCTAAGCCGTACCCTAACCCTAACACTAACCCTAACCCTAACCCTAACCCTAAATTACCCTTGACTGCTTTGCCTCCATTAGATTTCCTAAGCACTAGTGTTTTAAGGAACAGGTTAAAAAGTAAATCCTAATGTGATTTTTTTATAATGTGTTTATTCTTTATCTTATCCTAGTGACTAAAATCATCTCCATGGCTGGACCCCAAATAATATTCGTTTACGTGCTAAGTGGTATCTAGAGAGTGGGATAGGTTTAGTAAATACCCTAATCCTAACGTGTACCCTAACCCTATCCCATACCCTAACCCAAACCCTAACCGTAACACGTACGCTAATCCTAACCCGTACCCTAAACCAATCCCTAACCTTAAAACTAACCCTAACCCTAACCCTAACCCATACCCTACACCATACCCTCACCCGTACCCTAACCCGTACACTAAGCCGTACCCTAACCCTAACCCTAACCCGAACCCATACCCTACAACGTACCCTCACACTTACCCTAAACCGTACCCTAAGCCGTACCCTAACCCTAACCCTAACCCGAACCCATACCTTACAACGTACCCTCACACTTACCCTAAACCGTACACCAAGCCGTACCCTAACCCTAACCCTAACCCTAAAATATACCTTACGCCCTACCCTCACTCGTACCCTAACCCGTACCGTAAGCCATACCCTAACCCTAACCCTAGCTGTAACCCTTATCCATACCGTACGCTGTACCCTCACACGTACCCTAACGCGTACCCTAAGCCGTACCCTAAACCTAACCCTAACCCATACCCTACGCCGTAACTGCACATGTATCCTAACCCGTACCCTAAGCCGTACCCTAACCCTAACCCTAAACCTCACCCGTACCCTAACCCGTATCCTAAGCCGTACACTAACCCTAACCCTAACCCTAACCAATACCCTACACCGTACTCTCACCCGTACCCTAACCCGTACCCTAAGCCGTGCCCTAACCCTAACCCTAACCCTAACCCTAACCCATACCCTACGCCGTACCCTAACCCGTACCCTAACCCGTACCCTAAGCCGTACCCTAACCCTAACCGTAACCCTAACCCATACGCTACGCCGTACCCTCACCCGTATCCTAACCCGTATCCTAAGCCGTACCCTAACCCTAACCCTAACCCTATCCTATACCCTACGCCGTACCCTCACCCGCACCCTAAGCCGTACCCTAACCCTAACCCTAACCCTAACCCCTACCCTACGCCGTACCCTCACCCGTACCCTATCCCATACCCTTAGCCGTAACCTAACCCTAACCCTAACCCTAACCCTAAACTACCCTTGACTGCTTTGTCTCCATTAGATTTCCTAAGCACTAGTGTTTTAAGGAACAGGTTAAAAAGAAAATCCTAATGTGATTTTTTTATAATGTGTTTATTCTTTATCTTATCCTAGTGACTAAAATCTTCTCCATGGCTGGACCTCAAATAATATTCCTCTACGTGCTAAGTGGTAGCTAGAGAGTGGGGTAGATTTAATAAATACCCTAATCCTAACGTGTACCCTAACCCCTACCTTAGCCCTAATGCGTACCCTAACCCTAAGACAAACCCTAACCCTAACACGTACGCTAATCCTAAACCATATCATAAACCAATCCCTAACCCTAAAACTAACCCTAACCCAAACCCTAGCGCTAACCCATACCCTACGCCGTACCCTAAGCCGTACCCTAAACCTAAACCTAACCCTAACCCATACCCTACAACGTACCTTCACACTTACCCTAAACCTTACCCTAAGCCGTACCCTAACCCTAACCCTAACCCTAAACTACCCTTGACTGCTTTTGTCTCCATTAGATTTCCTAAACACTAGTGTTTTAAGGAACAGGTTAAAAAGAAAATCCTAATGTGATTTTTTTTATAATGTGTTTATTCTTTATCTTATCCTAGTGACTAAAATCTTCTCCATGGCTGGACCCCAAATAATATTCCTTTACGTGCTAAGTGGTATCTAGAGAGTGGGATAGGTTTAATAAATACCCTAATCCTAACGTGTACACTAACCCTAACCCATACCCTAACGCGTAACCTAACCCTAACCCAAACCCTAACCCTAATACGTACGCTCATCCTAACCCGTACCCTAAACCAATCCCTAACCCTAAAACAAATGCTAACCCTAACCCTAACCCTTACCCTACGCCGTACCCTCACCCGTACCATAACCCATACCCTAAGCTATACCCTAACCCTAAACCTAAATGATACCCTACGCCGTAACCGCACACGTATCCTAAGCCGTACCCTAAGCCGTACCCTAACCCTAACCCTAACCCTAACCCATATGCTACGCCATACCCTCACCTGTACCCTAACCCGTATCCTAAGCCGAACCGTAACACTAATCCTAACCCTAACCGTAACCCTATCCCATACCCTACGCCGTACCCTAACCTGTATCCTAAGCCGTACCCTAACCCTAACCAATACCCTACGCAGTACCCTCACCCGTAACCTCACCCGTACCCTAAGCCGTACCCTAAACCTAACCCTAACCCTAACCCTAACCCTAACCCCTACCCTATGCCGTACCCTCACCCGTACCCTAACCCGTACCCTAAGCTGTACCCTAACTCTAACCCTAACCCTAACCGTAACCCTATCCCATACCCTACGCCGTACCCTAACCCGTACATTAACCCGTATCCTAAGCCGTACCCTAACCCTAACCAATACCCTACGCATTACCCTCACCCGTAAACTCACCCGTACCCTAAGCCGTACCCTAACCCTAACCCTAACCCTAACCCTAAACCTAACCCCTACCCTACGCCGTACCCTCACCCGTACCCTATCCCATACCCTACGCCGTACCCTAACCTGTATCCTAAGCCGTATCCTAACCCTAACCAATACCCTACGCAGTACCCTCACCCGTACCCTAACCCGTACCCTAAGCCGTACCCTAACCCTAACCCTAATGCGAACCCATACCCTACAACGTACCCTCACACTTACCCTAAACCGTACCCTAAGCCGTACCCTAACCCTAACACTAACCCTAAACTATACCTTACGCCCTGCCCTCACTCCTACCCTAACCCGTACCCTAAGCCGTACCCTAACCCTAACCCTCACCCTAGCCCTACCCCTAATCCATATCCTACGCCGTACCCTCACACGTACCCTAACGCGTACCCTAAACCGTACCCTAACCCTAACCCAAAAACTAACCCGTAGCCTACACCGTAACCGCAAACGTATCCTAACCCGTACCCTAAGACGTACCCTCACCCTAACCCTAACCCTAACCCATAAGCTACGCCGTACCCTCACCTGTACCCTAACCCGTACCTTAAGCCATGCCCTAACCCTAAACCTAACCCTAACCCTAACCCTAACACATAGGCTATGCCGTACCCTCATCCGTACCCTAAACCGTATCCTAAGCCGTACCCTAACCCTAACCCTAACACTAACCCTAACCCTAACACCTACCCTACGCCGTACCCTCACCCGTACCCTATCCCATACCCTAAGCCGTACCCTAACCCTAACACTAACCCTAACCCTAACCCTAACCCTAAACTACCCTTGACTGCTTTTGCCTCCATTAGATTTCCTAAGCACTAGTGTTTTAAGGAACAGGTTAACAAGAAAATCCTAATGTGATTTTTTTATAATGTGTTTATTCTTTACCTTATCCTAGTGACGAAAATCTTCTCCATGGCTGGACCCCAAATCATATTCCTTTACGTGCTAAGTGGTATCTAGAGAGTGGGATAGGTTTAATAAATACACTAATCCTAACGTGTACCCTAACCCTAACCCTAACCCTAACCCTAACCCTCACACTTACCCTAAACCGTACCCTAAGCCGTACCCTAAACCTAACCCTAACCGTAACACATACACTACGCCGTACCCTAACCCGTACCCTAACACTTATCCTAATTCGTACCCTAACCCTAACCAATACCCTACGCAGTACCCTCACCCATACCCTCACCCGTACCCTAAGCCATACCCTAACCCTAACCCTAACCCTAACCCTAACCCCTACCCTATGCCGTACCCTCACCCATACCCTAAACCCTACCCTAAGCTGTACCCTAACCCTAACCCTAACCCTAACCCTAACCCATACCCTACGCCGTACCCTAACCCGTACCCTAACCCGTATCCTAAGCTGTACCCTAACCCTAACCAATACCCTACGCAGTACCCTCACCCGTACCCTAAGCCGTACCCTAACCCTAACCCTAACCCTAACCCTAACCCTAACCCTAACCCTAACCTTAACCCTAACCCCAACCCTAAACTACCCTTGACTGCTTTTGCCTCCATTAGATTTCCTAAGCACTAGTGTTTTAAGGAACAGGATAAAAAGAAAATCCTAATGTGATTTTTTTATAATGTGTTTATTCTTTATCTTATCCTAGTGACTAAAATCTTCTCCATGGCTGGACCCCAAATAATATTCGTTTACGTGCTAAGTGGTATCTAGAGAGTGGGATAGTTTTAATAAATACCCTAATCCTAACGTGTACCCTAACCCTAACCCATACCCTAACCCTAACGCGTACCCTAACCCTAACCCAAACCCTAACCCTAACACGTACGCTAATCCTAACCCGTAACCTAAACCAATCCCTAACCCTAACCCTAACCCTAACCCATACCTTACGCCGTACCCTCACCCGTACCCTAACCCGTAACATAAGCCGTACCCTAACCCTAACACTAACTCTAACCCTAACCCATACCCTACAACGTACCCTCACACTTACCCTAAAGCATACCCTAAGCCGTATCTTAACCCTAAACCTAACCGTAAACTATACCTTACGCCCTACCCTCACTCGTACCCTAACCCTTACCCTAAACCGTACCCTAAACCTAACCCTAACCCTAGCCCTAACCCTAACCCGTAACCTACGCTGTACCCTCACCCGTACCCTAATCCATACCCTAATCTGTACCCTAACCATAACCCTAACCCTAACTCTAACCCTAACCCTTACCCTACGCCGTACCCTCACCCGTACCATAACCCATACCCTAAGCTATACCCTAACCCTAAACCTAACCCTAACCCATATGCTACGCCATACCCTCACCTGTACCCTAACCCGTATCCTAAGCCGAACCGTAACACTAATCCTAACCCTAACCGTAACCCTATCCCATACCCTACGCCGTACCCTAACCTGTATCCTAAGCCGTACCCTAACCCTAACCAATACCCTACGCAGTACCCTCACCCGTAACCTCACCCGTACCCTAAGCCGTACCCTAAACCTAACCCTAACCCTAACCCTAACCCTAACCCCTACCCTATGCTGTACCCTCACCCGTACCCTAACCCGTACCCTAAGCTGTACCCTAACTCTAACCCTAACCCTAACCGTAACCCTATCCCATACCCTACGCCGTACCCTAACCCGTACATTAACCCGTATCCTAAGCCGTACCCTAACCCTAACCAATACCCTACGCATTACCCTCACCCGTAACCTCACCCGTACCCTAAGCCGTACCCTAACCCTAACCCTAACCCTAACCCTAAACCTAACCCCTACCCTACGCCGTACCCTCACCCGTACCCTATCCCATACCCTACGCCGTACCCTAACCTGTATCCTAAGCCGTATCCTAACCCTAACAAATACCCTACGCAGTACCCTCACCCGTACCCTAACCCGTACCCTAAGCCGTACCCTAACCCTAACCCTAATGCGAACCCATACCCTACAACGTACCCTCACACTTACCCTAAACCGTACCCTAAGCCGTACCCTAACCCTAACACTAACCCTAAACTATACCTTACGCCCTGCCCTCACTCCTACCCTAACCCGTACCCTAAGCCGTACCCTAACCCTAACCCTCACCCTAGCCCTACCCCTAATCCATATCCTACGCCGTACCCTGACACGTACCCTAACGCGTACCCTAAACCGTACCCTAACCCTAACCCAAAAACTAACCCGTAGCCTACACCGTAACCGCACACGTATCCTAACCCGTACCCTAAGACGTACCCTCACCCTAACCCTAACCCTAACCCATACGCTACGCCGTACCCTCACCTGTAGCCTAACCCGTACCCTAAGCCGTACCCTAACCCTAACGCTAACCCTAACCTTAACCCATACCCTACAATGTACCCTCACACTTATCCTAAACCGTACCCTAAGCCGTACCTTAACCCTAACCGTAAACTACAACTTACGCCCGACCCTCACCCGTACCCTAAACCTAACCCTAACCGTAGCCCTGACCCTAACCCATACCCTACGCCGTACCCTCACACGTACCCTAATGCGTACCCTACGCCATACACTAACCCTAACCCTAACCCTAACCCATACCCTACGCCGTAACCGCAAATGTATCCTAACCCGTACCCTAAGCCGTACCCTAACCCTAACCCTAACCCTAACCCTAACCCTAACACATACCCTACGCCGTACCCTAACCCGTACTCTCACCCGTACCCTAATCCGTACCCTAACCCTAACCCTAACCCTAACCCCTACCCTACGCCGTACCTTCACCCGTACCCTATCCCATACCCTAAGCCGTACCCTAACCCTAACACTAACCCTAACCCTAACCCTAACCCTAAATTACCCTTGACTGCTTTGCCTCCATTAGATTTCCTAAGCACTAGTGTTTTAAGGAACAGGTTAAAAAGTAAATCCTAATGTGATTTTTTTATAATGTGTTTATTCTTTATCTTATCCTAGTGACTAAAATCATCTCCATGGCTGGACCCCAAATAATATTCGTTTACGTGCTAAGTGGTATCTAGAGAGTGGGATAGGTTTAGTAAATACCCTAATCCTAACGTGTACCCTAACCCTATCCCATACCCTAACCCAAACCCTAACCGTAACACGTACGCTAATCCTAACCCGTACCCTAAACCAATCCCTAACCTTAAAACTAACCCTAACCCTAACCCTAACCCATACCCTACACCATACCCTCACCCGTACCCTAACCCGTACACTAAGCCGTACCCTAACCCTAACCCTAACCCGAACCCATACCCTACAACGTACCCTCACACTTACCCTAAACCGTACCCTAAGCCGTACCCTAACCCTAACCCTAACCCTAAACTATACCTTACGCCCTAGCCTCACTCATACCCTAACCCGTACCCTAAGCCGTACCCTAACCCTATCCCTAACCCTAGCCCTACCCCTAACCCATAACCTACGCAGTACCCTCACCCATACCCTCACCCGTACCCTAAGCCGTACCCTAACCCTAATCCTAACCCTAACCTATACCCTACGCCGTACCCTCACCCGTACACTAACCCGTACCCTAAGCCGTACCCTATCCCTAACCCTAACCCTAACTCATACCCTACGCCGTACCCTAACCCGTACCCTCACCCGTACCCTAAGCCGTACCCTAACCCTAACCCTAACCCGAACCCATACCTTACAACGTACCCTCACACTTACCCTAAACCGTACACCAAGCCGTACCCTAACCCTAACCCTAACCCTAAAATATACCTTACGCCCTACCCTCACTCGTACCCTAACCCGTACCGTAAGCCATACCCTAACCCTAACCCTAGCTGTAACCCTTATCCATACCGTACGCTGTACCCTCACACGTACCCTAACGCGTACCCTAAGCCGTACCCTAAACCTAACCCTAACCCATACCCTACGCCGTAACTGCACATGTATCCTAACCCGTACCCTAAGCCGTACCCTAACCCTAACCCTAAACCTCACCCGTACCCTAACCCGTATCCTAAGCCGTACACTAACCCTAACCCTAACCCTAACCAATACCCTACACCGTACTCTCACCCGTACCCTAACCCGTACCCTAAGCCGTGCCCTAACCCTAACCCTAACCCTAACCCTAACCCATACCCTACGCCGTACCCTAACCCGTACCCTAACCCGTACCCTAAGCCGTACCCTAACCCTAACCGTAACCCTAACCCATACGCTACGCCGTACCCTCACCCGTATCCTAACCCGTATCCTAAGCCGTACCCTAACCCTAACCCTAACCCTATCCTATACCCTACGCCGTACCCTCACCCGCACCCTAAGCCGTACCCTAACCCTAACCCTAACCCTAACCCTAACCCTAACCCCTACCCTACGCCGTACCCTCACCCGTACCCTATCCCATACCCTTAGCCGTAACCTAACCCTAACCCTAACCCTAACCCTAAACTACCCTTGACTGCTTTGTCTCCATTAGATTTCCTAAGCACTAGTGTTTTAAGGAACAGGTTAAAAAGAAAATCCTAATGTGATTTTTTTATAATGTGTTTATTCTTTATCTTATCCTAGTGACTAAAATCTTCTCCATGGCTGGACCTCAAATAATATTCCTCTACGTGCTAAGTGGTAGCTAGAGAGTGGGGTAGATTTAATAAATACCCTAATCCTAACGTGTACCCTAACCCCTACCTTAGCCCTAATGCGTACCCTAACCCTAAGACAAACCCTAACCCTAACACGTACGCTAATCCTAAACCATATCATAAACCAATCCCTAACCCTAAAACTAACCCTAACCCAAACCCTAGCGCTAACCCATACCCTACGCCGTACCCTAAGCCGTACCCTAAACCTAAACCTAACCCTAACCCATACCCTACAACGTACCTTCACACTTACCCTAAACCTTACCCTAAGCCGTACCCTAACCCTAACCCTAACCCTAAACTACCCTTGACTGCTTTTGTCTCCATTAGATTTCCTAAACACTAGTGTTTTAAGGAACAGGTTAAAAAGAAAATCCTAATGTGATTTTTTTTATAATGTGTTTATTCTTTATCTTATCCTAGTGACTAAAATCTTCTCCATGGCTGGACCCCAAATAATATTCCTTTACGTGCTAAGTGGTATCTAGAGAGTGGGATAGGTTTAATAAATACCCTAATCCTAACGTGTACACTAACCCTAACCCATACCCTAACGCGTAACCTAACCCTAACCCAAACCCTAACCCTAATACGTACGCTCATCCTAACCCGTACCCTAAACCAATCCCTAACCCTAAAACAAATGCTAACCCTAACCCTAACCCTTACCCTACGCCGTACCCTCACCCGTACCATAACCCATACCCTAAGCTATACCCTAACCCTAAACCTAAATGATACCCTACGCCGTAACCGCACACGTATCCTAAGCCGTACCCTAAGCCGTACCCTAACCCTAACCCTAACCCTAACCCATATGCTACGCCATACCCTCACCTGTACCCTAACCCGTATCCTAAGCCGAACCGTAACACTAATCCTAACCCTAACCGTAACCCTATCCCATACCCTACGCCGTACCCTAACCTGTATCCTAAGCCGTACCCTAACCCTAACCAATACCCTACGCAGTACCCTCACCCGTAACCTCACCCGTACCCTAAGCCGTACCCTAAACCTAACCCTAACCCTAACCCTAACCCTAACCCCTACCCTATGCCGTACCCTCACCCGTACCCTAACCCGTACCCTAAGCTGTACCCTAACTCTAACCCTAACCCTAACCGTAACCCTATCCCATACCCTACGCCGTACCCTAACCCGTACATTAACCCGTATCCTAAGCCGTACCCTAACCCTAACCAATACCCTACGCATTACCCTCACCCGTAAACTCACCCGTACCCTAAGCCGTACCCTAACCCTAACCCTAACCCTAACCCTAAACCTAACCCCTACCCTACGCCGTAACCTCACCCGTACCCTATCCCATACCCTACGCCGTACCCTAACCTGTATCCTAAGCCGTATCCTAACCCTAACCAATACCCTACGCAGTACCCTCACCCGTACCCTAACCCGTACCCTAAGCCGTACCCTAACCCTAACCCTAATGCGAACCCATACCCTACAACGTACCCTCACACTTACCCTAAACCGTACCCTAAGCCGTACCCTAACCCTAACACTAACCCTAAACTATACCTTACGCCCTGCCCTCACTCCTACCCTAACCCGTACCCTAAGCCGTACCCTAACCCTAACCCTCACCCTAGCCCTACCCCTAATCCATATCCTACGCCGTACCCTCACACGTACCCTAACGCGTACCCTAAACCGTACCCTAACCCTAACCCAAAAACTAACCCGTAGCCTACACCGTAACCGCAAACGTATCCTAACCCGTACCCTAAGACGTACCCTCACCCTAACCCTAACCCTAACCCATAAGCTACGCCGTACCCTCACCTGTACCCTAACCCGTACCTTAAGCCATGCCCTAACCCTAAACCTAACCCTAACCCTAACCCTAACACATAGGCTATGCCGTACCCTCATCCGTACCCTAAACCGTATCCTAAGCCGTACCCTAACCCTAACCCTAACACTAACCCTAACCCTAACACCTACCCTACGCCGTACCCTCACCCGTACCCTATCCCATACCCTAAGCCGTACCCTAACCCTAACACTAACCCTAACCCTAACCCTAACCCTAAACTACCCTTGACTGCTTTTGCCTCCATTAGATTTCCTAAGCACTAGTGTTTTAAGGAACAGGTTAACAAGAAAATCCTAATGTGATTTTTTTATAATGTGTTTATTCTTTACCTTATCCTAGTGACGAAAATCTTCTCCATGGCTGGACCCCAAATCATATTCCTTTACGTGCTAAGTGGTATCTAGAGAGTGGGATAGGTTTAATAAATACACTAATCCTAACGTGTACCCTAACCCTAACCCTAACCCTAACCCTAACCCTCACACTTACCCTAAACCGTACCCTAAGCCGTACCCTAAACCTAACCCTAACCGTAACACAAACACTACGCCGTACCCTAACCCGTACCCTAACACTTATCCTAATTCGTACCCTAACCCTAACCAATACCCTACGCAGTACCCTCACCCATACCCTCACCCGTACCCTAAGCCATACCCTAACCCTAACCCTAACCCTAACCCTAACCCCTACCCTATGCCGTACCCTCACCCATACCCTAAACCCTACCCTAAGCTGTACCCTAACCCTAACCCTAACCCTAACCCTAACCCATACCCTACGCCGTACCCTAACCCGTACCCTAACCCGTATCCTAAGCTGTACCCTAACCCTAACCAATACCCTACGCAGTACCCTCACCCGTACCCTAAGCCGTACCCTAACCCTAACCCTAACCCTAACCCTAACCCTAACCCTAACCCTAACCTTAACCCTAACCCCAACCCTAAACTACCCTTGACTGCTTTTGCCTCCATTAGATTTCCTAAGCACTAGTGTTTTAAGGAACAGGATAAAAAGAAAATCCTAATGTGATTTTTTTATAATGTGTTTATTCTTTATCTTATCCTAGTGACTAAAATCTTCTCCATGGCTGGACCCCAAATAATATTCGTTTACGTGCTAAGTGGTATCTAGAGAGTGGGATAGTTTTAATAAATACCCTAATCCTAACGTGTACCCTAACCCTAACCCATACCCTAACCCTAACGCGTACCCTAACCCTAACCCAAACCCTAACCCTAACACGTACGCTAATCCTAACCCGTAACCTAAACCAATCCCTAACCCTAACCCTAACCCTAACCCATACCTTACGCCGTACCCTCACCCGTACCCTAACCCGTAACATAAGCCGTACCCTAACCCTAACACTAACTCTAACCCTAACCCATACCCTACAACGTACCCTCACACTTACCCTAAAGCATACCCTAAGCCGTATCTTAACCCTAAACCTAACCGTAAACTATACCTTACGCCCTACCCTCACTCGTACCCTAACCCTTACCCTAAACCGTACCCTAAACCTAACCCTAACCCTAGCCCTAACCCTAACCCGTAACCTACGCTGTACCCTCACCCGTACCCTAATCCATACCCTAATCTGTACCCTAACCATAACCCTAACCCTAACTCTAACCCTAACCCATACCCTAAGCCGTACCCTAACCCTAACCCTAACCCTAACCATAACCCATACCCTACAACGTACCCTCACACTTACCCTAACCCGTACCCTAAGCCGTACCCTAACCCTATCCCTAACCCTAGCCCTACCCCTAACACATAACCTACGCCGTACCCTCACCCATACCCTAACCCTTATCCTAAGCCGTTCCCTAACCCTAACCAATACCCTACGCAGTACCCTCACCCATACCGTCACCCGTACCCTAAGCCGTACCCTAACCGTAACCCTAACCCTAACCCTAAACCATACGCTATGCCGTACCCTCACCCGTACCCTAAACCGTATCCTAAGCCGTACCCTAACCCTAATCCTAACCCTAACCTATACCCTATGCCATACCCTCACCCGTACCCTAACCCGTACCCTAAGCCATACCCTAACCCTAACCCTAACCCTAACCCATTCCCTACGCCGTAACCTAACCCGTACCCTAACCCGTATCCTAAGCCGTACCCTAACCCTAACCAATACCCTATGCAGTACCCTCACCCGTACCCTCATCCGTACCTTAAGCCGTACCCTAACCCTAACCCTAACCCCTACCCTACGCCGTACCCTCACCCGTACCCTATCCCATACACTACGCCGTACCCTATCCTGTATCCTAAGCCGTACCCTAACCCTAACCAATACTCTACGCAGTACCCTCACCCGTACCCTAACCCGTACCCTAAGCCGTACCCTAACCCTAACCCTAACGCGAACCCATACCCTATAACGTACCCTCACACTTACCCTAAACCGTACCCTAAGCCGTATCCTAACCCTAACACTAACCCTAAACTATACCTTACGCCCTGCCCTAACTCGTACCCTAACCCGTACCCTAAGCCGTACCCTAACCCAACCCTAACCTTAGCCCTACCCCTAACCCATACCCTACGCCGTACCCTCACATGTACCCTAAAGCGTACCCTAAGCCGTACCCTAACCCTAACCCTAAAACTAACCCGTACCCTACGCCGTAACCGCACACGTACCCTAACACGTACCCTAAGACGTGCCCTAACCGTAACCCTAACCCTAACCCTAACCCTAACCCATACCCTACAACGTACACTAACCCGTACACTAACCCGTACCCTAAGCCGTACCCTAACCCTAACCCTAAGCCTAACCCATACGCTACGCCGTACCCTCACCCGTACCCTAACCCGTATCCTAAGCCGTACCCTAACCCTAACCCTAACCTATACCCTATGCCGTACCCTCACCCGTGCCCTAACCCGTACCCTAAGCCGTACCCTAACCCTAACCCTAACCCTAACCCTAACCCTAACCCATACACTACGCCGTACCCTAACCCGTACCCTAACCCGTATCCTAAGCCATACCCTAACCCTAACCAATACCCTACGCAGTACCCTCACCCGTACCCTAAGCCGTACCCTAACCCTAACCCTAACCCTAAACCTAACCCCTACCCTACGCCGTACCCTCACCCGTACCCTATCCCATACCCTAAGCCGTACCCTAACCCTAACCCTAACCCTAACCCTAAACTAACCTTGACTGCTTTTGTCTCCATTAGATTTCCTAAGCACTAGTGTTTTAAGGAACAGGTTAAAAAGAAAATCCTAATGTGATTTTTTTATAATGTGTTTATTCTTTATCTTATCCTAGTGAGTAAAATCTTCTCCATGGCTGGACCCCAAATAATATTCCTTTACGTGCTAAGTGGTATCTAGAGAGTGGGGTAGGTTTAATAAATACCCTAATCCTAACGTGTACCCTAACCCCTACCCTAGCCCTAACACGTACCCTAACCCTAACAGAAACCCTAACCCTAACACGTACGCTAATCCTAAACCATGCCCTAAACCAATCCCTAAACCTAAAACTAACCCTAACCCAAACCGTAACGCTAACCCATACCCTACGCCGTACCCTCACCCGTACCCTAACCCGTACCCTAAGCCGTACCCTAAACCTAACCCTAACCCTAACCCATACCCTACAACGTATCCTCACACTTACCCTAAATCTTACCCTAAGCCGTACCCTAACCCTGACCCTAACCCTAGACCTAACCCTAACCCATACCCTACGCCGTACCCTCACACGTACCCTAACGCGTACCCTAAGCCGTACCGTAAACCTAACCCTAACCCTAACCCGTACGCTATGCCGTACCCTCACCCGTACCCTAACCCGTACCCTAAGCCGTACCCTAACCCTAACGCTAACCCTAACCTTAACCCATACCCTACAATGTACCCTCACACTTATCCTAAACCGTACCCTAAGCCGTACCTTAACCCTAACCCTAACCGTAAACTACAACTTACGCCCGACCCTCACCCGTACCCTAAACCTAACCCTAACCGTAGCCCTGACCCTAACCCATACCCTACGCCGTACCCTCACACGTACCCTAATGCGTACCCTACGCCGTACACTAACCCATACCCTACGCCGTAACCGCAAATGTATCCTAACCCGTACCCTAAGCCGTACCCTAACCCTAACCCTAACCCTAACCCTAACCCTAACACATACCCTACGCCGTACCCTAACCCGTACTCTCACCCGTACCCTAATCCGTACCCTAACCCTAACCCTAACCCTAACCCCTACCCTACGCCGTACCTTCACCCGTACCCTATCCCATACCCTAAGCCGTACCCTAACCCTAACACTAACCCTAACCCTAACCCTAACCCTAAATTACCCTTGACTGCTTTGCCTCCATTAGATTTCCTAAGCACTAGTGTTTTAAGGAACAGGTTAAAAAGTAAATCCTAATGTGATTTTTTTATAATGTGTTTATTCTTTATCTTATCCTAGTGACTAAAATCATCTCCATGGCTGGACCCCAAATAATATTCGTTTACGTGCTAAGTGGTATCTAGAGAGTGGGATAGGTTTAGTAAATACCCTAATCCTAACGTGTACCCTAACCCTATCCCATACCCTAACCCAAACCCTAACCGTAACACGTACGCTAATCCTAACCCGTACCCTAAACCAATCCCTAACCTTAAAACTAACCCTAACCCTAACCCTAACCCATACCCTACACCATACCCTCACCCGTACCCTAACCCGTACACTAAGCCGTACCCTAACCCTAACCCTAACCCGAACCCATACCCTACAACGTACCCTCACACTTACCCTAAACCGTACCCTAAGCCGTACCCTAACCCTAACCCTAACCCTAAACTATACCTTACGCCCTAGCCTCACTCATACCCTAACCCGTACCCTAAGCCGTACCCTAACCCTATCCCTAACCCTAGCCCTACCCCTAACCCATAACCTACGCAGTACCCTCACCCATACCCTCACCCGTACCCTAAGCCGTACCCTAACCCTAATCCTAACCCTAACCTATACACTACGCCGTACCCTCACCCGTACACTAACCCGTACCCTAAGCCGTACCCTATCCCTAACCCTAACCCTAACTCATACCCTACGCCGTACCCTAACCCGTACCCTCACCCGTACCCTAAGCCGTACCCTAACCCTAACCCTAACCCGAACCCATACCTTACAACGTACCCTCACACTTACCCTAAACCGTACACCAAGCCGTACCCTAACCCTAACCCTAACCCTAAAATATACCTTACGCCCTACCCTCACTCGTACCCTAACCCGTACCGTAAGCCATACCCTAACCCTAACTCTAGCTGTAACCCTTATCCATACCGTACGCTGTACCCTCACACGTACCCTAACGCGTACCCTAAGCCGTACCCTAAACCTAACCCTAACCCATACCCTACGCCGTAACTGCACATGTATCCTAACCCGTACCCTAAGCCGTACCCTAACCCTAACCCTAACCCTCACCCGTACCCTAACCCGTATCCTAAGCCGTACACTAACCCTAACCCTAACCCTAACCAATACCCTACACCGTACTCTCACCCGTATCCTAACCCGTACCCTAAGCCGTGCCCTAACCCTAACCCTAACCCTAACCCTAACCCATACCCTACGCCGTACCCTAACCCGTACCCTAACCCGTACCCTAAGCCGTACCCTAACCCTAACCGTAACCCTAACCCATACGCTACGCCGTACCCTCACCCGTATCCTAACCCGTATCCTAAGCCGTACCCTAACCCTAACCCTAACCCTATCCGATACCCTACGCCGTACCCTCACCCGCACCCTAAGCCGTACCCTAACCCTAACCCTAACCCTAACCCTAACCCTAACCCCTACCCTACGCCGTACCCTCACCCGTACCCTATCCCATACCCTTAGCCGTAACCTAACCCTAACCCTAACCCTAACCCTAAACTACCCTTGACTGCTTTGTCTCCATTAGATTTCCTAAGCACTAGTGTTTTAAGGAACAGGTTAAAAAGAAAATCCTAATGTGATTTTTTTATAATGTGTTTATTCTTTATCTTATCCTAGTGACTAAAATCTTCTCCATGGCTGGACCTCAAATAATATTCCTCTACGTGCTAAGTGGTAGCTAGAGAGTGGGGTAGATTTAATAAATACCCTAATCCTAACGTGTACCCTAACCCCTACCTTAGCCCTAATGCGTACCCTAACCCTAAGACAAACCCTAACCCTAACACGTAAGCTAATCCTAAACCATATCATAAACCAATCCCTAACCCTAAAACTAACCCTAACCCAAACCCTAGCGCTAACCCATACCCTACGCCGTACCCTAAGCCGTACCCTAAACCTAAACCTAACCCTAACCCATACCCTACAACGTACCTTCACACTTACCCTAAACCTTACCCTAAGCCGTACCCTAACCCTAACCCTAACCCTAAACTACCCTTGACTGCTTTTGTCTCCATTAGATTTCCTAAGCACTAGTGTTTTAAGGAACAGGTTAAAAAGAAAATCCTAATGTGATTTTTTTTATAATGTGTTTATTCTTTATCTTATCCTAGTGACTAAAATCTTCTCCATGGCTGGACCCCAAATAATATTCCTTTACGTGCTAAGTGGTATCTAGATAGTGGGATAGGTTTAATAAATACCCTAATCCTAACGTGTACCCTAACCCTAACCCATACCCTAACGCGTAACCTAACCCTAACCCAAACCCTAACCCTAATACGTACGCTCATCCTAACCCGTACCCTAAACCAATCCCTAACCCTAAAACAAATGCTAACCCTAACCCTAACACTTACCCTACGCCGTACCCTCACCCGTACCATAACCCATACCCTAAGCTATACCCTAACCCTAAACCTAAATGATACCCTACGCCGTAACCGCACACGTATCCTAAGCCGTACCCTAAGCCGTACCCTAACCCTAACCCTAACCCTAACCCATATGCTACGCCATACCCTCACCTGTACCCTAACCCGTATCCTAAGCCGAACCGTAACACTAATCCTAACCCTAACCGTAACCCTATCCCATACCCTACGCCGTACCCTAACCTGTATCCTAAGCCGTACCCTAACCCTAACCAATACCCTACGCAGTACCCTCACCCGTAACCTCACCCGTACCCTAAGCCGTACCCTAAACCTAACCCTAACCCTAACCCCTACCCTATGCCGTACCCTCACCCGTACCCTAACCCGTACCCTAAGCTGTACCCTAACTCTAACCCTAACCCTAACCGTAACCCTATCCCATACCCTACGCCGTACCCTAACCCGTACATTAACCCGTATCCTAAGCCGTACCCTAACCCTAACCAATACCCTACGCATTACCCTCACCCGTAACCTCACCCGTACCCTAAGCCGTACCCTAACCCTAACCCTAACCCTAACCCTAAACCTAACCCCTAACCTACGCCGTACCCTCACCCGTACCCTATCCCATACCCTACGCCGTACCCTAACCTGTATCCTAAGCCGTATCCTAACCCTAACAAATACCCTACGCAGTACCCTCACCCGTACCCTAACCCGTACCCTAAGCCATACCCTAACCCTAACCCTCACCCTAGCCCTACCCCTAATCCATATCCTACGCCGTACCCTGACACGTACCCTAACGCGTACCCTAAACCGTACCCTAACCCTAACCCAAAAACTAACCCGTAGCCTACACCGTAACCGCACACGTATCCTAACCCGTACCCTAAGACGTACCCTCACCCTAACCCTAACCCTAACCCATACGCTACGCCGTACCCTCACCTGTAGCCTAACCCGTACCCTAAGCCGTACCCTAACCCTAACGCTAACCCTAACCTTAACCCATACCCTACAATGTACCCTCACACTTATCCTAAACCGTACCCTAAGCCGTACCTTAACCCTAACCGTAAACTACAACTTACGCCCGACCCTCACCCGTACCCTAAACCTAACCCTAACCGTAGCCCTGACCCTAACCCATACCCTACGCCGTACCCTCACACGTACCCTAATGCGTACCCTACGCCGTACACTAACCCATACCCTACGCCGTAACCGCAAATGTATCCTAACCCGTACCCTAAGCCGTACCCTAACCCTAACCCTAACCCTAACCCTAACCCTAACACATACCCTACGCCGTACCCTAACCCGTACTCTCACCCGTACCCTAATCCGTACCCTAACCCTAACCCTAACCCTAACCCCTACCCTACGCCGTACCTTCACCCGTACCCTATCCCATACCCTAAGCCGTACCCTAACCCTAACACTAACCCTAACCCTAACCCTAACCCTAAATTACCCTTGACTGCTTTGCCTCCATTAGATTTCCTAAGCACTAGTGGTTTAAGGAACAGGTTAAAAAGTAAATCCTAATGTGATTTTTTTATAATGTGTTTATTCTTTATCTTATCCTAGTGACTAAAATCATCTCCATGGCTGGACCCCAAATAATATTCGTTTACGTGCTAAGTGGTATCTAGAGAGTGGGATAGGTTTAGTAAATACCCTAATCCTAACGTGTACCCTAACCCTATCCCATACCCTAACCCAAACCCTAACCGTAACACGTACGCTAATCCTAACCCGTACCCTAAACCAATCCCTAACCTTAAAACTAACCCTAACCCTAACCCTAACCCATACCCTACACCATACCCTCACCCGTACCCTAACCCGTACACTAAGCCGTACCCTAACCCTAACCCTAACCCGAACCCATACCCTACAACGTACCCTCACACTTACCCTAAACCGTACCCTAAGCCGTACCCTAACCCTAACCCTAACCCTAAACTATACCTTACGCCCTAGCCTCACTCATACCCTAACCCGTACCCTAAGCCGTACCCTAACCCTATCCCTAACCCTAGCCCTACCCCTAACCCATAACCTACGCAGTACCCTCACCCATACCCTCACCCGTACCCTAAGCCGTACCCTAACCCTAATCCTAACCCTAACCTATACCCTACGCCGTACCCTCACCCGTACACTAACCCGTACCCTAAGCCGTACCCTATCCCTAACCCTAACCCTAACTCATACCCTACGCCGTACCCTAACCCGTACCCTCACCCGTACCCTAAGCCGTACCCTAACCCTAACCCTAACCCGAACCCATACCTTACAACGTACCCTCACACTTACCCTAAACCGTACACCAAGCCGTACCCTAACCCTAACCCTAACCCTAAAATATACCTTACGCCCTACCCTCACTCGTACCCTAACCCGTACCGTAAGCCATACCCTAACCCTAACCCTAGCTGTAACCCTTATCCATACCGTACGCTGTACCCTCACACGTACCCTAACGCGTACCCTAAGCCGTACCCTAAACCTAACCCTAACCCATACCCTACGCCGTAACTGCACATGTATCCTAACCCGTACCCTAAGCCGTACCCTAACCCTAACCCTAAACCTCACCCGTACCCTAACCCGTATCCTAAGCCGTACACTAACCCTAACCCTAACCCTAACCAATACCCTACACCGTACTCTCACCCGTACCCTAAACCGTACCCTAAGCCGTGCCCTAACCCTAACCCTAACCCTAACCCTAACCCATACCCTACGCCGTACCCTAACCCGTACCCTAACCCGTACCCTAAGCCGTACCCTAACCCTAACCGTAACCCTAACCCATACGCTACGCCGTACCCTCACCCGTATCCTAACCCGTATCCTAAGCCGTACCCTAACCCTAACCCTAACCCTATCCTATACCCTACGCCGTACCCTCACCCGCACCCTAAGCCGTACCCTAACCCTAACCCTAACCCTAACCCTAACCCTAACCCCTACCCTACGCCGTACCCTCACCCGTACCCTATCCCATACCCTTAGCCGTAACCTAACCCTAACCCTAACCCTAACCCTAAACTACCCTTGACTGCTTTGTCTCCATTAGATTTCCTAAGCACTAGTGTTTTAAGGAACAGGTTAAAAAGAAAATCCTAATGTGATTTTTTTATAATGTGTTTATTCTTTATCTTATCCTAGTGACTAAAATCTTCTCCATGGCTGGACCTCAAATAATATTCCTCTACGTGCTAAGTGGTAGCTAGAGAGTGGGGTAGATTTAATAAATACCCTAATCCTAACGTGTACCCTAACCCCTACCTTAGCCCTAATGCGTACCCTAACCCTAAGACAAACCCTAACCCTAACACGTACGCTAATCCTAAACCATATCATAAACCAATCCCTAACCCTAAAACTAACCCTAACCCAAACCCTAGCGCTAACCCATACCCTACGCCGTACCCTAAGCCGTACCCTAAACCTAAACCTAACCCTAACCCATACCCTACAACGTACCTTCACACTTACCCTAAACCTTACCCTAAGCCGTACCCTAACCCTAACCCTAACCCTAAACTACCCTTGACTGCTTTTGTCTCCATTAGATTTCCTAAACACTAGTGTTTTAAGGAACAGGTTAAAAAGAAAATCCTAATGTGATTTTTTTTATAATGTGTTTATTCTTTATCTTATCCTAGTGACTAAAATCTTCTCCATGGCTGGACCCCAAATAATATTCCTTTACGTGCTAAGTGGTATCTAGAGAGTGGGATAGGTTTAATAAATACCCTAATCCTAACGTGTACACTAACCCTAACCCATACCCTAACGCGTAACCTAACCCTAACCCAAACCCTAACCCTAATACGTACGCTCATCCTAACCCGTACCCTAAACCAATCCCTAACCCTAAAACAAATGCTAACCCTAACCCTAACCCTTACCCTACGCCGTACCCTCACCCGTACCATAACCCATACCCTAAGCTATACCCTAACCCTAAACCTAAATGATACCCTACGCCGTAACCGCACACGTATCCTAAGCCGTACCCTAAGCCGTACCCTAACCCTAACCCTAACCCTAACCCATATGCTACGCCATACCCTCACCTGTACCCTAACCCGTATCCTAAGCCGAACCGTAACACTAATCCTAACCCTAACCGTAACCCTATCCCATACCCTACGCCGTACCCTAACCTGTATCCTAAGCCGTACCCTAACCCTAACCAATACCCTACGCAGTACCCTCACCCGTAACCTCACCCGTACCCTAAGCCGTACCCTAAACCTAACCCTAACCCTAACCCTAACCCCTACCCTATGCCGTACCCTCACCCGTACCCTAACCCGTACCCTAAGCTGTACCCTAACTCTAACCCTAACCCTAACCGTAACCCTATCCCATACCCTACGCCGTACCCTAACCCGTACATTAACCCGTATCCTAAGCCGTACCCTAACCCTAACCAATACCCTACGCATTACCCTCACCCGTAAACTCACCCGTACCCTAAGCCGTACCCTAACCCTAACCCTAACCCTAACCCTAAACCTAACCCCTACCCTACGCCGTACCCTCACCCGTACCCTATCCCATACCCTACGCCGTACCCTAACCTGTATCCTAAGCCGTATCCTAACCCTAACCAATACCCTACGCAGTACCCTCACCCGTACCCTAACCCGTACCCTAAGCCGTACCCTAACCCTAACCCTAATGCGAACCCATACCCTACAACGTACCCTCACACTTACCCTAAACCGTACCCTAAGCCGTACCCTAACCCTAACACTAACCCTAAACTATACCTTACGCCCTGCCCTCACTCCTACCCTAACCCGTACCCTAAGCCGTACCCTAACCCTAACCCTCACCCTAGCCAAACCCCTAATCCATATCCTACGCCGTACCCTCACACGTACCCTAACGCGTACCCTAAACCGTACCCTAACCCTAACCCAAAAACTAACCCGTAGCCTACACCGTAACCGCAAACGTATCCTAACCCGTACCCTAAGACGTACCCTCACCCTAACCCTAACCCTAACCCATAAGCTACGCCGTACCCTCACCTGTACCCTAACCCGTACCTTAAGCCATGCCCTAACCCTAAATCTAACCCTAACCCTAACCCTAACCCATACCCTACGCCGTACCCTAACCCGTACCCTAAGCCTAACCCTAACCCTAACCCAACCTATAACCTACACCGTACCCTCACCCGTACCCTAACCCGTACCCTAAGCCGTACCCTAACCCTAACCCTAACCCTAACCCTAACCCTAACCCTAACCCTAACACATACCCTACGCCGTACCCTAACCCGTACCCTCACCCGTACCCTAAGCCGTACCCTAAACCTAACCCTAACCCTAACCCCTACCCTACGCCGTACCTTCACCCGTACACTATCCCATACCCTAAGCCGTACCCTAACCCTAACACTAACCCTAACCCTAACCCTAACCCTAAATTACCCTTGACTGCTTTGCCTCCATTAGATTTCCTAAGCACTAGTGTTTTAAGGAACAGGTTAAAAAGTAAATCCTAATGTGATTTTTTTATAATGTGTTTATTCTTTATCTTATCCTAGTGACTAAAATCATCTCCATGGCTGGACCCCAAATAATATTCGTTTACGTGCTAAGTGGTATCTAGAGAGTGGGATAGGTTTAGTAAATACCCTAATCCTAACGTGTACCCTAACCCTAACCCATACCCTAACCCAAACCCTAACCGTAACACGTACGCTAATCCTAACCCGTACCCTAAACCAATCCCTAACCTTAAAACTAACCCTAACCCTAACCCTAACCCATACCCTACGCCATACCCTCACCCGTACCCTAACCCGTACACTAAGCCGTACCCTAACCCTAACCCTAACCCGAACCCATACCCTACAACGTACCCTCACACTTACCCTAAACCGTACCCTAAGCCGTACCCTAACCCTAACCCTAACCCTAAACTATACCTTACGCCCTAGCCTCACTCATACCCTAACCCGTACCCTAAGCCGTACCCTAACCCTATCCCTAACCCTAGCCCTACCCCTAACCCATAACCTACGCAGTACCCTCACCCATACCCTCACCCGTACCCTAAGCCGTACCCTAACCCTAACCCTAACCCTAACCCTAACCCATACGCTATGCCGTACCCTCACCTGTACCCTAAACCGTATCCTAAGCCGTACCCTAACCCTAATCCTAACCCTAACCTATACCCTATGCCGTACCCTCACCCGTACACTAACCCGTACCCTAAGCCGTACCCTAACCCTAACCCTAACCCTAACCCATACCCTACGCCGTACCCTAAACCGTACCCTCACCCGTACCCTAAGCCGTACCCTAACCCTAACCCTAACCCGAACCCATACCTTACAACGTACCCTCACACTTACCCTAAACCGTACACCAAGCCGTACCCTAACCCTAACCCTAACCCTAAAATATACCTTACGCCCTACCCTCACTCGTAACCTAACCCGTACCCTAACCCTAACCCTAGCTGTAACACTTATCCATACCGTACGCCGTACCCTCACACGTACCCTAACGCGTACCCTAAGCCGTACCCTAAACCTAACCCTAACCCATACCCTACGCCGTAACTGCACATGTATCCTAACCCGTACCCTAAGCCGTACCCTAACCCTAACCCTAACCCTCACCCGTACCCTAACCCGTATCCTAAGCCGTACACTAACCCTAACCCTAACCCTAACCAATACCCTACACCGTACTCTCACCCGTACCCTAACCCGTACCCTAAGCCGTGCCCTAACCCTAACCCTAACCCTAACCCTAACCCGTACCCTACGCCGTACCCTAACCCGTACCCAAACCCGTACCCTAAGCCGTACCCTAACCCTAACCATAACCCTAACCCATACGCTACGCCGTACCCTCACCCGTATCCTAACCCGTACCCTAAGCCGTACCCTAACCCTAACCCTAACCCTAACCCATACCCTACAACGTACCCTCACACTTACCCTAAACCGTACCCTAAGCCGTACCCTAAACCTAACCCTAACCCTAACACATACACTACGCCGTACCCTAACCCGTACCCTAACCCTTATCCTAAGCCGTAACCTAACCCTAACCAATACCCTACGCAGTACCCTCACCCATACCCTCACCCGTACTCTAAGCCGTACCCTAACCCTAAAACTAACCCTAACCCTAACCCTAACCCATACGCTATACCGTACCCTCACCCGTACCCTAACCCGTATCCTAAGCCGTACCCTAACCCTAACCTTAACCCTAACCCCTACCCTATGCCGTACTCTCACCCGTACCCTAACCCGTACCCTAAGCTGTACCCTAACCCTAACCCTAACCGTAACCCTAACCCATACCCTACGCCGTACCCTAACCCATACCCTAAACCGTATCCTAAGCCGTACCCTAACCCTAACCCTAACCCGAACACATACCCTACAACGTACCCTCACACTTACCCTAAACCGTACCCTAAGCCGTACACTAAATCTAACCCTAAACCTAAACTACACCTTACGCCCTACCCTCACTCGTACCCTAACCCGTACCCTAAGACATACCCTAATCCTAACACTAACCCTAGCCCTACCCCTAACCCATACCCTACGCCGTACCCTCACACGTACCCTAACGCGTACCCTAAGCCGTACCCTAACCCTAACCCTAACCCTAACCCTAACCCTAACCCTAACCCATACACTACGCGGTACCCTAACCCGTACCCTAATCCGTATCATAATCCGTACCCTAACCCTAACCAATACCCTACGCAGTACCCTCACCCGTACCCTCAATCGTACCCTAAGCCATACCCTAACCCTAACCCTAACCCTAACCCTAAACCCTACCGTATGCCGTACCCTCACCCGTACCCTATCCCATACCCTAAGCCGTACCCTAACACTAACACTAACCCTAACCCTAACCCCAACCCTAAACTACCCTTGACTGCTTTTGCCTCCATTAGATTTCCTAAGCACTAGTGTTTTAAGGAACAGGATAAAAAGAAAATCGTAATGTGATTTTTTTATAATGTGTTTATTCTTTATCTTATCCTAGTGACTAAAATCTTCTCCATGGCTGGACCCCAAATAATATTCCTTTACATGCTAAGTGGTATCTAGAGAGTGGGATAGTTTTAATAAATACCCTAATCCTAACGTGTACCCTAACCCTAACCCATACCCTAACCCTAACGCGTACCCTAACCCTAACCCAAACCCTAACCCTAACACGTATGCTAATCCTAACCCGTACCCTAAACCAATCCCTAACCCTAAAACTAACCCTAACCCTAAGCCTAACCCTAACCCTAAACTATACCTTACGCCCTACCCTCACTCATACCCTATCCCGTACCCTAACCCTAACCCTAACCCTATCCCATAACCTACGTGGTAATCTCACACGTACCCTAACGCGTACCCTAAGCTGTACCCTAACCCTAACCCATACCCTACGCCGTAACCGCACACGTATCCCAACCCGTACCCTAAGCCGTATCCTAAACCTAACCCTAACCCCAACCCATACGCTATGCCGTACCATCACCCGGACCCTAACCCGTACCCTAAGCCGTACCCTAACCCTAACCCTAACCCTAACCCTAACCCATACCCTACAACGTACCGTCACACTTACCCTAAACCGTACCCTAAGCCGTACCCTAACCCTAACCCTAACACTAAACTATACCTTTCGCCCTACCCTCACTCGTACCCTAACCCGTACCCTAAGCCGTACCCTAACCCTAACCCTAACCCTAGCACTACCCCTAACCCATACCCTATGCCGTACCCTCACACGTACCGTAACGCGTACCCTAAGCCGTACCCTAACCCTAACCCTAAAACTAACCCGTACTCTACGCCATAACCGCACACGTATCCTAAACAGTACCCTAAGCCGTACCCTAACCCTAACCCTAACCCTAACCCATACGATACGCCGTACCCTCACCCGTACCCTAAGCCGTGCCCTAACCCTAACCCTAACCCTAACCCATACCCTACGCCTTACCCTACATCGTACCCTAACCCGTACCCTAAGCCGTACCCTAACCCTAACCCTAACCCTATCCCATACGATACGCCGTACCCTCACCCGTACCCTAAGCCGTGCCCTAACCCTAACCCTAACCCTAACCCTATCCCTAACCCATACCCTACGCCTTACCCTACACCATACCCTAACCCTAACCCAAACCCTAACCCTAACACGTATGCTAATCCTAACCCGTACCCTAAACCAATCCCAAACCTTAAAACTAACCCTAACCCTAACCCTAACCCATACCCTACAACGTACCCTCACCCGTACCCTAACCGTACCCTAAGCCGTACCCTAACCCTAACCCTAACCCTAAACTATACCTTACGCCCTACCCTCACTCGTACCCTAACCCGTACCGTAAGCCGTACCCTAACCCTATCCCTAACCCTAGCCCTACTCCTATCCCATAACCTACGCCGTACCCTCACCCGTACCCTAAGCCTTATCCTAAGCCGTACCCTAACCCTAACCAATACCCTACGCAGTACGCTCACCCATACCCTCACCCGTACCCTAAGCCGTACCCTAACCCTAACCCTATCCCTAACCCTAACCCTAACCCTAACCCATACGCTATGCCGTACCCTCACCCGTACCCTAAACCGTATCCTAAGCCGTACCCTAACCCTAATCCTAACCCTAACCTATACCCTACGCCGTACCCTCACCCGTACCCTAAACCGTACCCTAAGCCGTACCCTAACCCTAACCTTAACCCTAACACATACCCTACGCCGTACCCTAACCCGTACCCTAACCCGTATCCTAAGCCGTACCCTAACCCTAACCAATAACCTATGCAGTACCCTCACCCGTACCCTCACCCGTACCCTAAGCCGTACCCTAACCCTAACCCTAACCCTAACCCATACGCTACAACGTATCCCCACACTTACCCTAACCCGTACCCTAAGCCGTAACCTAACCCTAACCCGAAACTATACCTTACGCCCTACCCTCACTCGTACCCTAACCCATACCCTAAGCTGTACCCTAACCTTAACCCTAACCGTAGCCCTAACCCTATCCCATACCCTACGCGGTACTCTCAAACGTACCCTAACGCGTACCCTAAGCCGTACCCTAACCCTAACCCTAACCCGAACCAATACCCTACAACGTACCCTCACACTTACCCTAAACCGTACCCCAATTGTACCCTAACCCTAACCCTAACCCTAAACTATACCTTACGCGCTACCCTCACTCGTACCCTAACCCGTACCCTAAGCCGTACCCTAACCCTAACCCTAGCTCTAACCCTTACCCATACCTTACGCCGTACCCTCACACGTACCCTAACGCGTACCCTAAGCCGTACCCTAAACCTAACCCTAACCCATACCCTACACCGTAACCGCACATGTATCCTAACCCGTACCCTAAGCCGTACCCTAACCCTAACCCTAACCCGTACCCTAACCCGTATCCTAAGCCGTACCCTAACCCTAACACTAACCCTAAACTATACCCTACACCGTACACTCACCCGTACCCTAACCCGTACCCTAACCCGTAACCTAATCCTAACCCTAACCCTAAGCAATACCCTACACCGTACTCTCACCCGTACCCTAAGCCGTACCCTATCCGTAACCCTAAACCTAACCCTAAATCATAGCCTACGTCGTACCGTAACCCATACCCTAACCCGTACCCTAAGCCGTTCCCTAACCCTAACACTAACCCTAACCCTAACCCATACCCTACGCCGTACCCTAACCCGTACCCTAACTCTAACCCTAACCCATACGCTACGCCGTACCCTCACCCGTACACTAAACCGTATCATAAGCCGTACCCTAACCCTAACCCTAACCCTAACCTATACCCTACGCCGTACCCTCACCCGTACCCTAACCCGTACCCTAAGCCGTACCCTAAGCCGTAATCTAACCCTAACCCTAACCCTAAACTATACCTTACGCCCTACCCTCACTCGTACCCTAACCCGTACCGTAAGCCGTACCGTAACCCTATCCCTAACCCTAGACCTACCCCTATCCCATAACCTACGCCGTACCCTCACCCGTGCCCTAACCCTTATCCTAAGCCGTACCCTAACCCTAACCAATACCCTACGCAGTACGCTCACACATACCCTCACCCGTACCCTAAGCCGTACCCTAACCCTAACCCTAACCCTAACCCTAACCCTAACCCATACCCTAACCCTAACGCGTACCCTAACCCTAACCCAAACCCTAAACCTAACACGTATGCTAATCCTAACCCGTACCCTAAACCAATCCCTAACCCTAAAACTAACCCTAACCCTAACCCTAACCCTAACCCATACCCTACAACGTATCCCCACACTTACCCTAACCCGTACCCTAAGCCGTAACCTAACCCTAACCCTAACCCGAAACTATACCTTACGCCCTACCCTCACTCGTACCCTAACCCATGCCCTAACCCGTACCCTAACCTTAACCCTAACCCTAGCCCTAACCCTATCCCATAACCTACACGGTACTCTCACACGTACCCTAACGCGTACCCTAAGCCGTACCCTAACCCTAACCCATACCCTACGCCGTAACTGCACACGTAGCCCAACCCGTACCCTAAGCCGTACCCTAACCCTAACCCTAAACCTAACCCATATGCTATCCCGTACCCTCACCCGTACCGTAACCCGTACCCTAAGCCGCACCCTAACCCTAACCCTAACCCTAACCCATACCCTACAACGTACCGTCACACTTACCCTAAACCGTACCGTAAGCCGTACCCTAACCCTAACCCTAACCCTCACCCGTACCCTAACACATACCCTACGCCGTACCCTAACCTGTATCCTAAGCCGTACCCTAACCCTAACCAATACCCTACGCAGTACCCTCACCCGTACCCTAACCCGTACCCTAAGCCTTACCCTAACCCTAACCCTAACCCTAACCCTAACCCTAACCCATACGCTATGCCGTACCCTCACCCGTACCCTAACCCGTATCCTAAGCCGTACCCTAACCCTAACCTTAACCCTAACCCCTACTCTAACCCTAACCTTAACCCTAACCCCTACCCTATGCCATACTCTCTCCCGTACCCTAACCCGTACCCTAAGCTGTACCCTAACCCTAACCCTAACCGTAACCCTAACCCTAACCCATACCCTACAACGTACCCTCACACTTACACTAAACCGTACTCTAAGCCGTACCCTAAGCCGCACCCTAACCCTAACCCTAACCCTAACCCATACCCTACAACGTACCGTCACACTTACCCTAAACCGTACCGTAAGCCGTACCCTAACCCTAACCCTAACCCTCACCCGTACCCTAACACATACCCTACGCCGTACCCTAACCTGTATCCTAAGCCGTACCCTAACCCTAACCAATACCCTACGCAGTACCCTCACCCGTACCCTAACCCGTACCCTAAGCCTTACCCTAACCCTAACCCTAACCCTAACCCTAACCCTAACCCATACGCTATGCCGTACCCTCACCCGTACCCTAACCCGTATCCTAAGCCGTACCCTAACCCTAACCTTAACCCTAACCCCTACTCTAACCCTAACCTTAACCCTAACCCCTACCCTATGCCATACTCTCTCCCGTACCCTAACCCGTACCCTAAGCTGTACCCTAACCCTAACCCTAACCGTAACCCTAACCCTAACCCATACCCTACAACGTACCCTCACACTTACACTAAACCGTACTCTAAGCCGTACCCTAAATCTAACCCTAACCCTAAACTATACCTTACGCCCTACCCTCACTCGTACCCTAACCCGTACCCTAAGCCATACCCTAACCCTAACCCTAACCCTAGCCCTACCCCTAACCCATACCCTACGCCGTACCCTCACATGTACCCTAACGCGTACCCTAAGCCGTACCCTAACCCTAACCCTAACACTAACCCTAACACATACGCTATGCCGTACCCTCACCCGTACCCTAAGCCGTACCCTAACCCTAACCCTAACCCTAACCTATACCCTACGCCGTACCCTCAACCGTACCCAAACCCCTACCCTAAGCCGTACCCTAACCCTAACCCTAACCCTAACCCTAACCCCTACCGTACGCCGTACCCTCACCCGTACCGTATCCCATACCCTAAGCCGTACCCTAACCCTAACCCTAACCCTAACCCTAACCCATACCCTACGACGTACCCTCACACGTACCCTAACGCGTACCTTAAGTCGTACCCTAACCCTAACCCTAACCGTAACCGTAACCCATACCCTACGCCGTACCCTAACCCATACCCTAACCCGTATCCTAAGCCGTACCCTAACCCTAACCAATACCCTACGCAGTACCCTCACCCGTACCCTCACCCGTACCCTAACCCATACCCTACGCCGTACCCTAACCTGTATCCTAAGCCGTACCCTAACCTTAACCAATACCCTACGCAATACCCTCATCCGTACCCTAAACCGTACACTAAGCCGTACCCTAACCCTAACCCGAACCCATACCCTACGACGTACCCTCACACTTACCCTAAACCGTAGCCTAAGCCGTACCCTAAATCTAACCCTAACCCTAAACTATACCTTACGCCCTACCCTCACCCGTACCCTCACCCGTACCCTAATCCGTACCATAAGCCATACCCTAACCCTAATCCTATCCCTAACCTATACCCTACGCCGTACCCTCAACCGTACCCTAACCCGTACCCTAAGCCGTGCCCTAACCCTAACACAAACACTAACCCATACCCTACGCCGTACCCTAACCCGTATCGTAAGCCGTACCCTAACCCTAACCAATACCCTATGCAGTACCCTCACCCGTACCCTCACCCGTACCCTAAGCCGTACCCTAACCCTAACCCTAACCCTAACCATAACCCTAATCCCTACCCTATGCAGTACCCTCACCCGTACCATATCCCATAACCTAAGCCGTACCCTAACCCTAACCCTAAACCTAACCCATATGCGATCCCGTACCCTCACCCGTACCGTAACCCGTACCCTAAGCCGCACCCTAACCCTAACCCTAACCCTAACACATACCCTACAACGTACCGTCACACTTACCCTAAACCGTACCCTAAGCCGTACCCTAACCCTAACCCTAACCCTAAACCATACGCTATGCCGTACCCTCACCCGTACCCTAACCCGTATCCTAAGCCGTACCCTAACCCTAACCCTAACCGATACCCTACGCCGTACCCTCTCCCGTACCCTAACCCGTACCCTAAGCCGTACCCTAACCCTAACCCTAACCCTAACCCATACCCTACGCGGTACCCTAACCCGTACCCTAATCCGTATCCTAAGCCGTACCCTAACCCTAACCAATACCCTACGCAGTACCCTCACTCGTACCCTCAATCGTACCCTAAGCCGTACCCTAACCCTAACCCTAACCCTAACCCTAACCCCTACCGTACGCCGTACCCTCACCCGTACCCTATCCCATACCCTAATCCGTATCCTAACCCTAACACTAACCCTAACCCTAACCCCAACCCTAAACTACCCTTGACTGCTTTTGCCTTCATTAGATTTCCTAAGCACTAGTGTATTAAGGGACAGGATAAAAAGAAAATCTTAATGTGATTTTTTTATAATCTTTTTATTCTTTATCTTATCCTAGTGACTAAAATGTTCTCCATGGCTGGACCCCAAATAATATTCCTTTACGTGCTAAGTGGTATCTAGAGAGTGGGATAGGTTTAATAAATACCCTACTCTTAACGTGTACCCTAACCCTAACCCATACCCTAACCCTAACACGTACCCTAACCCAAACCCTAACCCTAACACGTACGCTAATCCTAACCCGTACCCTAAACCAAACCCTAACCCTAACCCTAACGCTAACCCATACCCTACACCGTAACCTCACCCGTACCCTAACCCGTACCCTAAGCCGTACCCTAACCCTAACCCATACCCTACGCCGTAACCGCACACGTATCCCAACACGTACCCTAAGCCGTACCCTAACCCTAACCCTAACCCTAACCCATACGCTATGCCGTACCCTCACCCGTACCCTAACCCGTACCCTAAGCCGTACCCTAACCCTAACCCTAACCCATACCCTACAACGTACCCTCACACTTACCCTAAACCGTACCCTAAGCCATACCCTAAACCTAACCCTAACCCTAACACATACACTACGCCGTACCCTCACCCGTACCCTAACCCATACCCTACGCCGTACCCTAACCTGTATCCTAAGGCATACCCTAACCCTAATCAATACCCTACGCAGTACCCTCACCCGTACCCTAACCCGTACCCTAAGCTGTACCCTAACCCTAACCCTAACCCTAACCCTAACCCATACGCTATGCCGTACCCTTACCCGTACCCTAACCCGTATCCTAAGCCGTACCCCAACCCTAACCTTAACCCTAACCCCTACCCTATGCTGTACTCTCACCCTTACCCCAACCCGTACCCTAAGCTGTACCCTAACCCTAACCCTAACCGTAACCCTAACCCATACCCTACGCCGTACCCTAACCCATACCCTAACCCGTATCCTAAGCCGTATCCTAACCCTAACCAATACCCTACACAGTACCCTCACCCGTACCCTAACCCATACCCTACGCCGTACCCTAAACTGTATCCTAAGCCGTACCCTAACCCTAACCCTAACCCGAACCCATACCCTACAACGTACCCTCACACTTACCCTAAACCGTACCCTAAGCCGTACCCTAAATCTAACCCTAACCCTAAACTATACCTTATGCCCTACCCTCACTCGTACCCTAATCCATACCCTAAGCCATACCCTAACCCTAACCCTAAGCCTAGCCCTACCCCTAACCCATACCCTATGCCGTACCCTCACACATACCCTAACGCGTACCCTAAGCCGTACCCTAACCCTAACCCTAACCCTAACCCTAACCCTAACCCCGACCGTACGCCGTACCCTCACCCGTACCCTATCCCATACCCTAAGCCATACCCTAACCCTAACACTAACACTAACCCTAACCCAAACCCTAAACTACCCTTGACTGCTTTTGCCTCCATTAGATTTCCTAAGCACTAGTGTTTTAAGGAACAGGATAAAAAGAAAATCCTAATGTGATTTTTTTATAATGTGTTTATTCTTTATATTATCCTAGTGACAAAAATCTTCTCCATGGCTGGACCCCAAATAATATTCCTTTACGTGCTAAGTGGTATCTAGAGAGTGGGATAGGTTTAATAAATACCCTAACCCTAACGCGTACCCTAACCCTAACCCAAAACCTAACCCTAACACGTACGCTAATCCTAACCCGTACCCTAAACCAATCCCTAACCCTAACCCTAACGCTAACCCATACCCTACGCCGTACCCTCACCCGTACCCTAAACCGTACCCTAAGCCGTACCCTAACCCTAACCCTAACCCATACCCTACAACGTATCCTCACACTTACCCTAAACCGTACCCTAAGCCGTACCTTAACCCTAACCCTAACCGTAAACTATACCTTACACCCTACCCTCACTCGTACCCTAAACCGTACCCTAACCCGTACCCTAACCCGTACCCTAACCCTAGCCCTAACCCTATCCCATAACCTACGCGGTACTCTCACACATAACCTAACGCGTACCCTAAGCCGTACCCTAACCCTAACCCATACCCTACGCCGTAACCGCACACGTATCCCAACCCGTACCCTAAGCCGTAACCTAACCCTAACCCTAACCCTAACCCATACGCTATGCCTTACCCTCACCCGTACCCTAACCCGTACCCTAAGCCGTACCCTAACCCTAACCCTAACCCTAACCCTAACCCATACCCTACAACGTACCCTCACACTTACCCTAAACAGTACCCTAAGCCGTACCCTAAACGTAACCCTAACCCTAACACATACACTACGCCGTACCCTAACCCGTACCCTAACCCTTATCCTAAGCCGTAACCTAACCCTAACCAATACCCTACGCAGTACCCTCACCCATACCCTCACCCGTACCCTAAGCCGTACCCTAACCCTTACACTAACCCTAACCCTAACCCTAACCCATACGCTATGCCGTACCCTCACCCGTACCCTAACCCGTATCCTAAGCCGTACCCTAACCCTAACCTTAACCCTAACCCCTACCCTAACCCTAACCTTAACCCTAACACCTACCCTATGCCGTACTCTCTCCCGTACCCTAACCCGTACCCTAAGCTGTACCCTAACCCTAACCCTAACCGTAACCCTAACCGATACCCTACGCGGTACCCTAACCCATACCCTAAACCGTATCCTTAGCCGTACACTAACTCTATCCCTAACCCGAACACATACCCTACAACGTACCCTCACACTTACCCTAAACCGTACCCTAAGCCGTACACTAAATCTAACCCTAACCCTAAACTATACCTTACGCCCTACCCTCACTCGTACCCTAACCCGTACCCTAACCCGTACCCTAACCCTAACACGTACGCTAATCCTAACCCGTACCCTAAACCAAACCCTAACCCTAACCCTAACGCTAACCCATACCCTACACCGTAACCTCACCCGTACCCTAACCCGTACCCTAAGCCGTACCCTAACCCTAACCCTAACCCTATCCCATAACCTACGCGGTACTCTCACACGTACCCTAACGCGTACCCTAAGCCGTACCCTAACCCTAACCCTAACCCTAACCCATACGCTATGCCGTACCCTCACCCGTACCCTAACCCGTACCCTAAGCCGTACCCTAACCCTAACCCTAACCCATACCCTACAACGTACCCTCACACTTACCCTAAACCGTACCCTAAGCCATACCCTAAACCTAACCCTAACCCTAACACATACACTATGCCGTACCCTCACCCGTACCCTAACCCATACCCTACGCCGTACCCTAACCTGTATCCTAAGGCATACCCTAACCCTAATCAATACCCTACGCAGTACCCTCACCCGTACCCTAACCCGTACCCTAAGCTGTACCCTAACCCTAACCCTAACCGTAACCCTAACCCATACCCTACGCCGTACCCTAACCCATACCCTAACCCGTATCCTAAGCCGTATCCTAACCCTAACCAATACCCTACACAGTACCCTCACCCGTACCCTAACCCATACCCTACGCCGTACCCTAAACTGTATCCTAAGCCGTACCCTAACCCTAACCCTAACCCGAACCCATACCCTACAACGTACCCTCACACTTACCCTAAACCGTACCCTAAGCCGTACCCTAAATCTAACCCTAACCCTAAACTATACCTTATGCCCTACCCTCACTCGTACCCTAATCCATACCCTAAGCCATACCCTAACCCTAACCCTAAGCCTAGCCCTACCCCTAACCCATACCCTACGCCGTACCCTCACACGTACCCTAACGCGTACCCTAAGCCGTACCCTAACCCTAACCGTAACCCTAGCACTAACCCTAACCCATACCCTACGCCGTACCCTAACCTGTATCCTAAGCCGTACCCTAACCCTAACCAATACTCTACGCAGTACCCTCACCCGTACCCTCAATCGTACCCTAAGCCGTACCCTAACCCTAACCCTAACCCTAACCCTAACCCTAACCCCGACCGTACGCCGTACCCTCACCCGTACCCTATCCCATACCCTAAGCCATACCCTAACCCTAACACTAACACTAACCCTAACCCCAACCCTAAACTACCCTTGACTGCTTTTGCCTCCATTAGATTTCCTAAGCACTAGTGTTTTAAGGAACAGGATAAAAAGAAAATCCTAATGTGATTTTTTTATAATGTGTTTATTCTTTATCTTATCCTAGTGACAAAAATCTTCTCCATGGCTGGACCCCAAATAATATTCCTTTACGTGCTAAGTGGTATCTAGAGAGTGGGATAGGTTTAATAAATACCCTAACCCTAACGCGTACCCTAACCGTAACCCAAAACCTAACCATAACACGTACGCTAATCCTAACCCGTACCCTAAACCAATCCCTAACCCTAACACTAACGCTAACCCATACCCTACGCCGTACCCTCACCCGTACCCTAAACCGTACCCTAAGCCGTACCCTAACCCTAACCCTAACCCATACCCTACAACGTATCCTCACACTTACCCTAAACCGTACCCTAAGCCGTACCTTAACCCTAACCCTAACCGTAAACTATACCTTACACCCTACCCTCACTCGTACCCTAAACCGTACCCTAACCCGTACCCTAACCCGTACCCTAACCCTAGCCCTAACCCTATCCCATAACCTACGCGGTACTCTCACACATAACCTAACGCGTACCCTAAGCCGTACCCTAACCCTAACCCATACCCTACGCCGTAACCGCACACGTATCCCAACCCGTACCCTAAGCCGTACCCTAAACCTAACCCTAACCCTAACCCATACGCTATGCCTTACCCTCACCCGTACCCTAACCCGTACCCTAAGCCGTACCCTAACCCTAACCCTAACCCTAACACATACACTACACCGTAGCCTAACCCGTACCCTAACCCTTATCCTAAGCCGTAACCTAACCCTAACCAATACCCTACGCAGTACCCTCACCCATACCCTCACCCGTACCCTAAGCCGTACCCTAACCCTAACACTAACCCTAACCCTAACCCTAACCCGTACGCTATGCTGTACCCTCACCCGTACCCCAACCCGTATCCTAAGCCGTACCCTAACCCTAACCTTAACCCTAACCCCTACCCTAACCCTAACCTTAACCCTAACACCTACCCTATGCCGTACTCTCTCCCGTACCCTAACCCGTACCCTAAGCTGTACCCTAACCCTAACCCTAACCGTAACCCTAACCGATACCCTACGCGGTACCCTAACCCATACCCTAAACCGTATCCTTAGCCGTACACTAACTCTATCCCTAACCCGAACACATACCCTACAACGTACCCTCACACTTACCCTAAACCGTACCCTAAGCCGTACACTAAATCTAACCCTAACCCTAAACTATACCTTACGCCCTACCCTCACTCGTACCCTAACCCGTGCCCTAAGCCGTACCCTAAGCCTAACCCTAACCCTAACCCATACACTATGCCGTACCCTCACCTGTACCCTAACCCGTATCCTAAGCCGTACCCTAACCCTAACCCTAACCCTAACCTATACCCTACGCCGTACCCTCTCCCGTACCCTAACCCGTACCCTAAGCCGTACCCTAACCCTAACCCTAACCCTAACCCTAACCCATACCCTATGCGGTATCCTAACCCGTACCCTAATCCGTATCCTAAGCCGTACCCTAACCCTAACCAATACCCTACACAGTACCCTCACCCGTACCCTCACTCGTACCCTAACCCATAACCTATGCCGTACCCTAACCTGTATCCTAAGCCGTACCCTAACCCTAACCAATACCCTACGCAGTACCCTCACCTGTACCCTAAACCGTACCCTAAGCCGTACACTAAACCTAACCCTAACCCGAACCCATACCCTACAACGTACCCTCACACTTACACTAAACCGTTCCCTAAGCCGTACCCTAAATCTAAACCTAACCCTAAACTGTACCTTACGCCCTACCCTCAATCGTACCCTAATCCATACCCTAAGCCATACCCTAACCCTAACCCTAACCCTAGCCCTACCCCTAACCCATACCCTACGCCGTACCCTCACACGTACCCTAACGCGTACCCTAAGCCGTACCCTAACCCTAACCCTAACCCTAGCACTAACCCTAACCCATACCCTACGCCGTACCCTAACCTGTATCCTAAGCCGTACCCTAACCCTAACCAATACCCTACGCAGTACCCTCACCCGTACCCTCAATCGTACCCTAAGCCGTACCCTAACCCTAACCCTAACCCTAACCCTAACCCTAACCCCTACCGTACGCCGTACCCTCACCCGTACCCTATCCCATACCCTAAGCCGTACCCTAACCCTAACACTAACCCTAACCCTAACCCCAACCCTAAACTACCCTTGACTGCTTTTGCCTCCATTAGATTTCCTAAGCACTAGTGTTTTAAGGAACAGGATAAAAAGAAAATCCTAATGTGATTTTTTTATAATGTGTTTATTCTTTATCTTATCCTAGTGACAAAAATCTTCTCCATGGCTGGACCCCAAATAATATTCCTTTACGTGCTAAGTGGCATCTAGAGAGTGGGATAGGTTTAATAAATACCCTAACCCTAACGCGTACCCTAACCCTAACCCAAACCCTAACCCTAACACGTACGCTAATCCTAACCCGTACCCTAAACCAATCCCTAACCCTAACCCTAACGCTAACCCATACCCTACGCCGTACCCTCACCCGTACCCTAAACCGTACCCTAAGCCGTACCCTAACCCTATCCCTAACCCTAACCCATACCCTACAACGTATCCTCACACTTACCCTAAACCGTAACCTAAGCCGTACCTTAACCCTAACCCTAACCGTAAACTATACCTTACACCCTAGCCTCACTCGTACCCTAAACCGTACCCTAACCCTAACCCTAAGCTTAACCCTAACCCATACCCTACGCGGTACCCTAACCCGTACCCTAATCCGTACCCTAAGCCGTACCCTAACCCTAACCCTAACCCTAACCCATACGCTATGCCGTACCCTCACCCGTACCCTAACCCGTACCCTAAGCCATACCCTAACCCTAACCCTAACCCTATCCCATAACCTACGCGGTACTCTCACACGTACCCTAACGCGTACCCTAAGCCGTACCCTAACCCTAACCCATACCCTACGCCGTAACCGCACACGTATCCCAACCCGTACCCTAAGCCGTACCCTAACCCTAACCCTAACCCATATGCTATGCCGTACCCTCACCTGTACCCTAACCCGTACCCTAAGCCGTACCCTAACCCTAACCCTAACCCTAACACATACACTACGCCGTACCCTAACCCGTACCCTAACCCTTATCCTAAGCCGTAACCTAACCCTAACCAATACCCTACGCAGTACCCTCACCCATACCCTCACCCGTACCTTAAGCCATACCCTAAACCTAACCCTAACTCTAACCCTAACCCATACGCTATGCCGTACCCTCACCCGTACCCTAACCCGTATCCTAAGCCGTACCCTAACCCTAAACTTAACCCTAACCCCTACCCTATGCCGTACTCTCACCCGTACCCTAACCCGTACCCTAAGCTGTACCCTAACCCTAACCCTAACCGTAACCCTATCCCATACCCTACGCTGTACCCTAACCCATACCCTAAACCGTATCCTTAGCCGTACCCTAAACCTAACCCTAACCCGAACACATACCCTACAACGTACCCTCACACTTACCCTAAACCGTACCCTAAGCCGTACACTAAATCTAACCCTAACCCTAAACTATACCTTACGCCCTACCCTCACTCGTACCCTAACCCGTACCATAAGACATGCCCTAGCCCTAACCCTAACCCTAGCCCTACCCCTAACCCATACCCTACGCCGTACCCTCACACATATCCTAACGCGTACCCTAAGCCGTACCCTAACCCTAACCCTAACCCTAACCCTAACCCATACGCTATGCCGTATCCTCACCCGTACCCTAACCCGTATCCTAAGCCGTACCCTAACCCTAACCCTAACCTATACCCTACGCCGTACCCTCACCCGTACCCTAAGCCGTACCCTAAGCCGTACCCTAACACTAACCCTAACCCTAACCCTAACCCATACCCGACGCGGTACCCTAACCCGTACCCTAATCCGTATCATAAGCCGTACCCTAACCCTAACCAATACCCTACGCAGTACCCTCACCCGTACTCTCAATCGTACCCTAAGCCGTACCCTAACCCTAACCCTAACCCTAACCCTAACCCCTACCGTACGCCGAACCCTCACCTGTACCCTATCCCATACCCTAAGCTGTACCCTAACCCTAACACTAACCCTAACCCTAACCCTAACTCTAAACTACACTTGACTGCTTTTGCCTCCATTAGATTTCCTAAGCACTAGTGTTTTAAGGAACAGGATAAAAAGAAAATCTTAATGTGATTTTTTTATAATGTGTTTATTCTTTATCTTATCCTAGTGACTAAAATGTTCTCCATGGCTGGACCCCAAATAATATTCCTTTACATGCTAAGTGGTATCTAGAGAGTGGGATAGGTGTAATAAATACCCTAATCCTAACGTGTACCCTAACCCTAACCCATACCCTAACCCTAACGCGTACCCTAGCCCTAACCCAAACCCTAACCCTAACACGTATGCTAATCCTAACCCGTACCCTAAACCAATCCCTAACCCTAAAACTAACCCTAACCCTAACCCTAAACTATACCCTACGCCGTACCCTCACCCGTACCCTAACCCATACCCTAAGGCGTACCCTAACCCTAACCCTAACCCTAAACCTTACCCATACCCTACGCGGTACACTAACCCGTACCCTAATCCGTATCCTAAGCCGTACCCTAACCCTAACCAATACCCTACGCAGTACCCTCACCCGTACCCTCAATCGTACCTTAAGACGTACCCTAACCCTAACCCTAACCCTAACCCTAAGCACTACCGTACGCCGTACCCTCACCCGTAACCTATCCCATACCCTAAGCCGTACCCTAACCGTAACCCTAACCCTAACCCTAATCCTAATACCTACCCTACGCCGTACCCTCACCCGTACCCTATTCCATACCCTAATCCGTACCCTAACCCTAACACTAACCCTAACCCTAACCCTAACCCTAAACTACCCTTGACTGCTTTTGCCTCCATTAGATTTCCTAAGCACTAGTGTTTTAAGGAACAGGTTAAAAAGAAAATCCTAATGTGATTTTTTTATAATGTGTTTATTCTTTATCTTATCCTAGTGACTAAAATCTTCTCCATGGCTGGACCCCAAATAATATTCCTTTACGTGCTAAGTGGTATCTAGAGAGTGGGATAGGTTTAATAAATACCCTAATCCTAACGTGTACCCTAACCCTAACCCATACCCTAACCCTAACGCGTACCCTAACCCTAACCCAAACCCTAACCCTAACACGTACGCTAATCCTAACCCGTACCCTAAACCAATCTCTAACCCTAACCCTAACCCTAACCAATACCCTACGCAGTAACCTCACCCGTACCCTAAACCGTACCCTAAGCCGTACCCTAACCCTAACCCGAACCCGAACCCATACCCTACAACGTACCCTCACACTTACCCTAAACCGTACCTTAAGTCGTACCCTAAATCTAACCCTAACCCTAAACTATACCTTACGCCCTACCCTCACTTGTACCCTAACCCGTGCCCTAAGCCGTACCCTAAGCCTAACCCTAACCCTAGCGCTACCCCTAACCCATACCCTACGCCGTACCCTCACACGCACCCTAACGCGTACCCTAAGCCGTACCCTAACCCTAACCCTAACCCTAACCCATACGCTATGCCGTACCCTCACTCGTACCCCAACCCGTATCCTAAGCCGTACCCTAACCCTAACCCTAACCCTAACCTATACCCTACGACGTACCCTCTCCCGTACCCTAATCCGTACCCTAACCCTAACCCTAAACTATAACCTACGCCGTACCCTCACCCGTACCCTAAGCCGTACCCTAACCCTAACCCTAACCCTAACCCATAACCTACAACGTACCCTCACACTTACCCTAAACCGTACCCTAAGCCGTACCCTAAACCTAACCCTAACCCTAACACATACACTACGCCGTACCCTCACCCGTACCCTAACCCATACCCTACGCCGTACCCTAATCTGTATCCTAAGGCATACCCTAACCCTAATCAATACCCTACTCAGTACCCTCACCCGTACCCTAACCCGTACCCTAAGCCGTACCCTAACCCTAACCCTAACCCTAACCCTAACCCATACGCTATGCCGTACACTTACCCGTACCCTAACCCGTATCCTAAGCCGTACCCCAACCCTAACCTTAACCCTAACCCCTACCCTATGCTGTACTCTCACCCTTACCCCAACCCATACCCTAAGCTGTACCCTAACCCTAACCCTAACCCTAACCCTAACCCAAACCCTAACCCGTATCCTAAGCCGTACCCTAAGCCTAACCAATACCCTACACAGTACCCTCACCCCTACCCTCACCCGTACCCTAACCCATACCCTACGCCCTACCCTAACCTGTATCCTAAGCCGTACCCTAACCCTAACCCTAACCCGAACCCATACCCTACAACGTACCCTCCCACTTACCCTAAACCGTACCCTAAGCCGTACCCTAAATCTAACCCTAACCCTAAACTATACCTTACGCCCTACCCTCACTCGTACCCTAATCCATACCCTAAGCCATACCCTAACCCTAACCCTAGCCCTACCCCTAACCCATACCCTACGCCGTACCCTCACACGTACCCTAACGCGTACCCTAAGCCGTACCCTAACACTAACCCTAACCCTAGCACTAACCCTAACCCATACCCTACACCGTACCCTAACCTGTATCCTAAGCCGTACCCTAACCCTAACCCTAACCCTAACCCTAACCCTAACCCCTACCGTACGCCGTACCCTCACCCGTACCCTATCCCATACCCTAAGCCGTACCCTAACCCTAACACTAACCCTAACCCTAACCCCAACCCTAAACTACCCTTGACTGCTTTTGCCTCCATTAGATTTCCTAAGCACTAGTGTTTTAAGGAACAGGATAAAAAGAAAATCCTAATGTGATTTTTTTATAATGTGTTTATTCTTTATCTTATTCTAGTGACAAAAATCTTCTCCATGGCTGGACCCCAAATAATATTCCTTTACGTGCTAAGTGGATCTAGAGAGTGGGGTAGGTTTAATAAATACCCTAACCCTAACGCGTACCCTAAACCTAACACAAACCCTAACCCTAACACGTACGCTAATCCTAACCCGTACCCTAAACCAATCCCTAACCCTAAACCTAACCCATACGCTATGCCGTAACCTCACCCGTACCATAACCCGTATCCTAAGCCGTACCCTAACCCTAACCCTAACCCTAACCTATACCCTACGCCGTACCCTCACCCGTACCCTAAGCCGTACCCTAAGCCATACCCTAACCCTAACCCTAACACTAACCCATACCCTACGCGGTACCCTAACCCGTACCCTAATCCGTATCCTAAGCCGTACCCTAACCCTAACCAATACCCTACGCAGTACCCTCACCCGTACCCTCAATCGTACCCTAAGCCGTACCCTAACCCTAACCCTAACCCTAACCCCTACCGTACGCCGTACCCTCACCCGTACCCTATCCCATACCCTAAGCCGTACCCTAACCCTAACACTAACCCTAACCCTAACCCCAACCCTAAACTACCCTTGACTGCTTTTGCCTCCATTAGATTTCCTAAGCACTAGTGTTTTAAGGAATAGGATAAAAAGAAAATCCTAATGTGATTTTTTTATAATGTGTTTATTCTTTATCTTATCCTAGTGACTAAAATCTTCTGCATGGCTGGACCCCAAATAATATTCCTTTACGTGCTAAGTGGTATCTAGAGAGTGGGATAGGTTTAATAAATACCCTAATCCTAACGTGTACCCTAACCCTAACCCATACCCTAACCCTAACGCGTACCCTAACCCTAACCCAAACCCTAACCCTAACACGTACGCTAATCCTAACCTGTACCCTAAACCAATCCCTAACCCTAACCCTAACGCTAACCCATACCCTACGCCGTACCCTCACCCGTACCCTAACCCGTACCCTAAGCCGTACCCTAAACCTAACCCTAACCCTAACCCTAACCCTAACCCATACCCTACAACGTATCCTCACACTTACCCTAAACCGTACCCTAAGCCGTACCTTAACCTTAACCCTAACCATAAACTATACCTTACGCCCTACCCTCACTCGTACCCTAACCCGTACCCTAACCCGTACCCTAACCCTAACCCTAACCCTAGCCCTAACCCTATCCCATAACCTACGTGGTACTCTCACACGTACCCTAACGCGTACCCTAAGCCGTAACCTAACCCTAACCCATACCCTATGCCGTAACCGCACACGTATCCCAACCCGTACCCTAAGCCGTACCCTAACCCTAACCCTAACCCTAACCCATACGCTATGCCATACCCTCACCCGTACCCTAACCCGTACCATAAGCCGTACCCTAACCCTAACCCTAACCCTAACCCATACACTACGCCGTACCCTAACCCGTACCCTAACACTTATCCTAAGCCGTACCCTAACCCTAACCAATACCCTACGCAGTACCCTCACCCGTACCCTCACCCGTACCCCAAGCCGTACCCTAACCCTAACCCTAACCCTAAACTATACCTTACGCCCTACCCTCACTCGTACCCTAACCCGTACCGTAACCCGTATCCTAAGCCGAACCCTAACACTAACCCCAACCCTAACCTATACCCTACGCCGTACCCTCACGCGTACCCTAACCCGTACCCTAAGCCGTACCCTAACCCTAACCCTAACCCATACCCTACGCCGTACCCTAACCTGTATCCTAAGCCGTACCCTAACCCTAACCAATACCCTACGCAGTACCCTCACCCGTACCCTAAACCGTACCCTAAGCCGTACCCTAACCCTAACCCTAACTCGAACCCATACCCTACAACGTACCGTCACACTTATCCTAAACCGTACCCTAAGCCGTACCCTAAATCTAACCCTATCCCTAAACTATACCTTACGCCCTACCCTCACTCGTACCCTAACCCGTACCCTAAGCCGTACCCTAACCCTAACCCTAACCCTAACCCTAACCCCTACCGTACGCCGTACCCTCATTCGTACCGTATCCCATGCCCTAAGCCGTACCCTAACCCTAACCCTAACCCTAACCCTAACCCATACCCTACGCCTTACCCTCACACGTACCCTAACGCGTACCCTAAGTCGTACCCTAGCCTGTATCCTAAACCGTACCCTAACCCTAACCAATACCCTACGCAGTAACCTCCTCCGTACCCTCACCCGTACCCTAACCCATACCCTACGCCGTACCCTAGCCTGTATCCTAAACCGTACCCTAACCCTAACCAATACCCTACGCAGTACCCTCACCCGTACCCTAAACCTTACACTAAGCCGTACCCTAACCCTAACCCTAACCCTAACCCTAACCGATACCCTACAACGTACCGTCACACTTATCCTAAACCGTACCCTAAGCCGTACCCTAACCCTAAACCTAACCCTAAACTATACCTTACGCCCTACCCTCACTCGTACCCTAACCCGTACCCTAAGACGTACCCTAACCCTAAACCTAACCCTAGCCCTAACCCTAACCCATACCCTACGCTGTACCCTCACACGTACCCTAACGCGTACCCTAAGCCGTACCCTAACCCTAACCCTATCCCTAGCCCTAACCCTAACCCATACCCTACGCCGTACCCTCACACGTACCATAACGCGTACCCTAAGCCGAACCCTAACCCTAACGCTAACCCTAACCCATACGCTATGCCGTACCCTCACCCGTACCCTAACCCGTATCCTAAGCTGTACCCTAACCCTAACCTTAACCCTAACCCCTACCCTATGCCGTACCCTCACCCGTACCCTAAACCGTACCCTAAGCTGTAACCTAACCCTAACCCTAACCGTAACCCTACCCATATCCTACGCCGTACCCTAACCCATACCCTAACCCGTATCCTAAGCCGTACCCTAACCCTAACCAATACCCTACCCAGTCCCCTCACCCGTACCCTCACCAGTACCCTAACCCATACCCTACGCCATACCCTAACCTGTACCCTAAGCCGTACCCTAACCCTAACCCTAACCCATACCCTAACCCTAACGCGTACCCTAACCCTAACCCAAACCCTAAACCTAACACGTATGCTAATCCTAACCCGTACCCTAAACCAATCCCTAACCCTAAAACTAACCCTAACCCTAACCCTAACCCTAACCCATACCCTACAATGTATCCCCACACTTACCCTAACCCGTACCCTAAGCCGTAACCTAACCCTAACCCTAACCCGAAACTATACCTTACGCCCTACCCTCACTCGTACCCTAACCCATACCCTAAGCTGTACCCTAACCTTAACCCTAACCCTAGCCCTAACCCTATCCCATACCCTACGCGGTACTCTCAAACGTACCCTAACGCGTACCCTAAGCCGTACCCTAACCCTAACCCTAACCCTAACCAATACCCTACGCCATATCCTCACCTGTACCCTAACCCGTACCCTAAGCCGTACCCTAACCCTAACCCTAACCCTAACCCTAACCCTAACCCCTACCCTACGCCGTACCCTAACCCGTACCCTAACCCTTATCCTAAGCCGTACCCTAACCCTAACCAATACCCTACGCAGTACGCTCACCCATACCCTCACCCGTAACCTAACCCGTACCCTAACCCTAACCCTAACCCTAACACATACGCTATGCCGTACCCTCACCCGTACCCTAAACCGTATCCTAAGCTGTACCCTAACCCTAACCCTAACCCTAACCCTAACCCTAACCCCTACCCTACGCCGTAACCTCACCCGTACCCTATCCCATACCCTAAGCCGTACCCTAACCCTAACCCTAACCCTAACCCTAACCCTAACCCCTACCCTACGCCGTACCCTCACCCGTACCCTATCCCATACCCTAAGCCGTACCCTAACCCTAACACTAACCCTAACCCTAACCCTAACCCTAAACTACCCTTGACTGCTTTTGCCTCCATTAGATTTCCTAAGCACTAGTGTTTTAAGGAACAGGTTAACAAGAAAATCCTAATGTGATTTTTTTATAATGTGTTTATTCTTTATCTTATCCTAGTGACTAAAATCTTCTCCATGGCTGGACCCCAAATAATATTCCTTTACGTGCGAAGTGGTATCTAGAGAGTGGGATAGGTTTAATAAATACCCTAATCCTAACGTGTACCCTAACCCTAACCCTAACCCTAACCCTAACCCTCACACTTACCCTAAACCGTACCCTAAGCCGTACCCTAAACCTAACCCTAACCGTAACAACTACACTACGCCGTACCCTAACCCGTACCCTAACCCTTATCCTAAGCCGTACCCTAACCCTAACTAATACCCTACGCAGTACCCTCACCCATACCCTCACCCGTACCCTAAGCCATACCCTAACCCTAACCCTAACCCTAACCCTAACCCATACGCTATGCCGTACCCTCACCCGTACCCTAACCGGTATCCTAAGCCGTACCCTAACCCTAAACTTAACCCGAACCCCTAGCCTATGCCGTACCCTCACCCATACCCTAACCTGTACCCTAAGCTGTACCCTAACCCTAACCCTAACCGTAACCCTAATCCATAGCCTACGCCGTACCCTAACCCATACCTAACCCGTATCCTACGCCGTACCCTAACCCTAACCAATACCCTACGTAGTACCCTCACCCGTAACCTAAACCGTACCCTAAGCCGTACCCTAACCCTAACCCTAACCCTAACCAATACCCTACGTAGTACCCTCACCCGTACCCTAACCCATACCCTACGCCGTACCCTAACCTGTATCCTAAGCCGTACCCTAACCCTAACCAATACCCTACGCAGTACCCTCACCCATACCCTCACCCGTACCCTAAGCCGTACCCTAACCCTAACCCTAACCCTAACCCTAACCCTAACCCTAACCCATACGCTATGCCGTACCCTCACCCGTACCCTAACCCGTATCCTAAGCCGTACCCTAACCCTAACCTTAACCCTAACCCCTACCCTATGCCGTACTCTCACCCGTACCCTAACCCGTACCCTAAGCTGTACCCTAACCTTAACACTAATCGTAACCCTAACCCATACCCTACGCCGTACCCTAACCCATACCCTAAACCGTATCCTTAGCCGTACCCTAACCCTAACCCTAACCCTAACCCTAACCCTAACCCTAACCCATACCCTAACCCTAACGCGTACCCTAACCCTAACCCAAACCCTAAACCTAACACGTATGCTAATCCTAACCCGTACCCTAAACCAATCCCTAACCCTAAAACTAACCCTAACCCTAACCCTAACCCTAACCCTAACCCTAACCCTAACCATAACCTATACCCTACGCCATACCCTCACCTGTACCCTAACCCGTACCCTAAGCCGTACCCTAACCCTAACCCTAACCCTAACCCCTACACTACGCCGTACCCTAACCCGTACCCTAACCCTTATCCTAAGCCGTACCCTAACCCTAACCAATACCCTACGCAGTACGCTCACCCATACCCTCACCCGTACCCTAAGCCGTACCCTAACCCTAACCCTAACCCTAACCCTAACCCTAACCCTAAACTACCCTTGACTGCTTTTGCCTCCATTAGATTTCCTAAGCACTAGTGTTTTAAGGAACAGGTTAACAAGAAAATCCTAATGTGATTTTTTTATAATGTGTTTATTCTTTACCTTATCCTAGTGACGAAAATCTTCTCCATGGCTGGACCCCAAATAATATTCCTTTACGTGCTAAGTGGTATCTAGAGAGTGGGATAGGTTTAATAAATACCCTAATCCTAACGTGTACCCTAACCCTAACCCTAACCCTAACCCTAACCCTCACACTTACCCTAAACCGTACCCTAAGCCGTACCGTAAACCTAACCCTAACCGTAACACATACACTACGCCGTACCTTAACCCGTACCCTAACCCTTATCCTAAGCCGTACCCTAACCCTAACCAATACCCTACGCAGTACCCTCACCCATACCCTCACCCGTACCCTAAGCCGTGCCCTAACCCTAACCCTAACCCTAACCCTAACCCATACCCTATGCCGTACCCTAACCCCTACCCTAACCCTAACCCTAACACATACGCTACGCCGTACCCTCACCCGTACCCTAAACTGTATCCTAAGCCGTACCCTAACCCTAACCCTAACCCTAACCTATACCCTATGCCGTACCCTCACCCGTACCCTAACCCGTACCATAAGCTGTACCCTAACCCTAACCCTAACCGTAACCCTAACCCATACCCTACGCCGTACCCTAACCCATACCCTAAACTGTATCCTAAGCCGTACCCTAACCCTAACCAATACCCTACGCAGTACCCTCACCCGTACCCTAAACCGTACCCTAAGCCGTACCCTAACCCTAACCCTAACCCTAGCCCTAACCCTAACCCATACCCTACACCGTACCCTAACCTGTATCCTAAGCCGTACCCTAACCCTAACCAATACCCTACGCAGTACCCTCACCCGTACCCTAAGCCGTACCCTAACCCTAACCCTAACCCGAACCCATACCCTACAACGTACCCTCACACTTACCCTAAACCGTACCCTAAGTCGTACCCTAAATCTAACCCTAACCCTAAACTATACCTTACGCCCTACCCTCACTCGTACCCTAACCCGTTCCCTAAACCGTACCCTAAGCCTAACCCTAACCCTAGCCCTACCCCTAACCCATACCCTACGCCGTACCCTCACACGTACCCTAACGCGTACCCTAAGGCGTACCCTAAACCTAACCCTATCCCTAACCCATACGCTATGCCGTACCCTCACCCGTACCCTAACCCGTATCCTAAGCCGTACCCTAACCCTAACCCTAACCTATACCCTACGCCGTACCCTCTCCCGTACCCTAACCCGTACTCTAAGCCGTACCCTAACCCTAACCCTAACCCTAATCCTAACCCATACCCTACGCGGTACCCTAACCCGTACCCTAATCCGTATCCTAAGCCGTACCCTAACCCTAAACAATACCCTACGCAGTACCCTCACTCGTACCCTCAATCGTACCCTAAGCCGTACCCTAACCCTAACCCTAACCCCTACCGTACGCCGTACTCTCACCCGTACCCTATCCCATACCCTAATCCGTACCCTAACCCTAACACTAACCCTAACCCTAACCCCAACCCTAAACTACCCTTGACTGCTTTTGCCTCCATTAGATTTCCTAAGCACTAGTGTATTAAGGAACAGGATAAAAAGAAAATCTTAATGTGATTTTTTTATAATGTGTTTATTCTTTATCTTATCCTAGTGACTAAAATCTTCTCCATGGCTGGACCCCAAATAATATTCCTTTACGTGCTAAGTGGTATCTAGACAGTGGGATAGGTTTAATAAATACCCTAATCCTAACGTGTACCCTAACCCTAACCCATACCCTAACCCTAACGCGTACCCTAACCCTAACCCAAACCCTAACCCTAACACGTACGCTAATCCTAACCCGTACCCTAAACCAATCCCTAACCCTAAAACTAACCCTAACCCTAACCCTAACCCTAACCCATACCCTACGCCGTACCCTCACCCATACCCTAACCCATACCCTAAGCCTTACCCTAACCCTAACCCTAACCCTAACCCATACGCTACGCCGTACCCTCACCCGTACCCTAACCCGTACCCTAAGCCGTACCCTAACCCTAACCAGTACCCTACGCAGTACCCTCACCCGTACCCTCACCCGTACCCTAAGCCGTATCCTAACCCTAACCCTAACCCTAACCCTAACCCTAACCCTAACCCTAACCCCTACCCTACGCCGTACCTCACCCGTACCCTATCCCATACCCTAAGCCATACCCTAAACCTAACACTAACCCTAACCCTAACCCTAACCCTAAACTACCCTTGACTGCTTTTGCCTCCATTAGATTTCTTAAGCACTATTGTTTTAAGGAACAGGTTAAAAAGAAAATCCTAATGTGATTTTTTTATAATGTGTTTATTCTTTATCTTATCCTAGTGACTAAAATCTTCTCCATGGCTGGACCCCAAATAATATTCCTTTACGTGCTAAGTGGTATCTACAGAGTGGGATAGGTTTAATAAATACCCTAATCCTAACGTGTACCCTAACCCTAACCCTAACCCTAACCCTAACCCTCACACTTACCCTAAACCGTACCCTAAGCCGTACCCTAAACCTAACCCTAACCGTAACATATACACTACGCCGTACCCTAACCCGTACCCTAACCCTTATCCTAAGCCGTACCCTAACCCTAACCAATACCCTACGCAGTACCCTCACCCATACCCTCACCCGTACCCTAAGCCATACCCTAAACCTAACCCTAACCATAACCCTAACCCATACGCTATGCCGTACCCTCACCCGTACCCTAACCAGTATCCTAAGCCGTACCCTAACCCTAACCTTAACCCAAACCCCTACCCTATGCCGTACCCTCACCCATACCCTAACCCGTACCCTAAGCTGTACCCTAACCCTAACCCTAACCGTAACCCTAATCCATAGCCTACGCCGTACCCTAACCCATACCCTAACCCGTATCCTACGCCGTACCCTAACCCTAACCAATACCCTACGTAGTACCCTCACCCGTACCCTAAACCGTACCCTAAGCCATACACTAACCCTAACCCTAACCCTAACCCTAACCCTAACCCATACGCTATGCCGTACACTCACCCGTACCCTAACCCGTATCCTAAGCCGTACCTCAACCCTAACCTTAACCCTAACCCCTACCCTATGCTGTACTCTCACCCGTACCCCAACCCGTACCCTAAGCAGTACCCTAACCCTAACCCTAACCGTAACCCTAACCCATACCCTACGCCGTACCCTAACCCATACCCTAACCCGTATCCTAAGCCGTACCCTAACCCTAACCAATACCCTACACAGTACACTCACCCGTACCCTCACCCGTACCCTAACCCATACCCTACGCCGTACCCTAACCTGTATCCTAAGCCATACCCTAACCCTAACCAATACCCTACGCAGTACCCTCACCTGTACCCTAAACCGTACCCTAAGCCGTACACTAAACCTAACCCTAACCCGAAGCCATACCCTACAACGTACCCTCACACTTACACTAAACCGTACCCTAAACGTACCCTAAATCTAACCCTAACCCTAAACTGTACCTTATGCCCTACCCTCAATCGTACCCTAATCCATACCCTAAGCCATACCCTAACCCTAACCCTAACCCTAGCCCTACCCCTAACCCATACCATACGCCGTACCCTCACACGTACCCTAACGCGTACCCTAAGCTGTACCCTAACCCTAACCCTAACCCTAGCACTAATCCTAACCCATACCCTACGCCATACCCTAACCTGTATCCTAAGCCGTACCCTAACCCTAACCAATACCCTACGCAGTACCCTCACCCGTACCCTCAATCGTACCCTACTCCGTACCCTAACCCTAACCCTAACCCTAACCCTAACCCTAACCCTAACCCTAAACCGTACCCTAAGCCGTAACCTAAACCTAACCCAACCCTAACACATACACTACGCCGTACCCTAACCCGTACCCTAACCCTTATCCTAAGCCGTAACCTAACCCTAACCAATACCCTACGCAGTACCCTCACCCATACCCTCACCCGTACCCTAAGCCGTACCCTAACCCTAACCCTAACCCTAACCCTAACCCATACGCTATGCCGTACCATCACCCGTACCCTAACCCGTACCCTAAGCCGTACCCTAACCCTAACCCTAACCCTAACCGTAAACCATACCCTACAACGTACCCTCACACTTACCCTAAACCGTACCCTAAGCCGTACCCTAAACCTAACCCTAACACTAACACATACACTACGCCATACCCTAACCCGTACCCTAACCCTTATCCTAAGCCGTAACCTAACCCTAACCAATACCCTACGCAGTACCCTCACCCATAACCTCACCCGTACCCTAACCCTAACCCTAACCCTAACCCTAACCCATACGCTATGCCGTACCCTCACCCGTACCCTAACCCGTATCCTAAGCCGTACCCTAACCCTAACCTTAACCCTAACCCCTACACTATGCCGTACCCTCACCCGTACCCTAAGCTGTACCCTAATCCTAACCCTAACCGTAACCCTAACCCATACCCTACGCCGTACCCTAACCCATACCCTAAACTGTATCCTAAGCCGTACCCTAACCCTAACCAATACCCTAGGCAGTACCCTCACCCGTACCCTAAACCGTACCCTAAGCCGTACCCTAACCCTAACCCTAACCCTAGCCCTAACCCTAACCCATACCCTACGCCGTACCCTAACCTGTATCCTAGGCCGTACCCTAACCCTAACCAATACCCTACGCAGTACCCTCACACTTACCCTAAACCGTACACTAAGTCGTACCCTAAATCTAACCCTAACCCTAAACTATACCTTACGCCCTACCCTCACTCGTACCCTAACCCGTGACCTAAGCCGTACCCTAAGCCTAACCCTAACCCTAGCCCTACCCCTAAACCATACCCTACGCCGTACCCTCACACGTACCCTAACGCGTACCCTAAGGCGTACCATAACCCTAACCCTAACCTATACCCTACGCCGTACCCTCTCCCGTACCCTAACCCGTACTCTAAGCCGTACCCTAACCCTAACCCTAACCCATACCCTACGCGGTACCCTAACCCGTACCCTAATCCGTATCCTAAGCCGTACCCTAACCCTAAACAATACCCTACGCAGTACCCTCACTCGTACCCTCAATCGTACCCTAAGCCGTACCCTAACCCTAACCCTAACCCTAACCCTAACCCCTACCGTACGCCGTACTCTCACCCGTACCCTATCCCATACCCTAATCCGTACCCTAACCCTAACACTAACCCTAACCCTAAACCCAACCCTAAACTACCCTTGACTGCTTTTGCCTCCATTAGATTTCCTAAGCACTAGTGTATTAAGGAACAGGATAAAAAGAAAATCTTAATGTGATTTTTTTATAATGTGTTTATTCTTTATCTTATCCTAGTGACTAAAATCTTCTCCATGGCTGGACCCCAAATAATATTCCTTTACGTGCTAAGTGGTATCTAGAGAGTGGGATAGGTTTAATAAATACCCTAATCCTAACGTGTACCCTAACCCTAACCCTAAACCCTCACACTTACCCTAAACCGTACCCTAAGCCGTACCCTAAACCTAACCCTAACCGTAACACATACACTACGCCGTACCCTAACCCGTACCCTAAACCTTATCCTAAGCCGTACCCTAACCCTAACCAATACCCTACGCAGTACCCTCACCCATACCCTCACCCGTACCCTAAGCCATACCCTAAACCTAACCCTAACCATAACCCTAACCCATACGCTATGCCGTACCCTCACCCGTACCCTAACCAGTATCCTAAGCTGTACCCTAACCCTAACCTTAACCCGAACCCCTACCCTATGCCGTACCCTCACCCATACCCTAACCCGTACCCTAAGCTGTACCCTAACACTAACCCTAACCGTAACCCCAATCCATAGCCTACGCCGTAACCTAACCCATACCCTAACCCGTATCCTACGCCGTACCCTAACCCTAACCAATACCCTACGTAGTACCCTCACCCGTACCCTAAACCGTACCCTAAGCCATACACTAACCCTAACCCTAACCCTAACCCTAACCCTAACCCATACGCTATGCCGTACACTCACCCGTACCCTAACCCGTATCCTAAGCCGTACCTCAACCCTAACATTAATCCTAACCCCTAGCCTATGCTGTACTCTCACCCGTACCCCAACCCGTACCCTAAGCAGTACCCTAACCCTAACCCTAACCGTAACCCTAACCCATAGCCTACGCCGTACCCTAACCCATACCCTAACCCGTATCCTAAGCCGTACCCTAACCCTAACCAATACCCTACACAGTACACTCACCCGTACCCCCACCCGTACCCTAACCCATACCCTACGCCGTACCCTAACCTGTATCCTAAGCCGTACCCTAACCCTAAACAATACCCTACGCAGTACCCTCACCTGTACCCTAAACCGTACCCTAAGCCGTACACTAAACCTAACCCTAACCCGAAGCCATACCCTACAACGTACCCTCACACTTACACTAAACCGTACCCTAAGCCGTGCCCTAAATCTAACCCTAACCCTAAACTGTACCTTACGCCGTACCCTAATCCATACCCTAAGCCATACCCTAACCCTAACCCTAACCCTAGCCCTACCCCTAACCCATACCCTACGCCGTACCCTCACACGTACCCTAACGCGTACCCTAAGCCGTACCCTAACCCTAACCCTAACCCTAGCACTAACCCTAACCCATACCCTACGCCATACCCTAACCTGTATCCTAAGCCGTACCCTAACCCTAACCAATACCCTACGCAGTACCCTCACCCGTACCCTCAATCGTACCCTACTCCGTACCCTAACCCTAACCCTAACCCTAACCCTAACCCTAAACCGTACCCTAAGCCGTACCCTAAACCTAACCCAACCCTAACACATACACTACGCCGTACCCTAACCCGTACCCTAACCCTTATCCTAAGCCGTAACCTAATCCTAACCAATACCCTACGCAGTACCCTCACCCATACCCTCACCCGTACCCTAAGCCGTACCCTAACCCTAACCCTACCCTAACCCTAACCCTAACCCATACGCTATGCCGTACCCTCACCCGTAACCTAACCCGTATCCTAAGCCGTACCCTAACCCTAACTTTAACCCTAACCCCTACCCTATGCCGTACTCTCACCCGTACCCTAACCCGTACCCTAAGCTGTACCCTAACCCTAACCCTAACCGTAACCCTAACCCATACCCTACGCCGTGCCCTAACCCATACCCTAAACCGTATCCTTAGCCGTACCCTAACCCTAACCCTAACCCGAACACATAACCTACAACGTACCCTCACACTTACCCTAAACCGTACCCTGAGCCGTACACTAAATCTAACCCTAACCCTAAACTATACCTTACGCCCTACCCTCACTCGCACCCTAACACGTACCCTAAGACATACTCTAACCCTAACCCTAACCCTAGCCCTACACCTAACCCATACCCTACGCTGTACCCTCACACGTATCCTAACGCGTACCCTAAGCCGTACCCTAACCCTAACACTAACCCTAACCCTAACCCATACGCTATGCCGTACCCTCACCCGTACCCTAACCCGTATCCTAAGCAGTACCCTAACCCTAACCTTAACCCTAACCCCTACCCTATGCCGTACCCTCTACAGTACCCTAACCCGTACCCTAAGCTGTACCCTAACCCTAACCCTAACCGTAACCCTAACCCATACACTACGCCGTACCCTAACCCATACCCTAAACTGTATCCTAAGCCGTACCCTAACCCTAACCAATACCCTACGCAGTACCCTCACCCGTACCCTAAGCCGTACCCTAACCCTAACCCTAACCCTAACCCTAGCCCTAACCCTAACCCATACCCTAAGCCGTACCCTAACCTGTATCCTAAGCCGTATCCTAACCCTAAGCAATACCCTACGCAGTACCCTCACCCGTACCCTCAATCGTACCCTAAGCCGTACCCTAACCCTAACCCTAACCCTAACCCTAACCCTAACCCCTACCGTACGCCGTACCCTCACCCGTACCCTAACCCGTACCGTAAGCCGTACCCTAACCCTATCCCTAGCCCTAGCCCTACTCCTATCCCATAACCTACGCCGTACCCTCACCCGTACCCTAAGCCTTATCCTAAGCCGTACCCTAACCCTAACCAATACCCTACGCAGTAGGCTCACCCATACCCTCACCCGTACCCTAAGCCGTACCCTAACCCTAACCCTAACCCTAACCGTAAACCATACCCTACAACGTACCCTCACACTTACCCTAAACCGTACCCTAAGCCGTACCCTAAACCTAACCCTAACACTAACACATACACTACGCCATACCCTAACCCGTACCCTAACCCTTATCCTAAGCCGTAACCTAACCCTAACCAATACCCTACGCAGTACCCTCACCCATACCCTCACCCGTACCCTAACCCTAACCCTAACCCTAACCCTAACCCATACGCTATGCCGTACCCTCACCCGTACCCTAACCCGTATCCTAAGCCGTACCCTAACCCTAACCTTAACCCTAACCCCTACACTATGCCGTACCCTCACCCGTACCCTAAGCTGTACCCTAATCCTAACCCTAACCGTAACCCTAACCCATACCCTACGCCGTACCCTAACCCATACCCTAAACTGTATCCTAAGCCGTACCCTAACCCTAACCAATACCCTAGGCAGTACCCTCACCCGTACCCTAAACCGTACCCTAAGCCGTACCCTAACCCTAACCCTAACCCTAGCCCTAACCCTAACCCATACCCTACGCCGTACCCTAACCTGTATCCTAGGCCGTACCCTAACCCTAACCAATACCCTACGCAGTACCCTCACACTTACCCTAAACCGTACACTAAGTCGTACCCTAAATCTAACCCTAACCCTAAACTATACCTTACGCCCTACCCTCACTCGTACCCTAACCCGTGACCTAAGCCGTACCCTAAGCCTAACCCTAACCCTAGCCCTACCCCTAAACCATACCCTACGCCGTACCCTCACACGTACCCTAACGCGTACCCTAAGGCGTACCATAACCCTAACCCTAACCTATACCCTACGCCGTACCCTCTCCCGTACCCTAACCCGTACTCTAAGCCGTACCCTAACCCTAACCCTAACCCATACCCTACGCGGTACCCTAACCCGTACCCTAATCCGTATCCTAAGCCGTACCCTAACCCTAAACAATACCCTACGCAGTACCCTCACTCGTACCCTCAATCGTACCCTAAGCCGTACCCTAACCCTAACCCTAACCCTAACCCTAACCCCTACCGTACGCCGTACTCTCACCCGTACCCTATCCCATACCCTAATCCGTACCCTAACCCTAACACTAACCCTAACCCTAAACCCAACCCTAAACTACCCTTGACTGCTTTTGCCTCCATTAGATTTCCTAAGCACTAGTGTATTAAGGAACAGGATAAAAAGAAAATCTTAATGTGATTTTTTTATAATGTGTTTATTCTTTATCTTATCCTAGTGACTAAAATCTTCTCCATGGCTGGACCCCAAATAATATTCCTTTACGTGCTAAGTGGTATCTAGAGAGTGGGATAGGTTTAATAAATACCCTAATCCTAACGTGTACCCTAACCCTAACCCTAAACCCTCACACTTACCCTAAACCGTACCCTAAGCCGTACCCTAAACCTAACCCTAACCGTAACACATACACTACGCCGTACCCTAACCCGTACCCTAAACCTTATCCTAAGCCGTACCCTAACCCTAACCAATACCCTACGCAGTACCCTCACCCATACCCTCACCCGTACCCTAAGCCATACCCTAAACCTAACCCTAACCATAACCCTAACCCATACGCTATGCCGTACCCTCACCCGTACCCTAACCAGTATCCTAAGCTGTACCCTAACCCTAACCTTAACCCGAACCCCTACCCTATGCCGTACCCTCACCCATACCCTAACCCGTACCCTAAGCTGTACCCTAACACTAACCCTAACCGTAACCCCAATCCATAGCCTACGCCGTACCCTAACCCATACCCTAACCCGTATCCTACGCCGTACCCTAACCCTAACCAATACCCTACGTAGTACCCTCACCCGTACCCTAAACCGTACCCTAAGCCATACACTAACCCTAACCCTAACCCTAACCCTAACCCTAACCCATACGCTATGCCGTACACTCACCCGTACCCTAACCCGTATCCTAAGCCGTACCTCAACCCTAACATTAATCCTAACCCCTAGCCTATGCTGTACTCTCACCCGTACCCCAACCCGTACCCTAAGCAGTACCCTAACCCTAACCCTAACCGTAACCCTAACCCATAGCCTACGCCGTACCCTAACCCATACCCTAACCCGTATCCTAAGCCGTACCCTAACCCTAACCAATACCCTACACAGTACACTCACCCGTACCCCCACCCGTACCCTAACCCATACCCTACGCCGTACCCTAACCTGTATCCTAAGCCGTACCCTAACCCTAAACAATACCCTACGCAGTACCCTCACCTGTACCCTAAACCGTACCCTAAGCCGTACACTAAACCTAACCCTAACCCGAAGCCATACCCTACAACGTACCCTCACACTTACACTAAACCGTACCCTAAGCCGTGCCCTAAATCTAACCCTAACCCTAAACTGTACCTTACGCCGTACCCTAATCCATACCCTAAGCCATACCCTAACCCTAACCCTAACCCTAGCCCTACCCCTAACCCATACCCTACGCCGTACCCTCACACGTACCCTAACGCGTACCCTAAGCCGTACCCTAACCCTAACCCTAACCCTAGCACTAACCCTAACCCATACCCTACGCCATACCCTAACCTGTATCCTAAGCCGTACCCTAACCCTAACCAATACCCTACGCAGTACCCTCACCCGTACCCTCAATCGTACCCTACTCCGTACCCTAACCCTAACCCTAACCCTAACCCTAACCCTAAACCGTACCCTAAGCCGTACCCTAAACCTAACCCAACCCTAACACATACACTACGCCGTACCCTAACCCGTACCCTAACCCTTATCCTAAGCCGTAACCTAATCCTAACCAATACCCTACGCAGTACCCTCACCCATACCCTCACCCGTACCCTAAGCCGTACCCTAACCCTAACCCTACCCTAACCCTAACCCTAACCCATACGCTATGCCGTACCCTCACCCGTAACCTAACCCGTATCCTAAGCCGTACCCTAACCCTAACTTTAACCCTAACCCCTACCCTATGCCGTACTCTCACCCGTACCCTAACCCGTACCCTAAGCTGTACCCTAACCCTAACCCTAACCGTAACCCTAACCCATACCCTACGCCGTGCCCTAACCCATACCCTAAACCGTATCCTTAGCCGTACCCTAACCCTAACCCTAACCCGAACACATAACCTACAACGTACCCTCACACTTACCCTAAACCGTACCCTGAGCCGTACACTAAATCTAACCCTAACCCTAAACTATACCTTACGCCCTACCCTCACTCGCACCCTAACACGTACCCTAAGACATACTCTAACCCTAACCCTAACCCTAGCCCTACACCTAACCCATACCCTACGCTGTACCCTCACACGTATCCTAACGCGTACCCTAAGCCGTACCCTAACCCTAACACTAACCCTAACCCTAACCCATACGCTATGCCGTACCCTCACCCGTACCCTAACCCGTATCCTAAGCAGTACCCTAACCCTAACCTTAACCCTAACCCCTACCCTATGCCGTACCCTCTACAGTACCCTAACCCGTACCCTAAGCTGTACCCTAACCCTAACCCTAACCGTAACCCTAACCCATACACTACGCCGTACCCTAACCCATACCCTAAACTGTATCCTAAGCCGTACCCTAACCCTAACCAATACCCTACGCAGTACCCTCACCCGTACCCTAAGCCGTACCCTAACCCTAACCCTAACCCTAACCCTAGCCCTAACCCTAACCCATACCCTAAGCCGTACCCTAACCTGTATCCTAAGCCGTATCCTAACCCTAAGCAATACCCTACGCAGTACCCTCACCCGTACCCTCAATCGTACCCTAAGCCGTACCCTAACCCTAACCCTAACCCTAACCCTAACCCTAACCCCTACCGTACGCCGTACCCTCACCCGTACCCTAACCCGTACCGTAAGCCGTACCCTAACCCTATCCCTAGCCCTAGCCCTACTCCTATCCCATAACCTACGCCGTACCCTCACCCGTACCCTAAGCCTTATCCTAAGCCGTACCCTAACCCTAACCAATACCCTACGCAGTAGGCTCACCCATACCCTCACCCGTACCCTAAGCCGTACCCTAACCCTAACCCTATCCCTAACCCTAACCCTAACCTTAAACCATACACTATGCCGTACCCTCACCCGTACCCTAAACCGTATCCTAAGCCGTACCCTAACCCTAATCCTAACCCTAACCTATACCCTACGCCGTACCCTCACCCGTACCCTAAACCGTACCCTAAGCCGTACCCTAACCCTAACCCTAACCCTAACACATACCCTACGCCGTACCCTAACCCGTACCCTAACCCGTACCCTAACCCTAACCAATAACCTATGCAGTACCCTCACCCATACCCTCACCTGTACCCTAAGCCGTACCCTAACCCTAACCCTAACCCTAATCCCTACCCTACGCCGTACCCTCACCCGTACCCTATCCCATACCCTACGCCGTACCCTAACCTGTATCCTAAGCCGTACCCTAACCCTAACACTAACCGTAACCCTAACCCTAACCCTAAACTACCCTTGACTGCTTTTGCCTCCATTAGGTTTCCTAAGCACTAGTGTTTTAAGGAACAGGTTAAAAAGAAAATCCTAATGTCATTTTTTTATAATGTGTTTATTCTTTATCTTATCCTAGTGACTAAAATCTTCTCCATGGCTGGACCCCAAATAATATTCCTTTACGTGCTAAGTGGTATCTAGAGAGTGGGATAGGTTTAATAAATACCGTAATCCTAACGTGTACCCTAACCCTAACCCATACCCTAACCCTAACCCGTACCCTAACCCTAACCCAAACCCTAACCCTAACACGTATGCTAATCCTAACCCGTACCCTAAACCAATCCCTAACCCTAAAACTAACCCTAACCCTAACCCTAACCCTAACCCATACCCTACAACGTATCCCCACACTTACCCTAACGCGTACCCTAAGCCGTAACCTAACCCTAACCCTAACCCGAAACTATACCTTACGCCCTACCCTCACTCGTACCCTAACCCATACCCTAAGCTGTACCCTAACCTTAACCCTAACCGTAGCCCTAACCCTATCCCATACCCTACGCAGTACTCTCAAACGTACCCTAAGGCGTACCCTAAGCCGTACCCTAACCCTAACCCTAACCTGAACCCATACCCTACAACGTACCCTCACACTTACCCTAAACCGTACCCCAATTGTACCCTAACCCTAACCCTAACCCTAAACTATACCTTACGCGCTACCCTCACTCGTACACTAACCCGTACCCTAAGCCGTATCCTAACCCTAACCCTAGCTCTAACCCTTAGCCATACCTTACGCCGTACCCTCACACGTACCCTAACGCGTACCCTAAGCCGTACCCTAAACCTAACCCTAACCCATACCCTACACCGTAACCGCACATGTATCCTAACCCGTACCCTAAGCCGTACCCTAACCCTAACCCTAACCCTCACCCGTACCCTAACCCGTATCCTAAGCCGTACCCTAACCCTAACACTAACCCTAAACTATACCGTACGCCGTACACTCACCCGTACCCTAACCCGTACGCTAACCCGTAACCTAATCCTAACCCTAACCCTAAGCAAAACCCTACACCGTACTCTCACCCGTACCCTAAGCCGTACCCTAAGCCGTACCCTATCCGTAACCCTAAACCTAACCCTAAATCATAGCCTACGTCGTACCGTAACCCATACCCTAACCCGTACCCTAAGCCGTGCCCTAACCTTAACCCTAACCCTAACCCTAACCCATACCCTACGCCGTACCCTAACCCGTACCCTAACCCTAACCCTAACCCATACGCTACGCTGTACCCTCACCCGTACCCTAAACCGTATCCTAAGCCGTACCCTAACCCTAACCCTAACCTATACCCTACGCCGTACCCTCACCCGTACCCTAACCCGTACCCTAAGCCGTACCCTAAGCCGTAACCTAACCCTAACCCTAACCCTAAACTATACCTTACGCCCTACCCTCACTCGTACCCTAACCCGTACCGTAAGCCGTACCGTAACCCTATCCCTAACCCTAGCCCTACCCCTATCCCATAACCTACGCCGTACCCTCACCCATGCCCTAACCCTTATCCTAAGCCGTACCCTAACCCTAACCAATACCCTACGCAGTACGCTCACACATACCCTCACCCGTACCCTAAGCCGTACCCTAACCCTAACGCTAACCCTAACCCTAACCCTAACCCTAACTCATACCCTAACCCTAACGCGTACCCTAACCCTAACCCAAACCCTAAACCTAACACGTATGCTAATCCTAATCCGTACCCTAAACCAATCCCTAACCCTAAAACTAACCCTAACCCTAACCCTAACCCTAACCCATACCCTACAATGTATCCCAACACTTACCCTAACCCGTACCCTAAGCCGTAACCTAACCCTAACACTAACCCGAAACTATACCTTACGCCCTACCCTCACTCGTACCCTAACCCATACCCTAAGCTGTACCCTAACCTTAACCCTAACCCTAGCCCTAACCCTATCCCATACCCTACGCGGTACTCTCAAACGTACCCTAACGCGTACCCTAAGCCGTACCCTAACCCTAACCCTAACCCTAACCTATACCCTACGCCATACCCTCACCTGTACCCTAACCCGAACCCTAAGCCGTACCCTAACCCTAACTCTAACCCTAACCCTAACCCTAACCCCTACCCTACGCCGTACCCTAACCCGTACCCTAACCCTTATCCTAAGCCGTACCCTAACCCTAACAAATACCCTACGCAGTACGCTCACCCATACCCTCACCCGTACTCTAAGCCGTACCCTAACCCTAACCCTAACCCTAACCCTAACACTAACCCTAACACATACGCTATGCCGTACCCTCACCCGTACCCTAAACCGTATCCTAAGCCGTACCCTAACCCTAACCCTAACCCTAACCCTAACCCTAACCCCTACCCTACGCCGTACCCTCACCCGTACCCTATCCCATACCCTAATCCGTACCCTAACCCTAACACTAACCCTAACCCTAACCCCAACCCTAAACTACCCTTGACTGCTTTTGCCTCCATTAGATTTCCTAAGCACTAGTGTATTAAGGAACAGGATAAAAAGAAAATCTTAATGTGATTTTTTTATAATGTGTTTATTCTTTATCTTATCCTAGTGACTAAAATCTTCTCCATGGCTGGACCCCAAATAATATTCCTTTACGTGCTAAGTGGTATCTAGAGAGTGGGATAGGTTTAATAAATACCCTAATCCTAACGTGTACCCTAACCCTAACCCTAACCCTAACCCTCACACTTACCCTAAACCGTACCCTAAGCCGTACCCTAAACCTAACCCTAACCGTAACACATACACTACGCCGTACCCTAACCCATACCCTAACCCGTATCCTACGCCGTACCCTAACCCTAACCAATACCCTACGTAGTACCCTCACCCGTACCCTAAACCGTACCCTAAGCCGTACCCTAAACCTAACCCTAACCCGAACCCATACCCTACAACTTACCCTCACACTTACCCTAAACCATACCCTAATCTGTACCCTAAATCTAACCCTAACCCTAAACTATACCTTACGCCCTACCCTCACTCGTACCCTAACCCGTACCCTAATCCATACCCTAACCCTAACCCTAACCCTAGCCCTATCCCTAACCCATACCCTACGCCGTATCCTCACACGTACCCTAAAGCGTACCCTAAGCCGTACCCTAACCCTAACACTAACCCTAACCCTAACCCCAACCCTAAACTACCCTTGACTGCTTTTGCCTCCATTAGATTTCCTAAGCACTAGTGTTTTAAGGAACAGGATAAAAAGAAAATCCTAATGTGATTTTTTTATAATGTGTTTATTCTTTAACTTATCCTAGTGACTAAAATCTTCTCCATGGCTGGACCCCAAATAATATTCCTTTAAGTGCTAAGTGGTATCTAGAGAGTGGGATAGGTTTAATAAATACCCTAATCCTAACGTGTACCCTAACCCTAACCCATACCCTAACCCATACGCTATGCCGTACCATCACCCGTACCCTAACCCGTACCCTAAGCCGTACCCTAACCCTAACCCATACCCTACGCCGTAACCGCACACGTATCCCAACCCGTACCCTAAGCCGTACCCTAACCCTAACCCTAACCCTAAACCATACGCTATGCCGTACCATCACCCGTACCCTAACCCGTACCCTAAGCCGTACCCTAACCCTAACCCTAACCCTAACCCTAAACCATACCCTACAACGTACCCTCACGCTTACCCTAAACCGTACCCTAAGCCGTACCCTAAACCTAACCTTAACCCTAACACATACACTACGCCGTACCCTAACCCGTACCCTAACCCTTATCCTAAGCCGTAACCTAACCCTAACCAATACCCTACGCAGTACCCTCACCCATACCCTCAGCCGTACCCTGAGCCGTACCCTAACCCTAACCCTAACACTAACCCTAACCCATACGCTATGCCGTACCCTCACCCGTACCCTAACCCGTATCCTAAGCCGTACCCTAACCCTAACCTTAACCCTAACCCCTACCCTATGCCGTAACCTCACCCGTACCCTAACCCGTACCCTAAGCTGTACCCTAACCCTAACCCTAACCGTAACCCTAACCCATACCCTACGCCGTACCCTAACCCAACCCTAAACTGTATCCTAAGCCGTACCCTAACCCTAACCAATACCCTACGCAGTACCCTCACCCGTACCCTAACCCGTACCCTAAGCCGTACCCTAACCCTAACCCTAACCCGAACCCATACCCTACAACTTACCCTCACACTTACCCTAAACCGTACCCTAAGCTGTACCCTAAATCTAACCCTAACCCTAAACTATACCTTATGCCCTACCCTCACTCGTACCCTAACCCGTATCCTAAGCCATACCCTAACCCTAACCCTAGCCCTACCCCTTACCCATACCCTACGCCGTACCCTCACACGTACCCTAACGCGTACCCTAAGCCGTACCCTAACCCTAACCCTAACCCTAGCCCTAACACTAAACCATACCCTACGCCGTACCCTAACCTGTATCCTGAGCCGTACCCTAACCCTAACCAATACCCTACGCAGTACCCTCACCCGTACCCTAACCCGTACCCTAAGCCGTACCCTAACCCTAACCCTAACCCTAACCCATACGCTATGCCGTACCCTCACCCGTACCCTAACCCATATCCTAAGCCGTACCCTAACCCTAACCAATATCCTACGCAGTACCCTCACTTGTACCCTAAACCGTACCCTAAGCCGTACACTAAACCTAACCCTAACCCGAAACCATAACCTACAACGTACCCTCACACTTACACTAAACCGTACTCTAAGCCGTACCCTAAATCTAACCCTAACCCTAAACTATACCTTACGCCCTACCCTCACTCGTACCCTAATCCATACCCTAAGCCATACCCTAACCCTAACCCTAACCCTAGATCTACCCCTAACCCATACCCTACGCCGTACCCTCACACGAACCCTAACGCGTACCCTAACCCTAATCCTAACCCTAGCACTAACCCTAACCCATACCCTAAGCCGTACCCTAACCTGTATCCTAAGCCGTATCCTAACCCTAACCAATACCCTACGCAGTACCCTCACCCGCACCCTCAATCGTACCCTAAGCCGTACCCTAACCCTAACCCTAACCCTAACCCTAACCCTAACCCCTACCGTACGCCGTACCCTCACCCGTACCCTATCCCATACCCTAAGCCATACCCTAACCCTAACACTAACCCTAACCCTAACCCCAACCCTTAACTACCCTTGACTGCTTTTGCCTCCATTAGATTTCCTAAGCACTAGTGTTTTAAGGAACAGGATAAAAAGAAAATCCTAATGTGATTTTTTTATAATGTGTTTATTCTTTATCTTATCCTAGTGACAAAAATCTTCTCCATGGCTGGACCCCAAATAATATTCCTTTACGTGCTAAGTGGAATCTAGAGAGTGGGATAGGTTTAATAAATACCCTAACCCTAACGCGTACCCTAACCCTAACCCAAACCCTAACCCTAACACGTACGCTAATCCTAACGCGTACCCTAAACCAATCCCTAACCCTAACCCTAACACTAACCCATACCCTACGCCGTACCCTCACCCGTACCCTAAACCGTACCCTAAGCCGTACCCTAACCCTAACCCTAACCCTAACCCATACCCTACAACGTATCCTCACACTTACCCTAAACCGTACCCTAAGCTGTACCTTAACCCTAACCCTAACCGTAAACTATACCTTACACCCTACCCTCACTCGTACCCTAAACCGTACCCTAACCCGTACCCTAACCCTAACCCTAACCCTAGCCCTAACCCTATCCCATAACCTACGCGGTACTCTCACACGTACCCTAACGCGTACCCTAAGCCGTACCCTAACCCTAACCCTAACCCTAACCCATACACTATGCCTTACCCTCTACCGTACCCTAACCCGTACCCTAAGCCGTACCCTAACCCTAACCCTAACCCTAACCCTAACCCATACCCTACAACGTACCCTCACACTTACCCTAAACCGTACCGTAAGCCGTACCCTAAACCTAACCCTAACCCTAACACATACACTATGCCGTATGCTAACCCGTACCCTAACCCTTATCCTAAGCCGTAACCTAACCCTAACCAATACCCTACGCAGTACCCTCACCCATACCCTCACCCGTACCCTAAGCCATACCCTAACCCTAAAACTAACCCTAACCCTAAGCCAAACCCATACGCTATACCGTACCCTCACCCGTACCCTAACCCGTATCCTAAGCCGTACCCTAACCCTAACCCCTACCCTATGCCGTACTCTCACCCGTACCCTAATCCGTACCCTAAGCTGTACCCTAACCCTAACCCTAACCGTAACCCTAACCCATACCCTACGCCGTACCCTAACCCATACCCTAAACCGTATCCTAAGCCGTACCCTAACCCTAACCCTAACCCGAACACATACCCTATAACGTACCCTCACACTTACCCTAAACCGTACCCTAAGCCGTACACTAAATCTAACCCTAACCCTAAACTACACCTTACGCCCTACCTTCACTCGTACCCTAACCCGTACCCTAAGACATACCCTAATCCTAACACTAACCCTAGCCCTACCCCTAACCCATACCCTACGCCGTACCCTCACACGTACCCTAACGCGTACCCTAAGCCGTACCCTAACCCTAACCCTAACCCATACGCTATGCCGTACCCTCACCCGTACCCTAACCCGTATCCTAAGCCGTACCCTAACCCTAACCCTAACCCTAACCTATACCCTACGCCGTACCCTCACCCGTACCCTAACCCGTACCCTAAGCCGTACCCTAACCCTAACCCTAACCCTAACCCTAACCCATACACTACGCGGTACCCTAACCCGTACCCTAATCCGTATCATAATCCGTACCCTAACACTAACCAATACCCTACGCAGTACCCTCACCCGTACCCTCAATCGTACCCTAAGCCATACCCTAACCCTAACCCTAACCCTAACCCTAACCCCTACCGTACGCCGTACCCTCACCCGTACCCTATCCCATACCCTAAGCCGTACCCTAACACTAACACTAACCCTAACCCTAACCCCAACCCTAAACTACCCTTGACTGCTTTTGCCTCCATTAGATTTCCTAAGCACTAGTGTTTTAAGGAACAGGATAAAAAGAAAATCGTAATGTGATTTTTTTATAATGTGTTTATTCTTTATCTTATCCTAGTGACTAAAATCTTCTCCATGGCTGGACCCCAAATAATATTCCTTTACATGCTAAGTGGTATCTAGAGAGTGGGATAGGTTTAATAAATACCCTAATCCTAACGTGTACCCTAACCCTAACCCACACCCTAACCCTAACGCGTACCCTAACCCTAACCCAAACCCTAACCCTAACACGTATGCTAATCCTAACCTGTACCCTAAACCAATCCCTAACCCTAAAACTAACCCTAACCCTAACCCTAACCCATACCCTACGCCTTACCCTACACCGTACCCTAACCCGTACCCTAAGCCGTACCCTAACCCTAACCCTAAGCCTAACCCATACGCTACGCCGTACCCTCACCCATACCCTAACCCGTATCCTAAGCCGTACCCTAACCCTAACCCTAACCCTAACCTATACCCTACGCCGTACCCTCACCCGTACCCTAACCCGTACCCTAAGCCGTACCCTAACCCTAACACTAACCCTAACCCTAACCCTAACCCATACCCTACGCCGTACCCTAACCCGTACCCTAACCCGTATCCTAAGCCGTACCCTAAACCTAACCAATACCCTACGCAGTACCCTCACCCGTACCCTAAGCCGTACCGTAACCCTGATCCTAACCCTAACCCTAACCCTAACCCTAACACTAACACATACGCTAATCCTAACCCGTACCCTAAACCAATCCCTAACCCTAAAACTAACCCTAACCCTAACCCTAACCCTAACCCTAACCCATACCCTACAACGTACCCTCACACTTACCCTACACCGTACCCTAAGCCGTACCCTATCCCTAACCCTAACCCTAAACTATACCTTACGCCCTACCCTCATTCGTACCCTAACCCGTACCCTAACCCTTATCCTAAGCCGTACCATAACCCTAACCCTAAACCTAACCTATACCCTATGCCGTACCCTCACCCGTACCCTAACCCGTACCCTAAGCCATACCCTAAACCTAACCCTAACCCTAACCCATACCCTAACCCTAACGCGTACCCTAACCCTAACCCAAACCCTAAGCCTAACTCGTACGCTATTCCTAACCCGTACCCTAAACCAATCCCAAACCTTAAAACTAACCCTAACCCTAACCCTAACCCATACCCTACAACGTACCCTCACCCGTACCCTAACCCGTACCCTAAGCCGTACCCTAACCATAACCCTAACCCTAAACTATACCTTACGCCGTACCCTCACTCGTACCCTAACCCGTACTGTAAGCCGTACCCTAACCCTATCCCTAACCCTAGCCCTACTCCTATCCCATAACCTACGCCGTACCCTCACCCGTACCCTAAGCCTTATCCTAAGCCGTACCCTAACCCTAACCAATAACCTACGCAGTACGCTCACCCATACCCTCACCCGTACCCTAAGCCGTACCCTAACCCTAACCCTATCCCTAACCTAACCCTAACCCTAACCCATACGCTATGCCGTACCCTCACCCGTACCCTCACCCGTACCCTAAGCCGTACCCTAAGCCGTACCCTAACCCTAACCCTAACCCTAACCCTAACCCTAACCCCTACCCTACGCCGTACCCTCACCCGTACCCTATCCCATACCCTACGCCGTACCCTAACCTGTATCCTAAGCCGTACGCTAACCCTAACCAATACCCTACGCAGTACACTCACCCGTACCCTAACCCGTACCCTAAGCCGTACCCTAACCCTAACCCTAACGCGAACCCATACCCTACAACGTACCCACTCACTTACCCTAAACCGTACCCTAAGCCGTATCCTAACCCTAACCCTAACCCTAAACTATACCTTACGCCCTGCCCTCACTTGTACCCTAACCCGTACCATAAGCCGTACCCTAACCCTAACCCTAACCCTAGCCCTACCCCTAACCCATACCCTAATCTGTACCCTCACACGTACCCTAACGCGTACCCTAAGCCGTACCCTAACCCTAACCCTAAACCTAACCCTAACCCTAACCCATACCCTACGCCGTATCCTCACCCGTACCCTAACCCGTAACCTAAGCCGTGTCCTAACCCTAACCCTAACCCTAACCCATACCCTACGACGTACCCTAACCCGTACCCTAAACCGTACCCTAAGCCGTACCCTAACCCTAACCCTAACCCTAACCCTAACCCTAACCCTTATCCTAAACTACCCTTGACTGCTTTTGCCTCCATTAGATTTCCTAAGCACTAGTGTTTTAAGGAACAGGTTAAAAAAAATCCTAATGTGATTTTTTTATAATGTGTTTATTCTTTATCTTATCCTAGTGACTAAAATCTTCTCCATGGCTGGACCCCAAATAATATTCCTTTACGTGCTAAGTGGTATCTAGAGAGTGGGGTAGGTTTAATAAATACCCTAATCCTAACGTGTACCCTAAACCATACCCTAGCCCTAACGCGTACCCTAACCCTAACACAAACCCTAACCCTAACACGTACGCTAATCCTAAACCATACCCTAAACCAATCCCTAACCCTAAAACTAACCCTAACCCAAACCCTAACGCTAACCCATACCCTACGCCGTACCCTCACCCGTACCCTAAGCCGTACCCTAAAACTAACCCTAACCCTAACCCATACCCTACAACGTACCCTCTCACTTACCCTAAACCTTACCCTAAGCCCTACCCTAAACCTAACCCTAACCCTAAACTACACCTTACGCCCTACCCTCACTAGTAGCCTAACCCGTACCCTAAGTCGTACCCTAACCCTAACCCTAGCCCTAACCCTAACCCATACCCTACGCCGTACCCTCACACGTACCCTAACGCGTACCCTAAGCCGTACCCTAACCCTAACCCTAATCCTAACCCGTACGCTATGCCGTACCCTCACCCGTACCCTAAGCCGTATCCTAAGCCATACCCTAACCCTAACCAATACCCTACGCAGTACCCTCACCCGTACCATCAACCGTACCCGAAGCCGTACCCTAACCCTAACCCTAACCCTGACCCCTACCGTACGACGTAGCCTCACCCGTACCCTATCCCATACCCTAAGCCGTACCCTAACCCTAACCCTAACCCATACCCTACAACGTACCCTCACACTTACCCTAAACAGTACCCTAAGCCGTACCCTAAACCTAACCCTAACCCTAACACATACACTACGCCGTACCCTAACCCATACCCTAACCCTTATCCTAAGCCGTAACCTAACCCTAACCAATACCCTACACAGTACCCTCACCCATACCCTCACCCGTACCCTAAGCCGTACCCTAACCCTAACCCTAACCCTAACCCTAACCCATACGCTATGCCGTACCCTCACCCGTACCCTAACCCGTATCCTAAGCCGTACCCTAGCCCTAAACTTAACCCTAACCCCTACCCTATGCCGTACCCTCACCCGTACCCTAACTCGTACCCTAAGCTGTACCCTAACCCTAACCCTAACCGTAACCCTAACCCATACCCTACGCCGTACCCTAACCCATACCCTAAACTGTATCCTAAGCCGTACCCTAACCCTAACCAATACCCTACGCAGTACCCTCACCCGTACCGTAAACCGTACCCTAAGCCGTACCCTAAGTCTAACCCTAACCCGAACCCATACCCTACAACGTACCCTCACACGTACCCTAAACCGTACCCTAAGCCGTACCCTAAATCTAACCCTAACCCTAAACTATACCTTACGCCCTACACTCACTCGTACCCTAACCCGTACCCTAAGCCATACCCTAACCCTAACCCTAACCCTAGCCCTACCCCTAACCCATACCCTACGCCGTACCCTCACACGTACCCTAACGCGTACCCTAAGCCGTACCCTAACCCTAACCTAACCCTAGCACTAACCCTAACCCATACCCTACGCCGTACCCTAACCTGTATCCTAAGCCGTACCCTAACCCTAACCAATACCCTACGCAGTACCCTCACCCGTACCCTAATCCGTACCCTAAGCCGTACCCTAACCCTAACCTTAACCCTAACCCTAACCCTAACCCCTACCGTACGCCGTACCCTCACCCGTACCCTATCCCATACCCTAAGCCGTACCCTAACCCTAACACTAACCCTAACCCTAACCCCAACCCTAAACTTCCCTTGACTGCTTTTGCCTCCATTAGATTTCCTAAGCACTAGTGTTTTAAGGAACAGGATAAAAAGAAAATCCTAATGTGATTTTTTTATAATGTGTTTATTCTTTATCTTATCCTAGTGACAAAAATCTTCTCCATGGCTGGACCCCAAATAATATTCCTTTACGTGCTAAGTGGTATCTAGACAGTGGGATAGGTTTAATAAATACCCTAACCCTAACGCGTACCCTAACCCTAACCCAAACCCTAACCCTAACACGTACGCTAATCCTAACCCGTACCCTAAACCAATCCCTAACCCTAACCCTAACGCTAACCCATACCCTACGCCGTACACTCACCCGTACCCTAACCCGTACCCTAAGCCGTACCCTAACCCTAACCCTAACCCTAACCTATACACTACGCCGTTCCCGCACCCGGACCCTAACCCGTACCCTAAGCCATACCCTAACCCTAACCCTATCCCTATCCCTAAACCTAACCCATACCCTACGCCGTACCCTAAACCGTACCCTAACGCGTACCCTAAGCCGTACCCTAACCCTAACCTAACCCTAGCACTAACCCTAACCCATACCCTACGCCGTACCCTCACCCGTACCCTAAACCGTACCCTAAGCCGTACCCTAACCCTAACCCATACCCTACAACGTATCCTCACACTTACCCTAAACCGTACCCTAAGTCGTACCTTAACCCTAACCGTAACCGTAAACTATACCTTACACCCTACCCTCACTCGTACCCTAAACCGTACCCTAACCCGTATCCTAACCCTAACCCTATCCCTAGCCCTAACCCTATCCCATAACCTACGCGGTACTCTCACACGTACCCTAACGCGTACCCTAAGCCGTACCCTAACCCTAACCCATACCCTACGCCGTAACCGCACACGTATCCCAACCCGTACTTAAGCCGTACCCTAACCATAACCCTAACCCTAACCCATACGCTATGCCTTACCCTCACCCGTACCCTAACCCATACCCTAAGCCGTACCCTAACACTAACCCTAACCCTAACCCTAACCCATACCCTACAACGTACCCTCACACTTACCCTAAACCGTACCCTAAGCCGTACCCTAAACCTAACCCTAACCCTAACACATACACTACACCGTACCCTAACCCATACCCTAACCCTTATCCTAAGCCGTAACCTAACCCTAACCAATACCCTATGCAGTACCCTCACCCATACCCTCACCCTTACCCTACGCCGTACCCTAACCCTAACCCTAACCCTAACCCTAACCCTAACCCATACGCTATGCCGTACCCTCACCCGTACCCTAACCCGTATCCTAAGCCGTACACTAACCCTAACCTTAACCCTAACCCCTACCCTATGCCGTACTCTCACCCGTACCCTAACCCGTACCCTAAGCTGTACCCTAACCCTAACCCTAACCGTAACCCTAACCCATACCCTACGCCGTACCCTAACCCATACCCTAAACCGTACCCTAAGCCGTACACTAAATCTAACCCTAACCCTAAACTATACCTTACGCCCTACCCTCACTCGTACCCTAACCCGTGCCCTAAGCCGTACCCTAAGCCTAACCCTAACCCTAGCCCTACCCCTAACCCATACCCTACGCCGTACCCTCACACGTACCCTAACGCGTACCCTAAGCCGTACCATAACCCTAACCCTAACCCTAACCCATACGCTATGCCGTACCCTAACCCGTATCCTAAGCCGTACCCTAACCCTAACCCTAACCCTGACCCCTACCGTATGCCGTACTCTCACCCGTACCCTATCCCATACCCTAATCCGTACCCTAACCCTAACAGTAACCCTAACCCTAACCCCAACCCTAAACTACCCTTGACTGCTTTTGCCTCCATTAGATTTCCTAAGCACTAGTGTATTAAGGAACAGGATAAAAAGAAAATCTTAATGTGATTTTTTTATAATGTGTTTATTCTTTATCTTATCCTAGTGACTAAAATCTTCTCCATGGCTGGACCCCAAATAATATTCCTTTACGTGCTAAGTGGTATCTAGAGAGTGGGACAGGTTTAATAAATACCCTAATCCTAACGTGTACCCTAACCCTAACCCATACCCTAACCCTAACGCGTACCCTAACCCTAACCCAAACACTAACCCTAAAACGTACGCTAATCCTAACCCGTACCCTAAACCAAACCCTAACCCTAACCCTAACGCTAACCCATACCCTACGCCGTAACCTCACCCGTACCCTAACGCGTACTCTAAGCCGTACCCTAATCCTAACCCATACCCTACGCCGTAACCGCACACGTATCCCAACCCGTACCCTAAGCCGTACCCTAACCCTAACCCTAACCCATACGCTATGCCGTACCCTCACCCGTACCCTAACCCGTACCCTAAGCCATACCCTAACCCTAACCCTAACCCTAACCCTAACCCATACCCTACAACGTACCCTCACACTTACCCTAAACCGTACCCTAAGCCGTACCCTAAACCTAACCCTAACCGTAACACATACACTACGCCGTACCCTAACCCGTACCCTAACCCTTATCCTAAGCCGTACCCTAACCCTAACCAATACCCTACGCAGTACCCTCACCCATACCCTCACCCGTACCCTAAGCCATACCCTAAACCTAACCTAACCCTAACCCTAACCCATACGCTATGCCGTACCCTCACCGGTACCCTAACCCGTATCCTAAGCCGTACCCTAACCCTAACTTTAACCCTAACCCCTACCCTATGCCGTACCCTCACCCATACCCTAACCCGTACCCTAAGCTGTACCCTAACCCTAACCCTAACCGTAACCCTAATCCATAGCCTACGCCGTACCCTAACCCATACCCTAACACGTATCCTACGCCGTACCCTAACCCTAACCAATACCCTACGTAGTACCCTCACCCGTACCCTAAACCGTACCCTAAGCCGTACCCTAACCCTAACCCTAACCCATACCCTAACCCGTACCCTAAGCTGTACCCTAACCCTAACCCTAACCGTAACCCTAATCCATAGCCTACGCCGTACCCTAACCCATACCCTAACCCGTATCCTACGCCGTACCCTAACCCTAACCAATACCCTACGCAGTACACTCACCCGTACCCTCACCTGTACCCTAAGACGTACCCTAACCCTAACCCTAACCCTAAACCTAACCCTAACCCTACCCTATGCCGTACCCTCACTCGTACCCTAACCCGTACCCTAAGCTGTACCCTAACCCTAACCCTAACCCTAATCTTAACCCTAACCCATACCCTACGCCGTACCCTAACCCGTACCCTAACCAGTACCCTAACCCTAACCCTAACCCTAACCCTCACCCGTACCCTAACACATACCCTACGCCGTACCCTAACCTGTATCCTAAACCGTACCCTAACCCTAACCAATACCCTACGCAGTACCCTCACCCGTACCCTAAACCTTACACTAAGCCGTACCCTAACCCTAACCCTAACCGATACCCTACAACGTACCGTCACACTTACCCTAAACCGTACCCTAAGCCGTACCCTAACCCTAAACCTAACCGTAAATTATACCTTACGCCCTACCCTCACTCGTACCCTAACCCGTACCCTAAGCCATACCCTAACCCTAACCCTAACCCTAGCCCTACCCCTAACCCATACCCTACGCCGTACCCTCACCCGTACCCTAACCCCTACCCTAAGCCGTACCCTAACCCTAACCCTAACCCTAACCCTAACCCCTACCGTACGCCGTACCCTCACCCGTACCGTATCCCATACCCTAAGCCGTACCCTAACCCTAACCCTAACCCATACCCTACGCCGTACCCTCACACGTACCCTAACGCGTACCCTAAGTCGTACCCTAACACTAACCCTAACCCAACCCTAACCCCTACCCTATGCCGTACCCTCACCCGTACCCTAACCCGTACCCTAAGCTCTACCCTAACCCTAACCCTAACCCTAAACATAACCCTAACCTATACCCTACGCCGTACCCTAACCTGTACCCTAACCCGTGTCCTAAGCCGTACCCTAACCCTAACCAATACCCTACGCAGTAACCTCACCCGTACCCTCACCCGTACCCTAACCCATACCCTACGCCGTACCCTAACCTGTATCCTAAACCGTACCCTAACCCTAACCAATACCCTACGCAGTACCCTCACCCGTACCCTAAACCTTACACTAAGCCGTACCCTAACCCTAACCCTAACACTAACCCTAACCGATACCCTACAACGTACCGTCACACTTACCCTAAACCGTACCCTAAGCCGTACCCTAACCCTAAACCTAACCCTAGCCCTAACCCATACCCTACGCCGTACCCTAACCCGTGCCCTAACCCTTATCCTAAGCCGTACCCTAACCCTAACCAATACCCTACGCCGTACCCTCACACGTACCCTGACGCCTACCCTAAGCCGAACCCTAACCCTAACCCTAACCCTAACCCTAACCCATACGCTATGCCGTACCCTCACCCGTACCCTAACCCGTATCCTAAGCCGTACCCTAACCCTAACCTTAACCCTAACCCCTACCCTATGCCGTACCCTCACCCGTACCCTAACCCGTACCCTAAGCTGTACCCTAACCCTAACCCGTACCCTAACCTGTATCCTAAACCGTACCCTAACCCTAACCAATAACCTACGCAGTACCCTCACCCGTACCCTAAACCGTACACTAAGCCGTACCCTAACCCTAACCCTAACCCATACCCTACAACGTACCGTCACACTTACCCTAAACCGTACCCTAAGCCGTACCCTAACCCTAACCCTAACCCTAAACTATACCTTACGCCCTACCCTCACTCGTACCCTCACCCGTACCCTAAGCCGTACCCTAAACTTAACCCTAACCCTATCCCTAACCCTAACCCCTACCCTACGCCGTACCCTCACCCGTACCCTATCCTATACCCTAAGCCGTACCCTAACCTTAACCCTAACCCTATCCCTAACCCTAACCTCTACCCTACGCCGTACCCTCACCCGTACCCAATCCTATACCCTAAGCCGTACCCTAACCCTAACACTAACCCTAACCCTAACCCTAACGCTAAACTACCCTTGACTGCTTTTGCCTCCATCAGATTTCCCAAGCACTAGTGTTTTAAGGAACAGGTTAAAAAGAAAATCCTAATGTGATTTTTTCATAATGTGTTTATTCTTTATCTTATCCTAGTGACTAAAATCTTCTCCATGGCTGGACCCCAAATAATATTACTTTACGTGCTAAGTGGTATCTAGAGAGTGGGATAGGTTTAATAAATACCCTAATCCTAACGTGTACCCTAACCCTAACCCATACCCTAACCCTAACACGTACCCTAACCCTAACCCTAAGACGTAGGCTAATCCTAACCCGTACCCTAAACCAATCCCTAACCCTAAAACTAACCCTAACCCTAACCCTAACCCATACCCTACGCCGTACCTTCACCCGTACCCTAACCCGTACACTAAGCCGTACCCTAACCCTAACCCTAACCCTGACCCATACCCTATGTCGTAACCGCACACGTATCCCAACCCGTACCCCAAGCCGTACCCTAACCCTAACCCTAACCCTAACCCATACGCTATGTCGTGCCCTCACCCGTACCCTAACCCGTACCCTAAGCCATACCCTAACCCTAACCCTAACCCTAACCCATACGCTATGCCGTACCCTCACACGTACCCTAACCCGTACCCTAACCCGTACCTTAACCCTTATCCTAAGCCATAACCTAACCCTAACCAATACCCTACGCAGTACCCTCACCCATACCCTCACCCGTACCCTAAGCCGTACCCTAACCCTAACCCTAACTCTAACCCTAACCCTAACCCATACGCTATGCCGTAACCTCACCCGTACCCTAACCCGTATCCTAAGCCGTACCCTAACCCTAGCCCTAACCCTATCCCATAACCTACGCGGTACTCTCACACGTACCCTAACACGTACCCTAAGCCGTACCCTAACCCTAACCCTAACCCTAACCCATACGCTATGCCGTACCCTCACCCGTACCCTAACCCATACCCTACGCCGTACCCTCACACGTACCCTAACGCGTACCCTAAGCCGTACCCTAACCCTAACCCTAACCCTAGCCCTAACCCTAACCCATACCCTACGCCGTACCCTCACACGTACCCTAACGCGTACCCTAAGCCGAACCCTAACCCTAACACTAACCCTAACCCATACGCTATGCCGTACCCTCACCCGAACCCTAACCCGTATCCTAAGCTGTACCCTAACCCTAACCTTAACCCTAACCCCTACCCTATGCCGTACCCTCACCCGTACCCTAAACCGTACCCTAAGCTGTACCCTAACCCTAACCCTAACCCTAGCCCTAACCCTATCCCATAACCTACGCGGTACTCTCACACGTAACCTAACGCGTACCCTAAGCCGTACCCTAACCCTAACCCATACCCTACGCCGTACCCTAACCTGTATCCTAAGCCGTACCCTAACCCTAACCAATACCCTACGCAGTACCCTCACCCGTACCCTCACCCGTACCCTAAGCCGTACCCTCACCCTAACCCTAACCCTAACCCTAACCCTAACCCTAACCCTAACCCTAACCCTAACCCCTACCCTACGCCGTACCCTCACCCGTAACCTATCCCATACCCTAAGCCGTACCCTAACCCTAACACTAACCCTAACCCTAACCCTAACCCTAAACTACCCTTGACTGCTTTTGCCTCCATTAGATTTCCTAAGCACTAGTGTTTTTAGGAACAGGTTAAAAAGAAAATCCTAATGTGATTTTTTTATAATGTGTTTATTCTTTATCTTATCCTAGTGACTAAAATCTTCTCCATGGCTGGACCCCAAATAATATTCCTTTACGTGCTAAGTGGTATCTAGAGAGTGGGATAGGTTTAATAAATACCCTAATCCTAACGTGTACCCTAACCCTAAACCTAACCCTAACCCTAACCCTCACACTTACCCTAAACCGTACCCTAAGCCGTACCCTAAACCTAACCCTAACCGTAACACATACACTGCGCCGTACCCTAACCCGTACCCTAACCCTTATCCTAAGCCGTACCCTAACCCTAACCAATACCCTACGCAGTACCCTCACCCATACCCTCACCCGTACCCTAAGCCATACCCTAAACCTAACCCTAACCCTAACCCTAACCCATACGCTAAGCCGTACCCTCACCCGTACCCTAACCCGTATCCTAAGCCGTACCCTAACCCTAACCTTAACCCGAACCCCTACCCTATGCCGTACCCTCACCCATACCCTAACTCGTACACTAAGCCGTACCCTAACCCTAACCCTAACCCGAACCCATACCCTACAACTTACCCTCACACTTACCCTAAACCATACCCTAAGCTGTACCCTAAATCTAACCCTAACCCTAAACTATACCTTACGCCCTACCCTCACTCGTACCCTAACCCGTACCCTAAGCCATACCCTAACCCTAACCCTAACCCTAGCCCTACCCCTAACCCATAACCTACGCCGTACCCTCACACGTACCCTAACGCGTACCCTAAGCCGTACCCTAGCCTTAACCCTAACCGTAGCCCTAACCCTAACCCATACCCTACGCCGTACCCTAACCTGTATCCTAAGCCATACCCTAACCCTAATCAATACCCTACGCAGTACCCTCACCCGTACCCTAACCCGTATCCTAAGCCGTACCTCAACCCTAACCTTAACCCTAACCCCTACCCTATGCTGTACTCTCACCCGTACCCCAACCCGTACCCTAAGCAGTACCCTAACCCTAACCCTAACCGTAACCCTAACCCATACCCTACGCCGTACCCTAACCCATACCCTAACCCGTATCCTAACCCGTACCCTAACCCTAACCAATACCCTACACAGTACCCTCACCCGTACCCTCACCCGTACCCTAACCCATACCCTACGCCGTACCCTAACCTGTATCCTAAGCCGTACCCTAACCCTAACCCTAACCCTAACCCTAACCCTAACCTAACCCTAACCCTAACCCTAACCCTAACCCTAACCCTAACCCTAACCCTAACCCCTACCGTACGCCGTACCCTCACCCGTACCCTATCCCATACCCTAAGCCGTACCCTAATCCTAACACTAACCCTAACCCTAACCCCAACCCTAAACTACCCTTGACTGCTTTTGCCTCCATTAGATTTCCTAAGCAATAGTGTTTTAAGGAACAGGATAAAAAGAAAATCCTAATGTGATTTTTTTATAATGTGTTTATTCTTTATCTTATCCTAGTGACAAAAATCTTCTCCATGGCTGGACCCCAAATAATATTCCTTTACGTGCTAAGTGGTGTCTAGAGAGTGGGATAGGTTTAATAAATACCCTAACCCTAACGCGTACCCTAACCCTAACCCAAACCCTAACCCTAACACGTACGCTAATCCTAACCCGTACCCTAAACCAATCCCTAACCCTAACCCTAACGCTAACCCATACCCTACGCCGTACCCTCACCCGTACCCTAAACTGTACCCTAAGCCGTACCCTTACCCTAACCCTAACCCTAACCCATACCCTACAACGTATCCTCACACTTACCCTAAACCGTACCCTAAGCCGTACCTTAACCCTAACCCTAACCGTAAACTATACCTTACACCCTACCCTCACTCGTACCCTAAACCGTACCCTAACCCGTACCCTAACCTTAACCCTAACCCTAGCCCTAACCCTATCCCATAACCTTCGCGGTACTCTCACACGTACCCTAACGCGTACCCTAAGCCGTACCCTAACCCTAACCCATACCCTACGCCGTAACCGCACACGTATCCCAACCCGTACCCTAAGCCGTACCCTAACCCTAACCCTAACCCTAACCCATACGCTATGCCTTACCCTCACCCGTACACTAAACCATACCCTAAGCCGTACCCTAACCCTAACCCTAACCCTAACCCTAACCCATACCCTACAACGTACCCTCACACTTACCCTAAACCGTACCCTAAGCCGTACCCTAAACCTAACCCAACCCTAACACATACACTACGCCGTACCCTAACCCGTACCCTAACCCTTATTCTAAGCCGTAACCTAACCCTAACCAATACCCTACGCAGTACCCTCACCCATACCCTCACCCATACCCTAAGCCGTACCCTAACCCTAACCCTAACCCTAACCCTAACCCTAACACATACGCTATGCCGTACCCTCACCCGTACCCTAACCCGTATCCTAAGCCGTACCCTAACCCTAACCTTAACCCTAACCCCTACCCTATGCCGTACTCTCACCCGTACCCTAACCCGTACCCTAAGCTGTACCCTAACCCTAACCCTAACCGTAACCCTAACCCATACCCTACGCCGTACCCTATCCCTAACCCTAACCCGAACACATACCCTACAACGTACCCTCACACTTACCCTAAACCGTACCCTAAGCCGTACCCTAACCCTAACCCTAACCCTAGCCCTAACCCTAACCCATACCCTACCCCGTACCCTAACCTGTATCCTAAGCCGTACCCTAACCCTAACCCTAACCCTAACCCTAACCCCTACCGTACGCCGTACCCTCACCCGTACACTATCCCATACCCTAAGCCATACCCTAACCCTAACACTAACCCTAACCCTAACCCCAACCCTAAACTACCCTTGACTGCTTTTGCCTCCATTAGATTTCCTAAGCACTAGTGTTTTAAGGAACAGGATAAAAAGAAAATCTTAATGTGATTTTTTTATAATGTGTTTATTCTTTATCTTATCCTAGTGACTAAAATCTTCTCCATGGCTGGACCCCAAATAATATTCCTTTACGTGCTAAGTGGTATCTAGAGAGTGGGATAGGTTTAATAAATACCCTAATCCTAACGTGTACCCTAACCCTAACCCATACCCTAACCCTAAAGCGTACCCTAACCCTAACCCAAACCCTAACCCTAACACGTATGCTAATCCTAACCCGTACCCTAAACCAATCCCTAACCCTAAAACTAACCCTAACCCTAACCCTAACCGTAACCCTAAACTATACCTTACGCCCTACCCTCACTCATACCCTAACCCGTACCCTAAGCCGTACCCCAACCCTAACCCTAACCCTATCCCATAACCTACGTGGTACTCTCACACGTACCCTAACGCGTACCCTAAGCTGTACCCTAACCCTAACCCATACCCTACGCCGTAACCGCACACGTATCCCAACCCGTACCCTAAGCCGTACCCTAACCCTAACCCTAACCCTAACCCATACGCTATGCCGTACCATCACCCGTACCCTAACCCGTACCCTAAGCCGTACCCTAACCCTAACCCTAACCCTAACCTTAAACCATACCCTACAACGTACCCTCACGCTTACCCTAAACCGTACCCTAAGCCGTACCCTAAACCTAACCCTAACCCTAACACATACACTACGCCGTACCCTAACCCGTACCCTAACCCTTATCCTAAGCCGTAACCTAACCCTAACCAATACCCTACGCAGTACCCTCACCCATACCCTCACCCGTACCCTGAGCCGTACCCTAAACCTAACCCTAACCCTAACCCTAACCCTAACCCATACGCTATGCCGTACCCTCACCCGTACCCTAACCCGTATCCTAAGCCGTACCCTAACCCTAACCTTAACCCTAACCCCTACCCTATGCCGTACCCTCACCCGTACCCTAACCCGTACCCTAAGCTGTACCCTAACCCTAACCGTAACCCTAACCCATACCCTACGCCGTACCCTAACCCATACCCTAAACTGTATCCTAAGCCGTACCCTAACCCTAACCAATACCCTAAGCAGTACCCTCACCCGTACCCTAAACCGTACCCTAAGCCGTACCCTAACCCTAGCCCTAACCCTAACCCATACCCTACCCCGTACCCTAACCTGTATCCTAAGCCGTACCCTAACCCTAACCAATACCCTACGCAGTACCCTCACCCATACCCTCACCCGTACCCTAAGCCATACCCTAAACCTAACCCTAACCCATACGCTATGCCGTACCCTCACCCGTACCCTAACCCGTATCCTAAGCCGTACCCTAACCCTAACCTTAACCCTCACCCCTACCCTATGCCGTACCCTCACCCATACCCTAACCCGTACCCTAAGCTGTACCCTAACCCTAACCCTAACCGTAACCCTAATCCATAGCCTACGCCGTACCCTAACCCATACCCTAACCCGTATCCTACGCCGTACCCTAACCCTAACCAATACCCTACGTAGTACCCTCACCCGTACACTAAACCGTACCCTAAGCCGTACCCTAACCCTAACCCTAACCCGAACCCATACCCTACAACTTACCCTCACACTTACCCTAAACCGTACTCTAAGCCGTACCCTAAATCTAACCCTAACCCTAAACTAGACCTTACGCCCTACCCTCACTCGTACCCTAATCCATACCCTAAGCCATACCTTAAACCTAACCTTAACCCTAGACCTACCCCTAACCCATACCCTACGCCGTACCCTCACACGAACCCTAACGCGTACCCTAAGCCGTACCCTAACCCTAACCCTAACCATAACCCTAACCCTAACCCTAACCCATACACTACGCGGTACCCTAACCCGTACCCTAATCCGTATCATAATCCGTACCCTAACCCTAACCAATACCCTACGCAGTACCCTCACCCGTACCCTCAATCGTACCCTAAGCCATACCCTAACCCTAACCCTAACCCTAACCCTAACCCCTCCCGTACGCCGTACCCTCACCCGTACCCTATCCCATACCCTAAGCCGTACCCTAACACTAACACTAACCCTAACCCTAACCCCAACCCTAAACTACCCTTGACTGCTTTTGCCTCCATTAGATTTCCTAAGCACTAGTGTTTTAAGGAACAGGTTAAAAAGAAAATCCTAATGTGATTTTTTTATAATGTGTTTATTCTTTATCTTATCCTAGTGACTAAAATCTTCTCCATGGCTGGACCCCAAATAATATTCCTTTACGTGCTAAGTGGTATCTAGAGAGTGGGATAGGTTTAATAAATACCCTAATCCTAACGTGTACCCTAACCCTAACCCATACCCTAACCCTAACGCGTACCCTAACCCTAACCCAAAGCCTAACCCTAACACGTACGCTAATCCTAACCCGTACCCTAAACCAATCCCTAACCCTAAAACTAACCCTAACCCTAAGCCTAACCCTAACCCTAAACTATAACTTACGCCCTACCCTCACTCATACCCTAACCCGTACCCTAACCCTAACCCTAACCCTATCCCATAACCTACGTGGTAATCTCACACGTACCCTAACGCGTACCCTAAGCTGTACCCTAACCCTAACCCATACCCTACGCCGTAACCGCACACGTATCCCAACCCGTACCCTAAGCCGTATCCTAAACCTAACCCTAACCCCAACCCATACGCTATGCCGTACCATCACCCGTACCCTAACCCGTACCCTAAGCCGTACCCTAACCCTAACCCTAACCCTAACCCTAACCCATACCCTACAACGTACCATCACACTTACCCTAAACCGTACCCTAAGCCGTACCCTAACCCTAAACCTAACACTAAACTATACCTTTCGCCCTACCCACACTCGTACCCTAACCCGTACCCTAAGCCGTACCCTAACCCTAACCCTAACGCGAACCGATACCCTACAACGTACCCTCACACTTACCCTAAGCCGTGCCCTAACCCTAACCCTAACCTTAACCCTAACCCTAACCCATACCCTACGCCTTACCCTACACCGTACCCTAACCCGTACCCTAAGCCGTACCCTAACCCTAACCCTAAGCCTAACCCATACGCTACGCCGTACCCTCACCCGTACCCTAACCCGTATCCTAAGCCGTACCCTAACCCTAACCCTAACCCTAACCTATACCCTACGCCGTACCCTCACCCGTACCCTAACCCGTACCCTAAGCCGTACCCTAACCCTAACACTAACCCTAACCCTAACCCTAACCCATACCCTACGCCGTACCCTAACCCGTACCCTAACCCGTATCCTAAGCCGTACCCTAACCCTAACCAATACCCTACGCAGTACCCTCACCCGTACCCTAAGCCGTACCCTAACCCTGATCCTAACCCTAACCCTAACCCTAACCCTAACACTAACACATACGCTAATCCTAACCCGTACCCTAAACCAATCCCTAACCCTAAAACTAACCCTAACCCTAACCCTAACCCTAACCCTAACCCATACCCTACAACGTACCCTCACACTTACCCTACACCGTACCCTAAGCCGTACCCTATCCATAACCCTAACCCTAAACTATACCTTACGCCCTACCCTCATACGTACCCTAACCCTTATCCTAAGCCGTACCATAATCCTAACCCTAAACCTAACCTATACCCTATGCCGTACCCTCACCCGTACCCTAACCCGTACCCTAAGCCATACCCTAACCCTAACCCTAACCCTAACCCTAACCCATACCCTACGCCGTACCCTAACCCGTACCCTAAGCCGTATCCTAAGCCGTACCCTAACTTTAACCAATACCCTACGTAGTACCCTCACCCGTACCCTCAACCGTACCCTAAGCCGTACGCTAACACTAACCCTAACCCTAACCCTAACCCTAACCTTAAACTACCCTTGACTGCTTTTGCCTCCTTTAGATTTCCTAAGCACTAGTGTTTTAAGGAACAGGTTAAAAAGAAAATCATAATCTGATTTTTTTATAATGTGTTTATTCTTTATCTTATCCTAGTGACTAAAATCTTCTCCATGGCTGGACCCCAAATAATATTCCTTTACGTGCTAAGTGGTATCTAGAGAGTGGGATATGTTTAATAAATACCCTAATCCTAACGTGTACCCTAACCCTAACCCAAACCCTAACCCTAACACGTACGCTAATCCTAACCCGTACCCTAAACCAATCCCTAACCCTAACCCTAACGCTAACCCATACCCTACAACGTATCCTCACACTTACCCGAAACCGTACCCTAAGCCGTACCTTAACCCTAACCCTAACCGTAAACTATACCTTACACCCTACCCTCACTCGTACCCTAAACCGTACCCTAACCCGTACCCTAACCTTAACCCTAACCCTAGCCCTAACCCTATCCCATAACCTTCGCGGTACTCTCACACGTACCCTAACGCGTACCCTAAGCCGTACCCTAACCCTAACCCATACCCTACGCCGTAACCGCACACGTATCCCAACCCGTACCCTAAGCCGTACCCTAACCCTAACCCTAACCCTAACCCATACGCTATGCCTTACCCTCACCCGTACACTAAACCATACCCTAAGCCGTACCCTAACCCTAACCCTAACCCTAACCCTAACCCATACCCTACAACGTACCCTCACACTTACCCTAAACCGTACCCTAAGCCGTACCCTAAACCTAACCCAACCCTAACACATACACTACGCCGTACCCTAACCCGTACCCTAACCCTTATTCTAAGCCGTAACCTAACCCTAACCAATACCCTACGCAGTACCCTCACCCATACCCTCACCCATACCCTAAGCCGTACCCTAACCCTAACCCTAACCCTAACCCTAACCCTAACACATACGCTATGCCGTACCCTCACCCGTATCCTAACCCGTATCCTAAGCCGTACCCTAACCCTAACCTTAACCCTAACCCCTACCCTATGCCGTACTCTCACCCGTACCCTAACCCGTACCCTAAGCTGTACCCTAACCCTAACCCTAACCGTAACCCTAACCCATACCCTACGCCGTACCCTAACCCTAACCCTAACCCGAACACATACCCTACAACGTACCCTCACACTTACCCTAAACCGTACCCTAAGCCGTACCCTAACCCTAACCCTAACCCTAGCCCTAACCCTAACCCATACCCTACCCCGTACCCTAACCTGTATCCTAAGCCGTACCCTAACCCTAACCCTAAGCCTAACCCTAACCCATACCCTAACCCTAAAGCGTACCCTAACCCTAACCCAAACCCTAACCCTAACACGTATGCTAATCCTAACCCGTACCCTAAACCAATCCCTAACCCTAAAACTAACCCTAACCCTAACCCTAACCGTAAACCTAAACTATACCTTACGCCCTACCCTCACTCATACCCTAACCCGTACCCTAAGCCGTACCCTAACCCTAACCCTAACCCTATCCCATAACCTACGTGGTACTCTCACACGTACCCTAACGCGTACCCTAAGCTGTACCCTAACCCTAACCCATACCCTACGCCGTAACCGCACACGTATCCCAACCCGTACCCTAAGCCGTACCCTAACCCTAACCCTAACCCTAACCCATACGCTATGCCGTACCATCACCCGTACCCTAACCCGTACCCTAAGCCGTACCCTAACCCTAACCCTAACCCTAACCTTAAACCATACCCTACAACGTACCCTCACGCTTACCCTAAACCGTACCCTAAGCCGTACCCTAAACCTAACCCTAACCCTAACACATACACTACGCCGTACCCTAACCCGTACCCTAACCCTTATCTTAAGCCGTAACCTAACCCTAACCAATACCCTACGCAGTACCCTCACCCATACCCTCACCCGTACCCTGAGCCGTACCCTAAACCTAACCCTAACCCTAACCCTAACCCTAACCCATACGCTATGCCGTACCCTCACCCGTACCCTAACCCGTATCCTAAGCCGTACCCTAACCCTAACCTTAACCCTAACCCCTACCCTATGCCGTACCCTCACCCGTACCCTAACCCGTACCCTAAGCTGTACCCTAACCCTAACCGTAACCCTAACCCATACCCTACGCCGTACCCTAACCCATACCCTAAACTGTATCCTAAGCCGTACCCTAACCCTAACCAATACCCTAAGCAGTACCCTCACCCGTACCCTAAACCGTACCCTAAGCCGTACCCTAACCCTAGCCCTAACCCTAACCCATACCCTACCCCGTACCCTAACCTGTATCCTAAGCCGTACCCTAACCCTAACCAATACCCTACGCAGTACCCTCACCCATACCCTCACCCGTACCCTAAGCCATACCCTAAACCTAACCCTAACCCATACGCTATGCCGTACCCTCACCCGTACCCTAACCCGTATCCTAAGCCGTACCCTAACCCTAACCTTAACCCTCACCCCTACCCTATGCCGTACCCTCACCCATACCCTAACCCGTACCCTAAGCTGTACCCTAACCCTAACCCTAACCGTAACCCTAATCCATAGCCTTCGCCGTACCCTAACCCATACCCTAACCCGTATCCTACGCCGTACCCTAACCCTAACCAATACCCTACGTAGTACCCTCACCCGTACACTAAACCGTACCCTAAGCCGTACCCTAACCCTAACCCTAACCCGAACCCATACCCTACAACTTACCCTCACACTTACCCTAAACCGTACTCTAAGCCGTACCCTAAATCTAACCCTAACCCTAAACTAGACCTTACGCCCTACCCTCACTCGTAACCTAATCCATACCCTAAGCCATACCCTAAACCTAACCTTAACCCTAGACCTACCCCTAACCCATACCCTACGCCGTACCCTCACACGAACCCTAACGCGTACCCTAAGCCGTACCCTAACCCTAACCCTAACCCTAACCCTAACCCTAACCCTAACCCATACACTACGCGGTACCCTAACCCGTACCCTAATCCGTATCATAATCCGTACCCTAACCCTAACCAATACCCTACGCAGTACCCTCACCCGTACCCTCAATCGTACCCTAAGCCATACCCTAACCCTAACCCTAACCCTAACCCTAACCCCTCCCGTACGCCGTACCCTCACCCGTACCCTATCCCATACCCTAAGCCGTACCCTAACACTAACACTAACCCTAACCCTAACCCCAACCCTAAACTACCCTTGATTGCTTTTGCCTCCATTAGATTTCCTAAGCACTAGTGTTTTAAGGAACAGGTTAAAAAGAAAATCCTAATGTGATTTTTTTATAATGTGTTTATTCTTTATCTTATCCTAGTGACTAAAATCTTCTCCATGGCTGGACCCCAAATAATATTCCTTTACGTGCTAAGTGGTATCTAGAGAGTGGGATAGGTTTAATAAATACCCTAATCGTAACGTGTACCCTAACCCTAACCCATACCCTAACCCTAACGCGTACCCTAACCCTAACCCAAAGCCTAACCCTAACACGTACGCTAATCCTAACCCGTACCCTAAACCAATCCCTAACCCTAAAACTAACCCTAACCCTAAGCCTAACCCTAACCCTAAACTATAACTTACGCCCTACCCTCACTCATACCCTAACCCGTACCCTAACCCTAACCCTAACCCTATCCCATAACCTACGTGGTAATCTCACACGTACCCTAACGCGTACCCTAAGCTGTACCCTAACCCTAACCCATACCCTACGCCGTAACCGCACACGTATCCCAACCCGTACCCTAAGCCGTATCCTAAACCTAACCCTAACCCCAACCCATACGCTATGCCGTATCATCACCCGTACCCTAACCCGTACCCTAAGCCGTACCCTAACCCTAACCCTAACCCTAACCCTAACCCATACGCTATGCTGTACCCTCACCCGTACCCTAACCCGTATCCTAAGCCGTACCCTAACCCTAACCCTAACCCTAACCCATACGCTATGCCGTACCCTCACCCGTACCCTAACCCGTACCCTAAGCCGTACCCTAACCCTAATGCTAACCCTAACCTTAACCCATACCCTACAATGTACCCTCACACTTATCCTAAACCGTACCCTAAGCCGTACCTTAACCCTAACCCTAACCGTAAACTACAACTTACGCCCGACCCTCACCCGTACCCTAAACCTAACCCTAACCGTAGCCCTGACCCTAACCCATACCCTACGCCGTACCCTCACACGTACCCTAATGCGTACCCTACGCCGTACACTAACCCTAACCCTAACCCTAACCCATACCCTACGCCGTAACCGCAAATGTATCCTAACCCGTACCCTAAGCCGTACCCTAACCCTAACCCTAACCCTAACCCTAACCCTAACCCTAACACATACCCTACGCCGTACCCTAACCCGTACTCTCACCCGTACCCTAATCCGTACCCTAACCCTAACCCTAACCCTAACCCCTACCCTACGCCGTACCTTCACCCGTACCCTATCCCATACCCTAAGCCGTACCCTAACCCTAACACTAACCCTAACCCTAACCCTAACCCTAAATTACCCTTGACTGCTTTGCCTCCATTAGATTTCCTAAGCACTAGTGTTTTAAGGAACAGGTTAAAAAGTAAATCCTAATGTGATTTTTTTATAATGTGTTTATTCTTTATCTTATCCTAGTGAGTAAAATCTTCTCCATGGCTGGACCCCAAATAATATTCGTTTACGTGCTAAGTGGTATCTAGAGAGTGGGATAGGTTTAGTAAATACCCTAATCCTAACGTGTACCCTAACCCTATCCCATACCCTAACCCAAACCCTAACCGTAACACGTACGCTAATCCTAACCCGTACCCTAAACCAATCCCTAACCTTAAAACTAACCCTAACCCTAACCCGAACCCATACCCTACAACGTACCCTCACACTTACCCTAAACCGTACCCTAAGCCGTACCCTAACCCTAACCCTAACCCTAGCCCTAACCCTAACCCATACCCTACCCCGTACCCTAACCTGTATCCTAAGCCGTACCCTAACCCTAACCCTAACCCTAACCCTAACCCCTACCGTACGCCGTACCCTCACCCGTACCCTATCCCATACCCTAAGCCATACCCTAACCCTAACACTAACCCTAACCCTAACCCCAACCCTAAACTACCCTTGACTGCTTTTGCCTCCATTAGATTTCCTAAGCACTAGTGTTTTAAGGAACAGGATAAAAAGAAAATCTTAATGTGATTTTTTTATAATGTGTTTATTCTTTATCTTATCCTAGTGACTAAAATCTTCTCCATGGCTGGACCCCAAATAATATTCCTTTACATGGTAAGTGGTATCTAGAGAGTGGGATAGGTTTAATAAATACCCTAATCCTAACGTGTACCCTAACCCTAACCCATACCCTAACCCTAAAGCGTACCCTAACCCTAACCCAAACCCTAACCCTAACACGTATGCTAATCCTAACCCGTACCCTAAACCAATCCCTAACCCTAAAACTAACCCTAACCCTAACCCATACCCTACAACGTATCCCCACACTTACCCTAACCCGTACCCTAAGCCGTAACCTAACCCTAACCCTAACCCGAAACTATACCTTACGCCCTACCCTCACTCGTACCCTAACCCATACCCTAAGCTGTACCCTAACCTTAACCCTAACCCTAGCCCTAACCCTATCCCATACCCTACGCGGTACTCTCAAACGTACCCTAAGGCGTACCCTAAGCCGTACCCTAACCCTAACCCTAACCCGAACCCATACCCTACAACGTACCCTCACACTTACCCTAAACCGTACCCCAATTGTACCCTAACCCTAACCCTAACCCGAAACTATACCTTACGCGCTACCCTCACTCGTACCCTAACCCGTACCCTAAGCCGTACCCTAACCCTAACCCTAGCTCTAACCCTTGCCCATACCTTACGCCGTACCCTCACACATACCCTAACGCGTACCCTAAGCCGTACCCTAAACCTAACCCTAACCCATACCCTACACCGTAACCGCACATGTATCCTAACCCGTACCCTAAGCCGTACCCTAACCCTAACCCTAACCCTCACCCGTACCCTAACCCGTATCCTAAGCCGTACCCTAACCCTAACACTAACCCTAAACTATACCCTACGCTGTACACTCACCCGTACTCTAACCCGTAACCTAATCCTAACCCTAACCCTAAGCAATACCCTACACCGTACTCTCACCCGTACCCTAACCCGTACCCTAAGCCGTACCCTATCCGTAACCCTAAACCTAACCCTAAATCATAGCCTACGTTGTACGGTAACCCATACCCTAACCCGTACCCTAAGCCGTGCGCTAACCCTAACCCTAACCCTAACCCTAACCCATACCCTACGCCGTACCCTAACCCGTACCCTAACCCTAACCCTAACCCATACGCTACGCCGTACCCTCACCCGTACCCTAAACCGTATCCTAAGCCGTACCCTAACCCTAACCCTAACCCTAACCTATACCCTACGCCGTACCCTCACCCGTACCCTAACCCGTACCCTAAGCCGTACCCTAAGCCGTAACCTAACCCTAACCCTAACCCTAAACTATACCTTACGCCCTACCCTCACTCGTACCCTAACCCGTACCGTAAGCCGTACCGTAACCCTATCCCTAACCCTAGCACTACCCCTATCCCATAACCTACGCCGTACCCTCACCCGTGCCCTAACCCTTATCCTAAGCTGTACCCTAACCCTAACCAATACCCTACGCAGTACGCTCACACATACCCTCACCCGTACCCTAAGCCGTACCCTAACCCTAACCGTAACCCTAACCCTAACCCTAACACTAACTCATACCCTAACCCTAACGCGTACCCTAACCCTAACCCAAACCCTAAACCTAACACGTATGCTAATCCTAACCCGTACCCTAAACCAATCCCTAACCCTAAAACTAACCCTAACCCTAACCCTAACCCTAACCCATACCCTACAACGTATCCCCACACTTACCCTAACCCGTACCCTAAGCCGTAACCTAACCCTAACCCTAACCCGAAACTATACCTTACGCTCTACCCTCACTCGTACCCTAACCCATACCCTAAGCTGTACCCTAACCTTAACCCTAACCCTAGCCCTAACCCTATCCCATACCCTACGCGGTACTCTCAAATGTACCCTAACGCGTACCCTAAGCCGTACCCTAACCCTAACCCTAACCCTAACCTATACCCTACGCCATACCCTCACCTGTACCCTAACCCGTACCCTAAGCCGTACCCTAACCCTACCCCTAACCCATACCCTACGCCGTACCCTCACACGTACCCTAAAGCGTACCCTAAGCCGTACCCTAACCCTAACACTAACCCTAACCCTAACCCCAACCCTAAACTACCCTTGACTGCTTTTGCCTCCATTAGATTTCCTAAGCACTAGTGTTTTAAGGAACAGGTTAAAAAGAAAATCCTAATGTGATTTTTTTATAATGTGTTTATTCTTTATCTTATCCTAGTGACTAAAATTTTCTCCATGGCTGGACCCCAAATAATATTCCTTTACGTGCTAAGTGGTATCTAGAGAGTGGGATAGGTTTAATAAATACCCTAATCCTAACGTGTACCCTAAACCTAACCCATACCCTAACCCTAACGCGTACCCTAACCCTAACCCAAACCCTAACCCTAACACGTATGCTAATCCTAACCCGTACCCTAAACCAATCCCTAACCCTAAAACTAACCCTAACCCTAACCCTAACCGTAACCCTAAACTATACCTTACGCCCTACCCTCACTCATACCCTAACCCGTACCCTAAACAGTACCCTAACCCTAACCCTAACCCTATCCCATAACCTACGTGGTACTCTCACACGTACCCTAACGCGTACCCTAAGCTGTACCCTAACCCTAACCCATACCCTACGCCGTAACCGCACACGTATCCCAACCCGTACCCTAAGCCGTACCCTAACCCTAACCCTAACCCTAACCCATACGCTATGCCGTACCATCACCCGTACCCTAACCCGTACCCTAAGCCGTACACTAACCCTAACCCTAACCCTAACCCAAAACCATACCCTACAACGTACCCTCACGCTTACCCTAAACCGTACCCTAAGCCGTACCCTAAACCTAACCTTAACCCTAACACATACACTACGCCTTACCCTAACCCGTACCCTAACCCTTATCCTAAGCCGTAACCTAACCCTAACCAATACCCTACGCAGTACCCTCACCCATACCCTCACCCGTACCCTGAGCCGTACCCTAACCCTAACCCTAACCCTAACCCTAACCCTAACCCATACGCTATGCCGTACCCTCACCCGTACCCTAACCCGTATCCTAAGCCGTACCCTAACCCTAACCTTAACCCTAACCCCTACCCTATGCCGTACCCTCACCCGTACCCTAACCCGTACCCTAAGCTGTACCCTAACCCTAACCCTAACCGTAACCCTAACCCATACCCTACGCCGTACCCTAACCCATACCCTAAACTGTATCCTAAGCCGTACACTAACCCTAACCAATACCCTACGCAGTACCCTCACCCGTACCCTAACCCGTACCCTAACCCTAACCCTAACCCGAACCCATTCCCTACAACTTACCCTCACACTTACCCTAAACCGTACCCTAAGCTGTACCCTAAATCTAACCCTAACCCTAAACTATACCTTATGCCCTACCCTCACTCGTACCCTAACCCGTATCCTAAGCCATACCCTAACCCTAACCCTAGCCCTACCCCTTACCCATACCCTACGCCGTACCCTCACACGTACCCTAACGCGTACCCTAAGCCGTACCCTAACCCTAACCCTAACCCTAGCCCTAACACTAACCCATACCCTACGCCGTACCCTAACCTGTATCCTGAGCCGTACCCTAACCCTAACCAATACCCTACGCAGTACTCTCACCCGTACCCTAACCCGTACCCTAAGCCGTACCCTAACCCTAACCCTAACCCTAACCCATACGCTATGCCGTACCCTCACCCGTACCCTAACCCATATCCTAAGCCGTACCCCAACCCTAACCTTAACCCTAACCCCTACCCTATGCTGTACCCTCACCCGTACCCCAAACCGTACCCTAAGCTGTACCCTAACCCTAACCCTAACCGTAACCCTAACCCATACCCTACGCCGTACCCTAACCCATACCCTAACCCGTATCCTAAGCCGTACCCTAACCCTAACCAATACCCTACGCAGTACCCTCACCTGTACCCTAAACCGTACCCTAACCGTACACTAAACCTAACCCTAACCCGAAAGCATAACCTACAACGTACCCTCACACTTACACTAAACCGTACTCTAAGCCGTACCCTAAATCTAACCCTAACCCTAAACTATACCTTACGCCCTACCCTCACTCGTACCCTAATCCATACCCTAAGCCATACCCTAACCCTAACCCTAACCCTAGACTTACCCCTAACCCATACCCTACGCCGTACCCTCACACGAACCCTAACGCGTACCCTAAGCCGTACCCTAACCCTAATCCTAACCCTAGCACTAACCCTAACCCATACCCTAAGCCGTACCCTAACCTGTATCCTAAGCCGTATCCTAACCCTAACCAATACCCTACGCAGTACCCTCACCCGTACCCTCAATCGTACCCTAAGCCGTACCCTAACCCTAACCCTAACCCTAACCCCTACCGTACGCCGTACCCTCACCCGTACCCTATCCCATACCCTAAGCCGTACCCTAACCCTAACACTAACCCTAACCCTAACCCCAACCCTAAACTACCCTTGACTGCTTTTGCCTCCATTAGATTTCCTAAGCACTAGTGTTTTAAGGAATAGGATAAAAAGAAAATCCTAATGTGATTTTTTTATAATGTGTTTATTCTTTATCTTATCCTAGTGACTAAAATCTTCTGCATGGCTGGACCCCAAATAATATTCCTTTACGTGCTAAGTGGTATCTAGAGAGTGGGATAGGTTTAATAAATACCCTAATCCTAACGTGTACCCTAACCCTAACCCATACCCTAACCCTAACGCGTACCCTAACCCTAACCCAAACCCTAACCCTAACACGTACGCTAATCCTAACCTGTACCCTAAACCAATCCCTAACCCTAACCCTAACGCTAACCCATACCCTACGCCGTACCCTCACCCGTACCCTAACCCGTACCCTAAGCCGTACCCTAAACCTAACCCTAACCCTAACCCTAACCCTAACCCATACCCTACAACGTATCCTCACACTTACCCTAAACCGTACCCTAAGCCGTACCTTAACCTTAACCCTAACCATAAACTATACCTTACGCCCTACCCTCACTCGTACCCTAACCCGTACCCTAACCCGTACCCTAACCCTAACCCTAACCCTAGCCCTAACCCTATCCCATAACCTACGCGGTACTCTCACACGTACCCTAACGCGTACCCTAAGCCGTAACCTAACCCTAACCCATACCCTATGCCGTAACCGCACACGTATCCCAACCCGTACCCTAAGCCGTACCCTAACCCTAACCCTAACCCTAACCCATACGCTATGCCATACCCTCACCCGTACCCTAACCCGTACCATAAGCCGTACCCTAACCCTAACCCTAACCCTAACCCATACACTACGCCGTACCCTAACCCGTACCCTAACACTTATCCTAAGCCGTACCCTAACCCTAACCAATACCCTACGCAGTACCCTCACCCGTACCCTCACCCGTACCCCAAGCCGTACCCTAACCCTAACCCTAACCCTAAACTATACCTTACGCCCTACCCTCACTCGTACCCTAACCCGTACCGTAACCCGTATCCTAAGCCGAACCCTAACACTAACCCCAACCCTAACCTATACCCTACGCCGTACCCTCACGCGTACCCTAACCCGTACCCTAAGCCGTACCCTAACCCTAACCCTAACCCATACCCTACGCCGTACCCTAACCTGTATCCTAAGCCGTACCCTAACCCTAACCAATACCCTACGCAGTACCCTCACCCGTACCCTAAACCGTACCCTAAGCCGTACCCTAACCCTAACCCTAACTCGAACCCATACCCTACAACGTACCGTCACACTTATCCTAAACCGTACCCTAAGCCGTACCCTAAATCTAACCCTATCCCTAAACTATACCTTACGCCCTACCCTCACTCGTACCCTAACCCGTACCCTAAGCCGTACCCTAACCCTAACCCTAACCCTAACCCTAACCCCTACCGTACGCCGTACCCTCATTCGTACCGTATCCCATGCCCTAAGCCGTACCCTAACCCTAACCCTAACCCTAACCCTAACCCATACCCTACGCCTTACCCTCACACGTACCCTAACGCGTACCCTAAGTCGTACCCTAGCCTGTATCCTAAACCGTACCCTAACCCTAACCAATACCCTACGCAGTAACCTCCTCCGTACCCTCACCCGTACCCTAACCCATACCCTACGCCGTACCCTAGCCTGTATCCTAAACCGTACCCTAACCCTAACCAATACCCTACGCAGTACCCTCACCCGTACCCTAAACCTTACACTAAGCCGTACCCTAACCCTAACCCTAACCCTAACCCTAACCGATACCCTACAACGTACCGTCACACTTATCCTAAACCGTACCCTAAGCCGTACCCTAACCCTAAACCTAACCCTAAACTATACCTTACGCCCTACCCTCACTCGTACCCTAACCCGTACCCTAAGACGTACCCTAACCCTAAACCTAACCCTAGCCCTAACCCTAACCCATACCCTACGCTGTACCCTCACACGTACCCTAACGGGTACCCTAAGCCGTACCCTAACCCTAACCCTATCCCTAGCCCTAACCCTAACCCATACCCTACGCCGTACCCTCACACGTACCATAACGCGTACCCTAAGCCGAACCCTAACCCTAACGCTAACCCTAACCCATACGCTATGCCGTACCCTCACCCGTACCCTAACCCGTATCCTAAGCTGTACCCTAACCCTAACCTTAACCCTAACCCCTACCCTATGCCGTACCCTCACCCGTACCCTAAACCGTACCCTAAGCTGTAACCTAACCCTAACCCTAACCGTAACCCTACCCATATCCTACGCCGTACCCTAACCCATACCCTAACCCGTATCCTAAGCCGTACCCTAACCCTAACCAATACCCTACGCAGTCCCCTCACCCGTACCCTCACCAGTACCCTAACCCATACCCTACGCCATACCCTAACCTGTATCCTAAGCCGTACCCTAACCCTAGCCCTACCCCTAACCCATACCCTACGCCGTACCCTCACACGTACCCTAACGCGTACCCTAAGCCGTACCCTAACCCTAACCCTAACCCATACCCTAACCCTAACGCGTACCCTAACCCTAACCCAAACCCTAAACCTAACACGTATGCTAATCCTAACCCGTACCCTAAACCAATCCCTAACCCTAAAACTAACCCTAACCCTAACCCTAACCCTAACCCATACCCTACAATGTATCCCCACACTTACCCTAACCCGTACCCTAAGCCGTAACCTAACCCTAACCCTAACCCGAAACTATACCTTACGCCCTACCCTCACTCGTACCCTAACCCATACCCTAAGCTGTACCCTAACCTTAACCCTAACCCTAGCCCTAACCCTATCCCATACCCTACGCGGTACTCTCAAACGTACCCTAACGCGTACCCTAAGCCGTACCCTAACCCTAACCCTAACCCTAACCAATACCCTACGCCATATCCTCACCTGTACCCTAACCCGTACCCTAAGCCGTACCCTAACCCTAACCCTAACCCTAACCCTAACCCTAACCCCTACCCTACGCCGTACCCTAACCCGTACCCTAACCCTTATCCTAAGCCGTACCCTAACCCTAACCAATACCCTACGCAGTACGCTCACCCATACCCTCACCCGTAACCTAACCCGTACCCTAACCCTAACCCTAACCCTAACACATACGCTATGCCGTACCCTCACCCGTACCCTAAACCGTATCCTAAGCTGTACCCTAACCCTAACCCTAACCCTAACCCTAACCCTAACCCCTACCCTATGCCGTAACCTCACCCGTACCCTATCCCATACCCTAAGCCGTACCCTAACCCTAACCCTAACCCTAACCCTAACCCTAACCCCTACCCTACGCCGTACCCTCACCCGTACCCTATCCCATACCCTAAGCCGTACCCTAACCCTAACACTAACCCTAACCCTAACCCTAACCCTAAACTACCCTTGACTGCTTTTGCCTCCATTAGATTTCCTAAGCACTAGTGTTTTAAGGAACAGGTTAACAAGAAAATCCTAATGTGATTTTTTTATAATGTGTTTATTCTTTACCTTATCCTAGTGACGAAAATCTTCTCCATGGCTGGACCCCAAATAATATTCCTTTACGTGCGAAGTGGTATCTAGAGAGTGGGATAGGTTTAATAAATACCCTAATCCTAACGTGTACCCTAACCCTAACCCTAACCCTAACCCTAACCCTCACACTTACCCTAAACCGTACCCTAAGCCGTACCCTAAACCTAACCCTAACCGTAACAACTACACTACGCCGTACCCTAACCCGTACCCTAACCCTTATCCTAAGCCGTACCCTAACCCTAACTAATACCCTACGCAGTACCCTCACCCATACCCTCACCCGTACCCTAAGCCATACCCTAACCCTAACCCTAACCCTAACCCTAACCCATACGCTATGCCGTACCCTCACCCGTACCCTAACCGGTATCCTAAGCCGTACCCTAACCCTAAACTTAACCCGAACCCCTACCCTATGCCGTACCCTCACCCATACCCTAACCTGTACCCTAAGCTGTACCCTAACCCTAACCCTAACCGTAACCCTAATCCATAGCCTACGCCGTACCCTAACCCATACCTAACCCGTATCCTACGCCGTACCCTAACCCTAACCAATACCCTACGTAGTACCCTCACCCGTAACCTAAACCGTACCCTAAGCCGTACCCTAACCCTAACCCTAACCCTAACCAATACCCTACGTAGTACCCTCACCCGTACCCTAACCCATACCCTACGCCGTACCCTAACCTGTATCCTAAGCCGTACCCTAACCCTAACCAATACCCTACGCAGTACCCTCACCCATACCCTCACCCGTACCCTAAGCCGTACCCTAACCCTAACCCTAACCCTAACCCTAACCCTAACCCTAACCCATACGCTATGCCGTACCCTCACCCGTACCCTAACCCGTATCCTAAGCCGTACCCTAACCCTAACCTTAACCCTAACCCCTACCCTATGCCGTACTCTCACCCGTACCCTAACCCGTACCCTAAGCTGTACCCTAACCTTAACCCTAATCGTAACCCTAACCCATACCCTACGCCGTACCCTAACCCATACCCTAAACCGTATCCTTAGCCGTACCCTAACCCTAACCCTAACCCTAACCCTAACCCTAACCCTAACCCATACCCTAACCCTAACGCGTACCCTAACCCTAACCCAAACCCTAAACCTAACACGTATGCTAATCCTAACCCGTACCCTAAACCAATCCCTAACCCTAAAACTAACCCTAACCCTAACCCTAACCCTAACCCTAACCCTAACCCTAACCATAACCTATACCCTACGCCATACCCTCACCTGTACCCTAACCCGTACCCTAAGCCGTACCCTAACCCTAACCCTAACCCTAACCCCTACACTACGCCGTACCCTAACCCGTACCCTAACCCTTATCCTAAGCCGTACCCTAACCCTAACCAATACCCTACGCAGTACGCTCACCCATACCCTCACCCGTACCCTAAGCCGTACCCTAACCCTAACCCTAACCCTAACCCTAACCCTAACCCTAAACTACCCTTGACTGCTTTTGCCTCCATTAGATTTCCTAAGCACTAGTGTTTTAAGGAACAGGTTAACAAGAAAATCCTAATGTGATTTTTTTATAATGTGTTTATTCTTTACCTTATCCTAGTGACGAAAATCTTCTCCATGGCTGGACCCCAAATAATATTCCTTTACGTGCTAAGTGGTATCTAGAGAGTGGGATAGGTTTAATAAATACCCTAATCCTAACGTGTACCCTAACCCTAACCCTAACCCTAACCCTAACCCTCACACTTACCCTAAACCGTACCCTAAGCCGTACCGTAAACCTAACCCTAACCGTAACACATACACTACGCCGTACCTTAACCCGTACCCTAACCCTTATCCTAAGCCGTACCCTAACCCTAACCAATACCCTACGCAGTACCCTCACCCATACCCTCACCCGTACCCTAAGCCGTGCCCTAACCCTAACCCTAACCCTAACCCTAACCCATACCCTATGCCGTACCCTAACCCCTACCCTAACCCTAACCCTAACCCATACGCTACGCCGTACCCTCACCCGTACCCTAAACTGTATCCTAAGCCGTACCCTAACCCTAACCCTAACCCTAACCTATACCCTATGCCGTACCCTCACCCGTACCCTAACCCGTACCATAAGCTGTACCCTAACCCTAACCCTAACCGTAACCCTAACCCATACCCTACGCCGTACCCTAACCCATACCCTAAACTGTATCCTAAGCCGTACCCTAACCCTAACCAATACCCTACGCAGTACCCTCACCCGTACCCTAAACCGTACCCTAAGCCGTACCCTAACCCTAACCCTAACCCTAGCCCTAACCCTAACCCATACCCTACACCGTACCCTAACCTGTATCCTAAGCCGTACCCTAACCCTAACCAATACCCTACGCAGTACCCTCACCCGTACCCTAAGCCGTACCCTAACCCTAACCCTAACCCGAACCCATACCCTACAACGTACCCTCACACTTACCCTAAACCGTACCCTAAGTCGTACCCTAAATCTAACCCTAACCCTAAACTATACCTTACGCCCTACCCTCACTCGTACCCTAACCCGTTCCCTAAACCGTACCCTAAGCCTAACCCTAACCCTAGCCCTACCCCTAACCCATACCCTACGCCGTACCCTCACACGTACCCTAACGCGTACCCTAAGGCGTACCCTAAACCTAACCCTATCCCTAACCCATACGCTATGCCGTACCCTCACCCGTACCCTAACCCGTATCCTAAGCCGTACCCTAACCCTAACCCTAACCTATACCCTACGCCGTACCCTCTCCCGTACCCTAACCCGTACTCTAAGCCGTACCCTAACCCTAACCCTAACCCTAATCCTAACCCATACCCTACGCGGTACCCTAACCCGTACCCTAATCCGTATCCTAAGCCGTACCCTAACCCTAAACAATACCCTACGCAGTACCCTCACTCGTACCCTCAATCGTACCCTAAGCCGTACCCTAACCCTAACCCTAACCCCTACCGTACGCCGTACTCTCACCCGTACCCTATCCCATACCCTAATCCGTACCCTAACCCTAACACTAACCCTAACCCTAACCCCAACCCTAAACTACCCTTGACTGCTTTTGCCTCCATTAGATTTCCTAAGCACTAGTGTATTAAGGAACAGGATAAAAAGAAAATCTTAATGTGATTTTTTTATAATGTGTTTATTCTTTATCTTATCCTAGTGACTAAAATCTTCTCCATGGCTGGACCCCAAATAATATTCCTTTACGTGCTAAGTGGTATCTAGACAGTGGGATAGGTTTAATAAATACCCTAATCCTAACGTGTACCCTAACCCTAACCCATACCCTAACCCTAACGCGTACCCTAACCCTAACCCAAACCCTAACCCTAACACGTACGCTAATCCTAACCCGTACCCTAAACCAATCCCTAACCCTAAAACTAACCCTAACCCTAACCCTAACCCTAACCCATACCCTACGCCGTACCCTCACCCATACCCTAACCCATACCCTAAGCCTTACCCTAACCCTAACCCTAACCCTAACCCATACGCTACGCCGTACCCTCACCCGTACCCTAACCCGTACCCTAAGCCGTACCCTAACCCTAACCAGTACCCTACGCAGTACCCTCACCCGTACCCTCACCCGTACCCTAAGCCGTATCCTAACCCTAACCCTAACCCTAACCCTAACCCTAACCCTAACCCTAACCCCTACCCTACGCCGTACCCTCACCCGTACCCTATCCCATACCCTAAGCCGTACCCTAACCCTAACACTAACCCTAACCCTAACCCTAACCCTAAACTACCCTTGACTGCTTTTGCCTCCATTAGATTTCCTAAGCACTAGTGTTTTAAGGAACAGGTTAACAAGAAAATCCTAATGTGATTTTTTTATAATGTGTTTATTCTTTACCTTATCCTAGTGACGAAAATCTTCTCCATGGCTGGACCCCAAATAATATTCCTTTACGTGCGAAGTGGTATCTAGAGAGTGGGATAGGTTTAATAAATACCCTAATCCTAACGTGTACCCTAACCCTAACCCTAACCCTAACCCTAACCCTCACACTTACCCTAAACCGTACCCTAAGCCGTACCCTAAACCTAACCCTAACCGTAACAACTACACTACGCCGTACCCTAACCCGTACCCTAACCCTTATCCTAAGCCGTACCCTAACCCTAACTAATACCCTACGCAGTACCCTCACCCATACCCTCACCCGTACCCTAAGCCATACCCTAACCCTAACCCTAACCCTAACCCTAACCCATACGCTATGCCGTACCCTCACCCGTACCCTAACCGGTATCCTAAGCCGTACCCTAACCCTAAACTTAACCCGAACCCCTACCCTATGCCGTACCCTCACCCATACCCTAACCTGTACCCTAAGCTGTACCCTAACCCTAACCCTAACCGTAACCCTAATCCATAGCCTACGCCGTACCCTAACCCATACCTAACCCGTATCCTACGCCGTACCCTAACCCTAACCAATACCCTACGTAGTACCCTCACCCGTAACCTAAACCGTACCCTAAGCCGTACCCTAACCCTAACCCTAACCCTAACCAATACCCTACGTAGTACCCTCACCCGTACCCTAACCCATACCCTACGCCGTACCCTAACCTGTATCCTAAGCCGTACCCTAACCCTAACCAATACCCTACGCAGTACCCTCACCCATACCCTCACCCGTACCCTAAGCCGTACCCTAACCCTAACCCTAACCCTAACCCTAACCCTAACCCTAACCCATACGCTATGCCGTACCCTCACCCGTACCCTAACCCGTATCCTAAGCCGTACCCTAACCCTAACCTTAACCCTAACCCCTACCCTATGCCGTACTCTCACCCGTACCCTAACCCGTACCCTAAGCTGTACCCTAACCTTAACCCTAATCGTAACCCTAACCCATACCCTACGCCGTACCCTAACCCATACCCTAAACCGTATCCTTAGCCGTACCCTAACCCTAACCCTAACCCTAACCCTAACCCTAACCCTAACCCATACCCTAACCCTAACGCGTACCCTAACCCTAACCCAAACCCTAAACCTAACACGTATGCTAATCCTAACCCGTACCCTAAACCAATCCCTAACCCTAAAACTAACCCTAACCCTAACCCTAACCCTAACCCTAACCCTAACCCTAACCATAACCTATACCCTACGCCATACCCTCACCTGTACCCTAACCCGTACCCTAAGCCGTACCCTAACCCTAACCCTAACCCTAACCCCTACACTACGCCGTACCCTAACCCGTACCCTAACCCTTATCCTAAGCCGTACCCTAACCCTAACCAATACCCTACGCAGTACGCTCACCCATACCCTCACCCGTACCCTAAGCCGTACCCTAACCCTAACCCTAACCCTAACCCTAACCCTAACCCTAAACTACCCTTGACTGCTTTTGCCTCCATTAGATTTCCTAAGCACTAGTGTTTTAAGGAACAGGTTAACAAGAAAATCCTAATGTGATTTTTTTATAATGTGTTTATTCTTTACCTTATCCTAGTGACGAAAATCTTCTCCATGGCTGGACCCCAAATAATATTCCTTTACGTGCTAAGTGGTATCTAGAGAGTGGGATAGGTTTAATAAATACCCTAATCCTAACGTGTACCCTAACCCTAACCCTAACCCTAACCCTAACCCTCACACTTACCCTAAACCGTACCCTAAGCCGTACCGTAAACCTAACCCTAACCGTAACACATACACTACGCCGTACCTTAACCCGTACCCTAACCCTTATCCTAAGCCGTACCCTAACCCTAACCAATACCCTACGCAGTACCCTCACCCATACCCTCACCCGTACCCTAAGCCGTGCCCTAACCCTAACCCTAACCCTAACCCTAACCCATACCCTATGCCGTACCCTAACCCCTACCCTAACCCTAACCCTAACCCATACGCTACGCCGTACCCTCACCCGTACCCTAAACTGTATCCTAAGCCGTACCCTAACCCTAACCCTAACCCTAACCTATACCCTATGCCGTACCCTCACCCGTACCCTAACCCGTACCATAAGCTGTACCCTAACCCTAACCCTAACCGTAACCCTAACCCATACCCTACGCCGTACCCTAACCCATACCCTAAACTGTATCCTAAGCCGTACCCTAACCCTAACCAATACCCTACGCAGTACCCTCACCCGTACCCTAAACCGTACCCTAAGCCGTACCCTAACCCTAACCCTAACCCTAGCCCTAACCCTAACCCATACCCTACACCGTACCCTAACCTGTATCCTAAGCCGTACCCTAACCCTAACCAATACCCTACGCAGTACCCTCACCCGTACCCTAAGCCGTACCCTAACCCTAACCCTAACCCGAACCCATACCCTACAACGTACCCTCACACTTACCCTAAACCGTACCCTAAGTCGTACCCTAAATCTAACCCTAACCCTAAACTATACCTTACGCCCTACCCTCACTCGTACCCTAACCCGTTCCCTAAACCGTACCCTAAGCCTAACCCTAACCCTAGCCCTACCCCTAACCCATACCCTACGCCGTACCCTCACACGTACCCTAACGCGTACCCTAAGGCGTACCCTAAACCTAACCCTATCCCTAACCCATACGCTATGCCGTACCCTCACCCGTACCCTAACCCGTATCCTAAGCCGTACCCTAACCCTAACCCTAACCTATACCCTACGCCGTACCCTCTCCCGTACCCTAACCCGTACTCTAAGCCGTACCCTAACCCTAACCCTAACCCTAATCCTAACCCATACCCTACGCGGTACCCTAACCCGTACCCTAATCCGTATCCTAAGCCGTACCCTAACCCTAAACAATACCCTACGCAGTACCCTCACTCGTACCCTCAATCGTACCCTAAGCCGTACCCTAACCCTAACCCTAACCCCTACCGTACGCCGTACTCTCACCCGTACCCTATCCCATACCCTAATCCGTACCCTAACCCTAACACTAACCCTAACCCTAACCCCAACCCTAAACTACCCTTGACTGCTTTTGCCTCCATTAGATTTCCTAAGCACTAGTGTATTAAGGAACAGGATAAAAAGAAAATCTTAATGTGATTTTTTTATAATGTGTTTATTCTTTATCTTATCCTAGTGACTAAAATCTTCTCCATGGCTGGACCCCAAATAATATTCCTTTACGTGCTAAGTGGTATCTAGACAGTGGGATAGGTTTAATAAATACCCTAATCCTAACGTGTACCCTAACCCTAACCCATACCCTAACCCTAACGCGTACCCTAACCCTAACCCAAACCCTAACCCTAACACGTACGCTAATCCTAACCCGTACCCTAAACCAATCCCTAACCCTAAAACTAACCCTAACCCTAACCCTAACCCTAACCCATACCCTACGCCGTACCCTCACCCATACCCTAACCCATACCCTAAGCCTTACCCTAACCCTAACCCTAACCCTAACCCATACGCTACGCCGTACCCTCACCCGTACCCTAACCCGTACCCTAAGCCGTACCCTAACCCTAACCAGTACCCTACGCAGTACCCTCACCCGTACCCTCACCCGTACCCTAAGCCGTATCCTAACCCTAACCCTAACCCTAACCCTAACCCTAACCCTAACCCTAACCCCTACCCTACGCCGTACCCTCACCCGTACCCTATCCCATACCCTAAGCCATACCCTAAACCTAACACTAACCCTAACCCTAACCCTAACCCTAAACTACCCTTGACTGCTTTTGCCTCCATTAGATTTCTTAAGCACTATTGTTTTAAGGAACAGGTTAAAAAGAAAATCCTAATGTGATTTTTTTATAATGTGTTTATTCTTTATCTTATCCTAGTGACTAAAATCTTCTCCATGGCTGGACCCCAAATAATATTCCTTTACGTGCTAAGTGGTATCTACAGAGTGGGATAGGTTTAATAAATACCCTAATCCTAACGTGTACCCTAACCCTAACCCTAACCCTAACCCTAACCCTCACACTTACCCTAAACCGTACCCTAAGCCGTACCCTAAACCTAACCCTAACCGTAACATATACACTACGCCGTACCCTAACCCGTACCCTAACCCTTATCCTAAGCCGTACCCTAACCCTAACCAATACCCTACGCAGTACCCTCACCCATACCCTCACCCGTACCCTAAGCCATACCCTAAACCTAACCCTAACCATAACCCTAACCCATACGCTATGCCGTACCCTCACCCGTACCCTAACCAGTATCCTAAGCCGTACCCTAACCCTAACCTTAACCCAAACCCCTACCCTATGCCGTACCCTCACCCATACCCTAACCCGTACCCTAAGCTGTACCCTAACCCTAACCCTAACCGTAACCCTAATCCATAGCCTACGCCGTACCCTAACCCATACCCTAACCCGTATCCTACGCCGTACCCTAACCCTAACCAATACCCTACGTAGTACCCTCACCCGTACCCTAAACCGTACCCTAAGCCATACACTAACCCTAACCCTAAACCTAACCCTAACCCTAACCCATACGCTATGCCGTACACTCACCCGTACCCTAACCCGTATCCTAAGCCGTACCTCAACCCTAACCTTAACCCTAACCCCTACCCTATGCTGTACTCTCACCCGTACCCCAACCCGTACCCTAAGCAGTACCCTAACCCTAACCCTAACCGTAACCCTAACCCATACCCTACGCCGTACCCTAACCCATACCCTAACCCATATCCTAAGCCGTACCCTAACCCTAACCAATACCCTACACAGTACACTCACCCGTACCCTCACCCGTACCCTAACCCATACCCTACGCCGTACCCTAACCTGTATCCTAAGCCATACCCTAACCCTAACCAATACCCTACGCAGTACCCTCACCTGTACCCTAAACCGTACCCTAAGCCGTACACTAAACCTAACCCTAACCCGAAGCCATACCCTACAACGTACCCTCACACTTACACTAAACCGTACCCTAAGCTGTACCCTAACCCTAACCCTAACCCTAGCACTAATCCTAACCCATACCCTACGCCATACCCTAACCTGTATCCTAAGCCGTACCCTAACCCTAACCAATACCCTACGCAGTACCCTCACCCGTACCCTCAATCGTACCCTACTCCGTACCCTAACCCTAACCCTAACCCTAACCCTAACCCTAACCCTAACCCTAAACCGTACCCTAAGCCGTAACCTAAACCTAACCCAACCCTAACACATACACTACGCCGTACCCTAACCCGTACCCTAACCCTTATCCTAAGCCGTAACCTAACCCTAACCAATACCCTACGCAGTACCCTCACCCATACCCTCACCCGTACCCTAAGCCGTACCCTAACCCTAACCCTAACCCTAACCCTAACCCATACGCTATGCCGTACCATCACCCGTACCCTAACCCGTACCCTAAGCCGTACCCTAACCCTAACCCTAACCCTAACCGTAAACCATACCCTACAACGTACCCTCACACTTACCCTAAACCGTACCCTAAGCCGTACCCTAAACCTAACCCTAACACTAACACATACACTACGCCATACCCTAACCCGTACCCTAACCCTTATCCTAAGCCGTAACCTAACCCTAACCAATACCCTACGCAGTACCCTCACCCATACCCTCACCCGTACCCTAACCCTAACCCTAACCCTAACCCTAACCCATACGCTATGCCGTACCCTCACCCGTACCCTAACCCGTATCCTAAGCCGTACCCTAACCCTAACCTTAACCCTAACCCCTACACTATGCCGTACCCTCACCCGTACCCTAAGCTGTACCCTAATCCTAACCCTAACCGTAACCCTAACCCATACCCTACGCCGTACCCTAACCCATACCCTAAACTGTATCCTAAGCCGTACCCTAACCCTAACCAATACCCTAGGCAGTACCCTCACCCGTACCCTAAACCGTACCCTAAGCCGTACCCTAACCCTAACCCTAACCCTAGCCCTAACCCTAACCCATACCCTACGCCGTACCCTAACCTGTATCCTAGGCCGTACCCTAACCCTAACCAATACCCTACGCAGTACCCTCACACTTACCCTAAACCGTACACTAAGTCGTACCCTAAATCTAACCCTAACCCTAAACTATACCTTACGCCCTACCCTCACTCGTACCCTAACCCGTGACCTAAGCCGTACCCTAAGCCTAACCCTAACCCTAGCCCTACCCCTAACCCATACCCTACGCCGTACCCTCACACGTACCCTAACGCGTACCCTAAGGCGTACCATAACCCTAACCCTAACCTATACCCTACGCCGTACCCTCTCCCGTACCCTAACCCGTACTCTAAGCCGTACCCTAACCCTAACCCTAACCCATACCCTACGCGGTACCCTAACCCGTACCCTAATCCGTATCCTAAGCCGTACCCTAACCCTAAACAATACCCTACGCAGTACCCTCACTCGTACCCTCAATCGTACCCTAAGCCGTACCCTAACCCTAACCCTAACCCTAACCCTAACCCCTACCGTACGCCGTACTCTCACCCGTACCCTATCCCATACCCTAATCCGTACCCTAACCCTAACACTAACCCTAACCCTAAACCCAACCCTAAACTACCCTTGACTGCTTTTGCCTCCATTAGATTTCCTAAGCACTAGTGTATTAAGGAACAGGATAAAAAGAAAATCTTAATGTGATTTTTTTATAATGTGTTTATTCTTTATCTTATCCTAGTGACTAAAATCTTCTCCATGGCTGGACCCCAAATAATATTCCTTTACGTGCTAAGTGGTATCTAGAGAGTGGGATAGGTTTAATAAATACCCTAATCCTAACGTGTACCCTAACCCTAACCCTAAACCCTCACACTTACCCTAAACCGTACCCTAAGCCGTACCCTAAACCTAACCCTAACCGTAACACATACACTACGCCGTACCCTAACCCGTACCCTAAACCTTATCCTAAGCCGTACCCTAACCCTAACCAATACCCTACGCAGTACCCTCACCCATACCCTCACCCGTACCCTAAGCCATACCCTAAACCTAACCCTAACCATAACCCTAACCCATACGCTATGCCGTACCCTCACCCGTACCCTAACCAGTATCCTAAGCTGTACCCTAACCCTAACCTTAACCCGAACCCCTACCCTATGCCGTACCCTCACCCATACCCTAACCCGTACCCTAAGCTGTACCCTAACACTAACCCTAACCGTAACCCCAATCCATAGCCTACGCCGTACCCTAACCCATACCCTAACCCGTATCCTACGCCGTACCCTAACCCTAACCAATACCCTACGTAGTACCCTCACCCGTACCCTAAACCGTACCCTAAGCCATACACTAACCCTAACCCTAACCCTAACCCTAACCCTAACCCATACGCTATGCCGTACACTCACCCGTACCCTAACCCGTATCCTAAGCCGTACCTCAACCCTAACATTAATCCTAACCCCTAGCCTATGCTGTACTCTCACCCGTACCCCAACCCGTACCCTAAGCAGTACCCTAACCCTAACCCTAACCGTAACCCTAACCCATAGCCTACGCCGTACCCTAACCCATACCCTAACCCGTATCCTAAGCCGTACCCTAACCCTAACCAATACCCTACACAGTACACTCACCCGTACCCCCACCCGTACCCTAACCCATACCCTACGCCGTACCCTAACCTGTATCCTAAGCCGTACCCTAACCCTAAACAATACCCTACGCAGTACCCTCACCTGTACCCTAAACCGTACCCTAAGCCGTACACTAAACCTAACCCTAACCCGAAGCCATACCCTACAACGTACCCTCACACTTACACTAAACCGTACCCTAAGCCGTGCCCTAAATCTAACCCTAACCCTAAACTGTACCTTACGCCGTACCCTAATCCATACCCTAAGCCATACCCTAACCCTAACCCTAACCCTAGCCCTACCCCTAACCCATACCCTACGCCGTACCCTCACACGTACCCTAACGCGTACCCTAAGCCGTACCCTAACCCTAACCCTAACCCTAGCACTAACCCTAACCCATACCCTACGCCATACCCTAACCTGTATCCTAAGCCGTACCCTAACCCTAACCAATACCCTACGCAGTACCCTCACCCGTACCCTCAATCGTACCCTACTCCGTACCCTAACCCTAACCCTAACCCTAACCCTAACCCTAAACCGTACCCTAAGCCGTACCCTAAACCTAACCCAACCCTAACACATACACTACGCCGTACCCTAACCCGTACCCTAACCCTTATCCTAAGCCGTAACCTAATCCTAACCAATACCCTACGCAGTACCCTCACCCATACCCTCACCCGTACCCTAAGCCGTACCCTAACCCTAACCCTACCCTAACCCTAACCCTAACCCATACGCTATGCCGTACCCTCACCCGTAACCTAACCCGTATCCTAAGCCGTACCCTAACCCTAACTTTAACCCTAACCCCTACCCTATGCCGTACTCTCACCCGTACCCTAACCCGTACCCTAAGCTGTACCCTAACCCTAACCCTAACCGTAACCCTAACCCATACCCTACGCCGTGCCCTAACCCATACCCTAAACCGTATCCTTAGCCGTACCCTAACCCTAACCCTAACCCGAACACATAACCTACAACGTACCCTCACACTTACCCTAAACCGTACCCTGAGCCGTACACTAAATCTAACCCTAACCCTAAACTATACCTTACGCCCTACCCTCACTCGCACCCTAACACGTACCCTAAGACATACTCTAACCCTAACCCTAACCCTAGCCCTACACCTAACCCATACCCTACGCTGTACCCTCACACGTATCCTAACGCGTACCCTAAGCCGTACCCTAACCCTAACACTAACCCTAACCCTAACCCATACGCTATGCCGTACCCTCACCCGTACCCTAAACCGTATCCTAAGCAGTACCCTAACCCTAACCTTAACCCTAACCCCTACCCTATGCCGTACCCTCTACAGTACCCTAACCCGTACCCTAAGCTGTACCCTAACCCTAACCCTAACCGTAACCCTAACCCATACACTACGCCGTACCCTAACCCATACCCTAAACTGTATCCTAAGCCGTACCCTAACCCTAACCAATACCCTACGCAGTACCCTCACCCGTACCCTAAGCCGTACCCTAACCCTAACCCTAACCCTAACCCTAGCCCTAACCCTAACCCATACCCTAAGCCGTACCCTAACCTGTATCCTAAGCCGTATCCTAACCCTAAGCAATACCCTACGCAGTACCCTCACCCGTACCCTCAATCGTACCCTAAGCCGTACCCTAACCCTAACCCTAACCCTAACCCTAACCCTAACCCCTACCGTACGCCGTACCCTCACCCGTACCCTAACCCGTACCGTAAGCCGTACCCTAACCCTATCCCTAGCCCTAGCCCTACTCCTATCCCATAACCTACGCCGTACCCTCACCCGTACCCTAAGCCTTATCCTAAGCCGTACCCTAACCCTAACCAATACCCTACGCAGTAGGCTCACCCATACCCTCACCCGTACCCTAAGCCGTACCCTAACCCTAACCCTATCCCTAACCCTAACCCTAACCTTAAACCATACACTATGCCGTACCCTCACCCGTACCCTAAACCGTATCCTAAGCCGTACCCTAACCCTAATCCTAACCCTAACCTATACCCTACGCCGTACCCTCACCCGTACCCTAAACCGTACCCTAAGCCGTACCCTAACCCTAACCCTAACCCTAACACATACCCTACGCCGTACCCTAACCCGTACCCTAACCCGTACCCTAACCCTAACCAATAACCTATGCAGTACCCTCACCCATACCCTCACCTGTACCCTAAGCCGTACCCTAACCCTAACCCTAACCCTAATCCCTACCCTACGCCGTACCCTCACCCGTACCCTATCCCATACCCTACGCCGTACCCTAACCTGTATCCTAAGCCGTACCCTAACCCTAACACTAACCGTAACCCTAACCCTAACCCTAAACTACCCTTGACTGCTTTTGCCTCCATTAGGTTTCCTAAGCACTAGTGTTTTAAGGAACAGGTTAAAAAGAAAATCCTAATGTCATTTTTTTATAATGTGTTTATTCTTTATCTTATCCTAGTGACTAAAATCTTCTCCATGGCTGGACCCCAAATAATATTCCTTTACGTGCTAAGTGGTATCTAGAGAGTGGGATAGGTTTAATAAATACCGTAATCCTAACGTGTACCCTAACCCTAACCCATACCCTAACCCTAACCCGTACCCTAACCCTAACCCAAACCCTAACCCTAACACGTATGCTAATCCTAACCCGTACCCTAAACCAATCCCTAACCCTAAAACTAACCCTAACCCTAACCCTAACCCTAACCCATACCCTACAACGTATCCCCACACTTACCCTAACGCGTACCCTAAGCCGTAACCTAACCCTAACCCTAACCCGAAACTATACCTTACGCCCTACCCTCACTCGTACCCTAACCCATACCCTAAGCTGTACCCTAACCTTAACCCTAACCGTAGCCCTAACCCTATCCCATACCCTACGCAGTACTCTCAAACGTACCCTAAGGCGTACCCTAAGCCGTACCCTAACCCTAACCCTAACCTGAACCCATACCCTACAACGTACCCTCACACTTACCCTAAACCGTACCCCAATTGTACCCTAACCCTAACCCTAACCCTAAACTATACCTTACGCGCTACCCTCACTCGTACACTAACCCGTACCCTAAGCCGTATCCTAACCCTAACCCTAGCTCTAACCCTTAGCCATACCTTACGCCGTACCCTCACACGTACCCTAACGCGTACCCTAAGCCGTACCCTAAACCTAACCCTAACCCATACCCTACACCGTAACCGCACATGTATCCTAACCCGTACCCTAAGCCGTACCCTAACCCTAACCCTAACCCTCACCCGTACCCTAACCCGTATCCTAAGCCGTACCCTAACCCTAACACTAATCCTAAACTATACCGTACGCCGTACACTCACCCGTACCCTAACCCGTACGCTAACCCGTAACCTAATCCTAACCCTAACCCTAAGCAAAACCCTACACCGTACTCTCACCCGTACCCTAAGCCGTACCCTAAGCCGTACCCTATCCGTAACCCTAAACCTAACCCTAAATCATAGCCTACGTCGTACCGTAACCCATACCCTAACCCGTACCCTAAGCCGTGCCCTAACCTTAACCCTAACCCTAACCCTAACCCATACCCTACGCCGTACCCTAACCCGTACCCTAACCCTAACCCTAACCCATACGCTACGCTGTACCCTCACCCGTACCCTAAACCGTATCCTAAGCCGTACCCTAACCCTAACCCTAACCTATACCCTACGCCGTACCCTCACCCGTACCCTAACCCGTACCCTAAGCCGTACCCTAAGCCGTAACCTAACCCTAACCCTAACCCTAAACTATACCTTACGCCCTACCCTCACTCGTACCCTAACCCGTACCGTAAGCCGTACCGTAACCCTATCCCTAACCCTAGCCCTACCCCTATCCCATAACCTACGCCGTACCCTCACCCATGCCCTAACCCTTATCCTAAGCCGTACCCTAACCCTAACCAATACCCTACGCAGTACGCTCACACATACCCTCACCCGTACCCTAAGCCGTACCCTAACCCTAACGCTAACCCTAACCCTAACCCTAACCCTAACTCATACCCTAACCCTAACGCGTACCCTAACCCTAACCCAAACCCTAAACCTAACACGTATGCTAATCCTAATCCGTACCCTAAACCAATCCCTAACCCTAAAACTAACCCTAACCCTAACCCTAACCCTAACCCATACCCTACAATGTATCCCAACACTTACCCTAACCCGTACCCTAAGCCGTAACCTAACCCTAACCCTAACCCGAAACTATACCTTACGCCCTACCCTCACTCGTACCCTAACCCATACCCTAAGCTGTACCCTAACCTTAACCCTAACCCTAGCCCTAACCCTATCCCATACCCTACGCGGTACTCTCAAACGTACCCTAACGCGTACCCTAAGCCGTACCCTAACCCTAACCCTAACCCTAACCTATACCCTACGCCATACCCTCACCTGTACCCTAACCCGAACCCTAAGCCGTACCCTAACCCTAACTCTAACCCTAACCCTAACCCTAACCCCTACCCTACGCCGTACCCTAACCCGTACCCTAACCCTTATCCTAAGCCGTACCCTAACCCTAACAAATACCCTACGCAGTACGCTCACCCATAACCTCACCCGTACTCTAAGCCGTACCCTAACCCTAACCCTAACCCTAACACTAACCCTAACACATACGCTATGCCGTACCCTCACCCGTACCCTAAACCGTATCCTAAGCCGTACCCTAACCCTAACCCTAACCCTAACCCTAACCCTAACCCCTACCCTACGCCGTACCCTCACCCGTACCCTATCCCATACCCTAATCCGTACCCTAACCCTAACACTAACCCTAACCCTAACCCCAACCCTAAACTACCCTTGACTGCTTTTGCCTCCATTAGATTTCCTAAGCACTAGTGTATTAAGGAACAGGATAAAAAGAAAATCTTAATGTGATTTTTTTATAATGTGTTTATTCTTTATCTTATCCTAGTGACTAAAATCTTCTCCATGGCTGGACCCCAAATAATATTCCTTTACGTGCTAAGTGGTATCTAGAGAGTGGGATAGGTTTAATAAATACCCTAATCCTAACGTGTACCCTAACCCTAACCCTAACCCTAACCCTCACACTTACCCTAAACCGTACCCTAAGCCGTACCCTAAACCTAACCCTAACCGTAACACATACACTACGCCGTACCCTAACCCATACCCTAACCCGTATCCTACGCCGTACCCTAACCCTAACCAATACCCTACGTAGTACCCTCACCCGTACCCTAAACCGTACCCTAAGCCGTACCCTAACCCTAACCCTAACCCGAACCCATACCCTACAACTTACCCTCACACTTACCCTAAACCATACCCTAATCTGTACCCTAAATCTAACCCTAACCCTAAACTATACCTTACGCCCTACCCTCACTCGTACCCTAACCCGTACCCTAATCCATACCCTAACCCTAACCCTAACCCTAGCCCTATCCCTAACCCATACCCTACGCCGTATCCTCACACGTACCCTAAAGCGTACCCTAAGCCGTACCCTAACCCTAACACTAACCCTAACCCTAACCCCAACCCTAAACTACCCTTGACTGCTTTTGCCTCCATTAGATTTCCTAAGCACTAGTGTTTTAAGGAACAGGATAAAAAGAAAATCCTAATGTGATTTTTTTATAATGTGTTTATTCTTTAACTTATCCTAGTGACTAAAATCTTCTCCATGGCTGGACCCCAAATAATATTCCTTTAAGTGCTAAGTGGTATCTAGAGAGTGGGATAGGTTTAATAAATACCCTAATCCTAACGTGTACCCTAACCCTAACCCATACCCTAACCCATACGCTATGCCGTACCATCACCCGTACCCTAACCCGTACCCTAAGCCGTACCCTAACCCTAACCCATACCCTACGCCGTAACCGCACACGTATCCCAACCCGTACCCTAAGCCGTACCCTAACCCTAACCCTAACCCTAACCCATACGCTATGCCGTACCATCACCCGTACCCTAACCCGTACCCTAAGCCGTACCCTAACCCTAACCCTAACCCTAACCCTAAACCATACCCTACAACGTACCCTCACGCTTACCCTAAACCGTACCCTAAGCCGTACCCTAAACCTAACCTTAACCCTAACACATACACTACGCCGTACCCTAACCCGTACCCTAACCCTTATCCTAAGCCGTAACCTAACCCTAACCAATACCCTACGCAGTACCCTCACCCATACCCTCAGCCGTACCCTGAGCCGTACCCTAACCCTAACCCTAACACTAACCCTAACCCATACGCTATGCCGTACCCTCACCCGTACCCTAACCCGTATCCTAAGCCGTACCCTAACCCTAACCTTAACCCTAACCCCTACCCTATGCCGTAACCTCACCCGTACCCTAACCCGTACCCTAAGCTGTACCCTAACCCTAACCCTAACCGTAACCCTAACCCATACCCTACGCCGTACCCTAACCCATACCCTAAACTGTATCCTAAGCCGTACCCTAACCCTAACCAATACCCTACGCAGTACCCTCACCCGTACCCTAACCCGTACCCTAAGCCGTACCCTAACCCTAACCCTAACCCGAACCCATACCCTACAACTTACCCTCACACTTACCCTAAACCGTACCCTAAGCTGTACCCTAAATCTAACCCTAACCCTAAACTATACCTTATGCCCTACCCTCACTCGTACCCTAACCCGTATCCTAAGCCATACCCTAACCCTAACCCTAGCCCTACCCCTTACCCATACCCTACGCCGTACCCTCACACGTACCCTAACGCGTACCCTAAGCCGTACCCTAACCCTAACCCTAACCCTAGCCCTAACACTAAACCATACCCTACGCCGTACCCTAACCTGTATCCTGAGCCGTACCCTAACCCTAACCAATACCCTACGCAGTACCCTCACCCGTACCCTAACCCGTACCCTAAGCCGTACCCTAACCCTAACCCTAACCCTAACCCATACGCTATGCCGTACCCTCACCCGTACCCTAACCCATATCCTAAGCCGTACCCTAACCCTAACCAATATCCTACGCAGTACCCTCACTTGTACCCTAAACCGTACCCTAAGCCGTACACTAAACCTAACCCTAACCCGAAACCATAACCTACAACGTACCCTCACACTTACACTAAACCGTACTCTAAGCCGTACCCTAAATCTAACCCTAACCCTAAACTATACCTTACGCCCTACCCTCACTCGTACCCTAATCCATACCCTAAGCCATACCCTAACCCTAACCCTAACCCTAGATCTACCCCTAACCCATACCCTACGCCGTACCCTCACACGAACCCTAACGCGTACCCTAACCCTAATCCTAACCCTAGCACTAACCCTAACCCATACCCTAAGCCGTACCCTAACCTGTATCCTAAGCCGTATCCTAACCCTAACCAATACCCTACGCAGTACCCTCACCCGCACCCTCAATCGTACCCTAAGCCGTACCCTAACCCTAACCCTAACCCTAACCCTAACCCTAACCCCTACCGTACGCCGTACCCTCACCCGTACCCTATCCCATACCCTAAGCCATACCCTAACCCTAACACTAACCCTAACCCTAACCCCAACCCTTAACTACCCTTGACTGCTTTTGCCTCCATTAGATTTCCTAAGCACTAGTGTTTTAAGGAACAGGATAAAAAGAAAATCCTAATGTGATTTTTTTATAATGTGTTTATTCTTTATCTTATCCTAGTGACAAAAATCTTCTCCATGGCTGGACCCCAAATAATATTCCTTTACGTGCTAAGTGGAATCTAGAGAGTGGGATAGGTTTAATAAATACCCTAACCCTAACGCGTACCCTAACCCTAACCCAAACCCTAACCCTAACACGTACGCTAATCCTAACGCGTACCCTAAACCAATCCCTAACCCTAACCCTAACACTAACCCATACCCTACGCCGTACCCTCACCCGTACCCTAAACCGTACCCTAAGCCGTACCCTAACCCTAACCCTAACCCTAACCCATACCCTACAACGTATCCTCACACTTACCCTAAACCGTACCCTAAGCTGTACCTTAACCCTAACCCTAACCGTAAACTATACCTTACACCCTACCCTCACTCGTACCCTAAACCGTACCCTAACCCGTACCCTAACCCTAACCCTAACCCTAGCCCTAACCCTATCCCATAACCTACGCGGTACTCTCACACGTACCCTAACGCGTACCCTAAGCCGTACCCTAACCCTAACCCTAACCCTAACCCATACACTATGCCTTACCCTCTACCGTACCCTAACCCGTACCCTAAGCCGTACCCTAACCCTAACCCTAACCCTAACCCTAACCCATACCCTACAACGTACCCTCACACTTACCCTAAACCGTACCGTAAGCCGTACCCTAAACCTAACCCTAACCCTAACACATACACTATGCCGTATGCTAACCCGTACCCTAACCCTTATCCTAAGCCGTAACCTAACCCTAACCAATACCCTACGCAGTACCCTCACCCATACCCTCACCCGTACCCTAAGCCATACCCTAACCCTAAAACTAACCCTAACCCTAAGCCAAACCCATACGCTATACCGTACCCTCACCCGTACCCTAACCCGTATCCTAAGCCGTACCCTAACCCTAACCCCTACCCTATGCCGTACTCTCACCCGTACCCTAATCCGTACCCTAAGCTGTACCCTAACCCTAACCCTAACCGTAACCCTAACCCATACCCTACGCCGTACCCTAACCCATACCCTAAACCGTATCCTAAGCCGTACCCTAACCCTAACCCTAACCCGAACACATACCCTATAACGTACCCTCACACTTACCCTAAACCGTACCCTAAGCCGTACACTAAATCTAACCCTAACCCTAAACTACACCTTACGCCCTACCTTCACTCGTACCCTAACCCGTACCCTAAGACATACCCTAATCCTAACACTAACCCTAGCCCTACCCCTAACCCATACCCTACGCCGTACCCTCACACGTACCCTAACGCGTACCCTAAGCCGTACCCTAACCCTAACCCTAACCCATACGCTATGCCGTACCCTCACCCGTACCCTAACCCGTATCCTAAGCCGTACCCTAACCCTAACCCTAACCCTAACCTATACCCTACGCCGTACCCTCACCCGTACCCTAACCCGTACCCTAAGCCGTACCCTAACCCTAACCCTAACCCTAACCCTAACCCATACACTACGCGGTACCCTAACCCGTACCCTAATCCGTATCATAATCCGTACCCTAACACTAACCAATACCCTACGCAGTACCCTCACCCGTACCCTCAATCGTACCCTAAGCCATACCCTAACCCTAACCCTAACCCTAACCCTAACCCCTACCGTACGCCGTACCCTCACCCGTACCCTATCCCATACCCTAAGCCGTACCCTAACACTAACACTAACCCTAACCCTAACCCCAACCCTAAACTACCCTTGACTGCTTTTGCCTCCATTAGATTTCCTAAGCACTAGTGTTTTAAGGAACAGGATAAAAAGAAAATCGTAATGTGATTTTTTTATAATGTGTTTATTCTTTATCTTATCCTAGTGACTAAAATCTTCTCCATGGCTGGACCCCAAATAATATTCCTTTACATGCTAAGTGGTATCTAGAGAGTGGGATAGGTTTAATAAATACCCTAATCCTAACGTGTACCCTAACCCTAACCCACACCCTAACCCTAACGCGTACCCTAACCCTAACCCAAACCCTAACCCTAACACGTATGCTAATCCTAACCTGTACCCTAAACCAATCCCTAACCCTAAAACTAACCCTAACCCTAACCCTAACCCATACCCTACGCCTTACCCTACACCGTACCCTAACCCGTACCCTAAGCCGTACCCTAACCCTAACCCTAAGCCTAACCCATACGCTACGCCGTACCCTCACCCGTACCCTAACCCGTATCCTAAGCCGTACCCTAACCCTAACCCTAACCCTAACCTATACCCTACGCCGTACCCTCACCCGTACCCTAACCCGTACCCTAAGCCGTACCCTAACCCTAACACTAACCCTAACCCTAACCCTAACCCATACCCTACGCCGTACCCTAACCCGTACCCTAACCCGTATCCTAAGCCGTACCCTAACCCTAACCAATACCCTACGCAGTACCCTCACCCGTACCCTAAGCCGTACCGTAACCCTGATCCTAACCCTAACCCTAACCCTAACCCTAACACTAACACATACGCTAATCCTAACCCGTACCCTAAACCAATCCCTAACCCTAAAACTAACCCTAACCCTAACCCTAACCCTAACCCTAACCCATACCCTACAACGTACCCTCACACTTACCCTACACCGTACCCTAAGCCGTAGCCTATCCCTAACCCTAACCCTAAACTATACCTTACGCCCTACCCTCATTCGTACCCTAACCCGTACCCTAACCCTTATCCTAAGCCGTACCATAACCCTAACCCTAAACCTAACCTATACCCTATGCCGTACCCTCACCCGTACCCTAACCCGTACCCTAAGCCATACCCTAAACCTAACCCTAACCCTAACCCATACCCTAACCCTAACGCGTACCCTAACCCTAACCCAAACCCTAAGCCTAACTCGTACGCTATTCCTAACCCGTACCCTAAACCAATCCCAAACCTTAAAACTAACCCTAACCCTAACCCTAACCCATACCCTACAACGTACCCTCACCCGTACCCTAACCCGTACCCTAAGCCGTACCCTAACCATAACCCTAACCCTAAACTATACCTTACGCCGTACCCTCACTCGTACCCTAACCCGTACTGTAAGCCGTACCCTAACCCTATCCCTAACCCTAGCCCTACTCCTATCCCATAACCTACGCCGTACCCTCACCCGTACCCTAAGCCTTATCCTAAGCCGTACCCTAACCCTAACCAATAACCTACGCAGTACGCTCACCCATACCCTCACCCGTACCCTAAGCCGTACCCTAACCCTAACCCTATCCCTAACCTAACCCTAACCCTAACCCATACGCTATGCCGTACCCTCACCCGTACCCTCACCCGTACCCTAAGCCGTACCCTAAGCCGTACCCTAACCCTAACCCTAACCCTAACCCTAACCCTAACCCCTACCCTATGCCGTACCCTAACCCGTACCCTAACCCTTATCCTAAGCCGTACCCTAACCCTAACCAATACCGTACGCAGTACGCTCACCCATACCCTCACCCGTACCCTAAGCCGTACCCTAACCCTAACCCTAACCCTAACCCTAACCCTAACACATACGCTATGCCGTACCCTCACCCGTACCATAAACCGTATCCTAAGCCGTACCCTAACCCTAACCCTAACCCTAACCCTAACCCTAACACCTACCCTACGCCGTACCCTCACCCCTACCCTATCCCATACCCTAAGCCGTACCCTAACCCTAACACTAACCCTAACCCTAACCCTAACCCTAAACTACCCTTGACTGCTTTTGCCTCCATTAGATTTCCTAAGCACTAGTGTTTTAAGGAACAAGTTAACAAGAAAATCCTAATGTGATTTTTTTATAATGTGTTTATTCTTTACCTTGTCCTAGTGACGAAAATCTTCTCCATGGCTGGACCCCAAATAATATTCCTTTACGTGCTAAGTGGTATCTAGAGAGTGGGATAGGTTTAATAAATACCCTAATCCTAACGTGTACACTTACCCTAACCCATACCCTAACCCTAACGCGTACCCTAACCCTAACCCAAACCCTAACCGTAACACGTACGCTAATCCTGACCCGTACCCTAAACCAATCCCTAACCCTAAACTTAACCCTCACCCATACCCTACGCCGTACCCTCACCCGTACCGTAACCCGTACCCTAAGCCGTACCCTAACCCTAACCCTAACCCTAACCCTAACCCATACCCTACAACGTACCCTCACACTTACCCTAAACCATACCCTAAGCCATACCTTAACACTAACCCTAACCGTAAACTATACCTTACGCCCTACCCTCACTCGTACCCTAACCCTTACCCTAACCCGTACCCTAACCCTAACCCTAACCCTAGCCCTAACCCTAACCCATACCCTACGCCTTACACTCACACGTACCCTAATGCGTACACTACGCCGTACCCTAACCCTAACCCTAACACAAACCCTATGCCGTAACCGCACATGTATCCTAACCTGTACGCTAAGCCGTACCCTAACCCTAACCCTAACCCTAACCCATACACTACGCCGTACCCTCACCCGGAACCTAAACCTTATCCTAAGCCATACCCTAACCCTAACCCTAACACTAAACCCTACCCTACGCCGTACCCTCACCCGTACCCTAACCCCTACCCTAAGCTGTACCCTAACCCTAACCCTAACCCTAACCCATACCCTACGCCGTACCCTAACCCGTACCCTAACCCGTACCCTAAGCCGTACCCTAACCCATACCAATACCCTACGCAGTACCCTCACCCGTACCCTACGCCGTACCCTCACCCATACCCTAATCCGTACCCTAACCCTAACCCTAACCCTAACCCATACCCTACAACGTACCCTCACACTTACCTTACACCGTACCCTAACCCGTACCCTAACCCTTATCCTAAGCCGTACCATAACCCTAACCCTAAACCTAACCTATACCCTATGCCGTACCCTCACCCGTACCCTAACCCGTACCCTATGCCATACCCTAACCCTAACCCTAACCCTAACCCTAACCCATACCCTACGCTGTACCCTAACCCGTACCCTAAACCGTATCCTAAGCCGTACCCTAACCCTAACCAATACCCTACGCAGTACCCTCACCCGTACCCTAAACCGTACCCTAAGCCGTACGCTAACACTAACCCTAACCCTAACCCTAACCCTTACCCTAAACTACCCTTTACTGCTTTTGCCTCCTTTAGATTTCCTAAGCACTAGTGTTTTAAGGAAGAGGTTAAAAAGAAAATCATAATCTGATTTTTTTATAATGTGTTTATTCTTTATCTTATCCTAGTGACTAAAATCTTCTCCATGGCTGGACCCCAAATAATATTCCTTTACGTGCTAAGTGGTATCTAGAGAGTGGGATAGGTTTAATAAATACCCTAATCCTAACGTGTACCCTAACCCTAACCCATACCCTAACCCTAACGCGTACCCTAAACCTAACCGAAACCCTAACCCTTACGCGTACCCTAACCCTAACCCAAACCCTAAGCCTAACACGTACGCTAATCCTAACCCGTACCCTAAACCAATCCCTAACCCTAAAACTAACCCTAACCCTAACCCTAACCCTAACCCTAACCCTAAACTACCCTTGACTGCTTTTGCCTCCATTAGATTTCCTTAGCACTAGTGTTTTAAGGAACAGGTTAAAAAGAAAATCCGAATGTGATTTTTTTATAATGTGTTTATTCTTTATCTTATCCTAGTGACTAAAATCTTCTCCATGGCTGGACCCCAAATAATATTCCTTTACGTGCTAAGTGGTATCTAGAGAGTGGGATAGGTTTAATAAATACCCTAATCCTAACGTGTACCCTAACCCTAACCCATACCCTAACCCTAACCCGTACCCTAACCCTAACCCAAACCCTAAGCCGTACCCTAACCCTAACCCTAACCCTAACCCTAACCCATACGCTATGCCGTACCCTCACCCGTACCCTAACCCGTATCCTAAGCCGTACCCTAGCCCTAAACTTAACCCTAACCCCTACCCTATGCCGTACCCTCACCCGTACCCTAACTCGTACCCTAAGCTGTACCCTAACCCTAACCCTAACCGTAACCCTAACCCATACCCTACGCCGTACCCTAACCCATACCCTAAACTGTATCCTAAGCCGTACCCTAACCCTAACCAATACCCTACGCAGTACCCTCACCCGTACCGTAAACCGTACCCTAAGCCGTACCCTAAGTCTAACCCTAACCCGAACCCATACCCTACAACGTACCCTCACACGTACCCTAAACCGTACCCTAAGCCGTACCCTAAATCTAACCCTAACCCTAAACTATACCTTACGCCCTACACTCACTCGTACCCTAACCCGTACCCTAAGCCATACCCTAACCCTAACCCTAACCCTAGCCCTACCCCTAACCCATACCCTACGCCGTACCCTCACACGTACCCTAACGCGTACCCTAAGCCGTACCCTAACCCTAACCTAACCCTAGCACTAACCCTAACCCATACCCTACGCCGTACCCTAACCTGTATCCTAAGCCGTACCCTAACCCTAACCAATACCCTACGCAGTACCCTCACCCGTACCCTAATCCGTACCCTAAGCCGTACCCTAACCCTAACCTTAACCCTAACCCTAACCCTAACCCCTACCGTACGCCGTACCCTCACCCGTACCCTATCCCATACCCTAAGCCGTACCCTAACCCTAACACTAACCCTAACCCTAACCCCAACCCTAAACTTCCCTTGACTGCTTTTGCCTCCATTAGATTTCCTAAGCACTAGTGTTTTAAGGAACAGGATAAAAAGAAAATCCTAATGTGATTTTTTTATAATGTGTTTATTCTTTATCTTATCCTAGTGACAAAAATCTTCTCCATGGCTGGACCCCAAATAATATTCCTTTACGTGCTAAGTGGTATCTAGAGAGTGGGATAGGTTTAATAAATACCCTAACCCTAACGCGTACCCTAACCCTAACCCAAACCCTAACCCTAACACGTACGCTAATCCTAACCCGTACCCTAAACCAATCCCTAACCCTAACCCTAACGCTAACCCATACCCTACGCCGTACACTCACCCGTACCCTAACCCGTACCCTAAGCCGTACCCTAACCCTAACCCTAACCCTAACCTATACACTACGCCGTTCCCGCACCCGGACCCTAACCCGTACCCTAAGCCATACCCTAACCCTAACCCTATCCCTATCCCTAAACCTAACCCATACCCTACGCCGTACCCTAAACCGTACCCTAACGCGTACCCTAAGCCGTACCCTAACCCTAACCTAACCCTAGCACTAACCCTAACCCATACCCTACGCCGTACCCTCACCCGTACCCTAAACCGTACCCTAAGCCGTACCCTAACCCTAACCCATACCCTACAACGTATCCTCACACTTACCCTAAACCGTACCCTAAGTCGTACCTTAACCCTAACCGTAACCGTAAACTATACCTTACACCCTACCCTCACTCGTACCCTAAACCGTACCCTAACCCGTATCCTAACCCTAACCCTATCCCTAGCCCTAACCCTATCCCATAACCTACGCGGTACTCTCACACGTACCCTAACGCGTACCCTAAGCCGTACCCTAACCCTAACCCATACCCTACGCCGTAACCGCACACGTATCCCAACCCGTACTTAAGCCGTACCCTAACCATAACCCTAACCCTAACCCATACGCTATGCCTTACCCTCACCCGTACCCTAACCCATACCCTAAGCCGTACCCTAACCCTAACCCTAACCCTAACCCTAACCCATACCCTACAACGTACCCTCACACTTACCCTAAACCGTACCCTAAGCCGTACCCTAAACCTAACCCTAACCCTAACACATACACTACACCGTACCCTAACCCATACCCTAACCCTTATCCTAAGCCGTAACCTAACCCTAACCAATACCCTATGCAGTACCCTCACCCATACCCTCACCCTTACCCTAAGCCGTACCCTAACCCTAACCCTAACCCTAACCCTAACCCTAACCCATACGCTATGCCGTACCCTCACCCGTACCCTAACCCGTATCCTAAGCCGTACACTAACCCTAACCTTAACCCTAACCCCTACCCTATGCCGTACTCTCACCCGTACCCTAACCCGTACCCTAAGCTGTACCCTAACCCTAACCCTAACCGTAACCCTAACCCATACCCTACGCCGTACCCTAACCCATACCCTAAACCGTACCCTAAGCCGTACACTAAATCTAAGCCTAACCCTAAACTATACCTTACGCCCTACCCTCACTCGTACCCTAACCCGTGCCCTAAGCCGTACCCTAAGCCTAACCCTAACCCTAGCCCTACCCCTAACCCATACCCTACGCCGTACCCTCACACGTACCCTAACGCGTACCCTAAGCCGTACCATAACCCTAACCCTAACCCTAACCCATACGCTATGCCGTACCCTAACCCGTATCCTAAGCCGTACCCTAACCCTAACCCTAACCCTGACCCCTACCGTATGCCGTACTCTCACCCGTACCCTATCCCATACCCTAATCCGTACCCTAACCCTAACAGTAACCCTAACCCTAACCCCAACCCTAAACTACCCTTGACTGCTTTTGCCTCCATTAGATTTCCTAAGCACTAGTGTATTAAGGAACAGGATAAAAAGAAAATCTTAATGTGATTTTTTTATAATGTGTTTATTCTTTATCTTATCCTAGTGACTAAAATCTTCTCCATGGCTGGACCCCAAATAATATTCCTTTACGTGCTAAGTGGTATCTAGAGAGTGGGACAGGTTTAATAAATACCCTAATCCTAACGTGTACCCTAACCCTAACCCATACCCTAACCCTAACGCGTACCCTAACCCTAACCCAAACACTAACCCTAAAACGTACGCTAATCCTAACCCGTACCCTAAACCAAACCCTAACCCTAACCCTAACGCTAACCCATACCCTACGCCGTAACCTCACCCGTACCCTAACGCGTACTCTAAGCCGTACCCTAACCCTAACCCATACCCTACGCCGTAACCGCACACGTATCCCAACCCGTACCCTAAGCCGTACCCTAACCCTAACCCTAACCCATACGCTATGCCGTACCCTCACCCGTACCCTAACCCGTACCCTAAGCCATACCCTAACCCTAACCCTAACCCTAACCCTAACCCATACCCTACAACGTACCCTCACACTTACCCTAAACCGTACCCTAAGCCGTACCCTAAACCTAACCCTAACCGTAACACATACACTACGCCGTACCCTAACCCGTACCCTAACCCTTATCCTAAGCCGTACCCTAACCCTAACCAATACCCTACGCAGTACCCTCACCCATACCCTCACCCGTACCCTAAGCCATACCCTAAACCTAACCTAACCCTAACCCTAACCCATACGCTATGCCGTACCCTCACCGGTACCCTAACCCGTATCCTAAGCCGTACCCTAACCCTAACTTTAACCCTAACCCCTACCCTATGCCGTACCCTCACCCATACCCTAACCCGTACCCTAAGCTGTACCCTAACCCTAACCCTAACCGTAACCCTAATCCATAGCCTACGCCGTACCCTAACCCATACCCTAACACGTATCCTACGCCGTACCCTAACCCTAACCAATACCCTACGTAGTACCCTCACCCGTACCCTAAACCGTACCCTAAGCCGTACCCTAACCCTAACCCTAACCCATACCCTAACCCGTACCCTAAGCTGTACCCTAACCCTAACCCTAACCGTAACCCTAATCCATAGCCTACGCCGTACCCTAACCCATACCCTAACCCGTATCCTACGCCGTACCCTAACCCTAACCAATACCCTACGCAGTACACTCACCCGTACCCTCACCTGTACCCTAAGACGTACCCTAACCCTAACCCTAACCCTAAACCTAACCCTAACCCTACCCTATGCCGTACCCTCACTCGTACCCTAACCCGTACCCTAAGCTGTACCCTAACCCTAACCCTAACCCTAATCTTAACCCTAACCCATACCCTACGCCGTACCCTAACCCGTACCCTAACCAGTACCCTAACCCTAACCCTAACCCTAACCCTCACCCGTACCCTAACACATACCCTACGCCGTACCCTAACCTGTATCCTAAACCGTACCCTAACCCTAACCAATACCCTACGCAGTACCCTCACCCGTACCCTAAACCTTACACTAAGCCGTACCCTAACCCTAACCCTAACCGATACCCTACAACGTACCGTCACACTTACCCTAAACCGTACCCTAAGCCGTACCCTAACCCTAAACCTAACCGTAAATTATACCTTACGCCCTACCCTCACTCGTACCCTAACCCGTACCCTAAGCCATACCCTAACCCTAACCCTAACCCTAGCCCTACCCCTAACCCATACCCTACGCCGTACCCTCACCCGTACCCTAACCCCTACCCTAAGCCGTACCCTAACCCTAACCCTAACCCTAACCCTAACCCCTACCGTACGCCGTACCCTCACCCGTACCGTATCCCATACCCTAAGCCGTACCCTAACCCTAACCCTAACCCATACCCTACGCCGTACCCTCACACGTACCCTAACGCGTACCCTAAGTCGTACCCTAACACTAACCCTAACCCAACCCTAACCCCTACCCTATGCCGTACCCTCACCCGTACCCTAACCCGTACCCTAAGCTCTACCCTAACCCTAACCCTAACCCTAAACATAACCCTAACCTATACCCTACGCCGTACCCTAACCTGTACCCTAACCCGTGTCCTAAGCCGTACCCTAACCCTAACCAATACCCTACGCAGTAACCTCACCCGTACCCTCACCCGTACCCTAACCCATACCCTACGCCGTACCCTAACCTGTATCCTAAACCGTACCCTAACCCTAACCAATACCCTACGCAGTACCCTCACCCGTACCCTAAACCTTACACTAAGCCGTACCCTAACCCTAACCCTAACACTAACCCTAACCGATACCCTACAACGTACCGTCACACTTACCCTAAACCGTACCCTAAGCCGTACCCTAACCCTAAACCTAACCCTAGCCCTAACCCATAACCTACGCCGTACCCTAACCCGTGCCCTAACCCTTATCCTAAGCCGTACCCTAACCCTAACCAATACCCTACGCCGTACCCTCACACGTACCCTGACGCCTACCCTAAGCCGAACCCTAACCCTAACCCTAACCCTAACCCTAACCCATACGCTATGCCGTACCCTCACCCGTACCCTAACCCGTATCCTAAGCCGTACCCTAACCCTAACCTTAACCCTAACCCCTACCCTATGCCGTACCCTCACCCGTACCCTAACCCGTACCCTAAGCTGTACCCTAACCCTAACCCGTACCCTAACCTGTATCCTAAACCGTACCCTAACCCTAACCAATAACCTACGCAGTACCCTCACCCGTACCCTAAACCGTACACTAAGCCGTACCCTAACCCTAACCCTAACCCATACCCTACAACGTACCGTCACACTTACCCTAAACCGTACCCTAAGCCGTACCCTAACCCTAACCCTAACCCTAAACTATACCTTACGCCCTACCCTCACTCGTACCCTCACCCGTACCCTAAGCCGTACCCTAAACTTAACCCTAACCCTATCCCTAACCCTAACCCCTACCCTACGCCGTACCCTCACCCGTACCCTATCCTATACCCTAAGCCGTACCCTAACCTTAACCCTAACCCTATCCCTAACCCTAACCTCTACCCTACGCCGTACCCTCACCCGTACCCAATCCTATACCCTAAGCCGTACCCTAACCCTAACACTAACCCTAACCCTAACCCTAACGCTAAACTACCCTTGACTGCTTTTGCCTCCATCAGATTTCCCAAGCACTAGTGTTTTAAGGAACAGGTTAAAAAGAAAATCCTAATGTGATTTTTTCATAATGTGTTTATTCTTTATCTTATCCTAGTGACTAAAATCTTCTCCATGGCTGGACCCCAAATAATATTACTTTACGTGCTAAGTGGTATCTAGAGAGTGGGATAGGTTTAATAAATACCCTAATCCTAACGTGTACCCTAACCCTAACCCATACCCTAACCCTAACACGTACCCTAACCCTAACCCTAAGACGTAGGCTAATCCTAACCCGTACCCTAAACCAATCCCTAACCCTAACCCTAACCCTAACCCATACCCTAACCCTAACACGTACCCTAACCCTAACCCTAAGACGTAGGCTAATCCTAACCCGTACCCTAAACCAATCCCTAACCCTAAAACTAACCCTAGCCCTACCCCTAACCCATACCCTACGCCGTACCCTCACACGTACCCTAACCCGTACCCTAAGCCGTACCCTAAACCTAACCCTAACCCTGACCCATACCCTATGTCGTAACCGCACACGTATCCCAACCCGTACCCCAAGCCGTACCCTAACCCTAACCCTAACCCTAACCCATACGCTATGTCGTGCCCTCACCCGTACCCTAACCCGTACCCTAAGCCATACCCTAACCCTAACCCTAACCCTAACCCATACGCTATGCCGTACCCTCACACGTACCCTAACCCGTACCCTAACCCGTACCTTAACCCTTATCCTAAGCCATAACCTAACCCTAACCAATACCCTACGCAGTACCCTCACCCATACCCTCACCCGTACCCTAAGCCGTACCCTAACCCTAACCCTAACTCTAACCCTAACCCTAACCCATACGCTATGCCGTACCCTCACCCGTACCCTAACCCGTATCCTAAGCCGTACCCTAACCCTAGCCCTAACCCTATCCCATAACCTACGCGGTACTCTCACACGTACCCTAACACGTACCCTAAGCCGTACCCTAACCCTAACCCTAACCCTAACCCATACGCTATGCCGTACCCTCACCCGTACCCTAACCCATACCCTACGCCGTACCCTCACACGTACCCTAACGCGTACCCTAAGCCGTACCCTAACCCTAACCCTAACCCTAGCCCTAACCCTAACCCATACCCTACGCCGTACCCTCACACGTACCCTAACGCGTACCCTAAGCCGAACCCTAACCCTAACACTAACCCTAACCCATACGCTATGCCGTACCCTCACCCGAACCCTAACCCGTATCCTAAGCTGTACCCTAACCCTAACCTTAACCCTAACCCCTACCCTATGCCGTACCCTCACCCGTACCCTAAACCGTACCCTAAGCTGTACCCTAATCCTAACCCTAACCGTAACCCTACCCATATCCTACGCCGTACCCTAACCCATACCCTAACCCGTATCCTAAGCCGTACCCTAACCCTAACCAATACCCTACGCAGTCCCCTCACAGGTACCCTCACCCGTACCCTAACACATACCCTACGCCATACCCTAATCTGTATCCTAAGCTGTACCCTAACCCTAACCAATACCCTACGCAGTACCCTCACCCGTACCCTAAACCGAACCCTAAGCCGTACCCTAACCCTAGCCCTACCCCTAACCCATACCCTACGCCGTACCCTCACACGTAACCTAACGCGTACCCTAAGCCGTACCCTAACCCTAACCCTAACCCTAGCCCTAACCCTAACCCATACCCTACGCCGTACCCTCACACGTACCCTAACACGTACCCTAAACCGTACCCTAACCCTAACCCTAACCCTAACCCATACGCTATGCCTTACCCTCACCCGTACCCTAACCCGTATCCTAAGCCGTACCCTAACCCTAACCCTAACCCTAACCTATACCCTACGCCTTACCCTCACCCGTACCCTAACCCGTACCCTAAGCCGTACCCTAACCCTAACCCTAAACCTAACCCTAACCCATACCCGACGCGGTACACTAACCCGTACCCTAATCCGTATCCTAAGCCGTACCCTAACCCTAACCAATACCCTACGCAATACCCTCAACTGTACCCTCAATCGTACCCTAAGCCTTACCCTAACCCTAACCCCCACCGTACACCGTACCCTCACCCATACCCTATACCATACCGTAAGCCGTACCCTAACCCTAACACTAACCCTAACCCTAACCCCAACCCTAAACTACCCTTGACTGCTTTTGCCTCCATTAGATTTCCTAAGCACTAGTGTTTTAAGGAACAGGATAAAAAGAAAATCTTAATGTGATTTTTTTATAATGTGTTTATTCTTTATCTTATCCTAGTGACTAAAATCTTCTCCGTGGCTGGACCCCAAATAATATTCCTTTACGTGCTAAGTGGTATCTAGAGAGTGGGATAGGTTTAATAAATACCCTAATCCTAACGTGTACCCTAACCCTAACCCATACCCTAACCCTAACGCGTACCCTATCCCTAACCCAAACCCTAACACGTACGCTAATCCTAACCCGTACCCTAAACCAATCACTAACCCTAACCCTAACGCTAACCCATACCCTACGCCGTACCCTCACCCGTACCCTAAACCGTACCCTAAGCCGTACCCTAACCCTAGCCCTAACCCTATCCCATAACCTACGCGGTACTCTCACACGTACCCTAACGCGTACCCTAAGCCGTACCCTAACCCTAAACCTAACCCTAACCCTAACCCATACCCTACAACGTACCCTCACACTTACCCTAAACCGTACCCTAAGCCGTACCCTAAACCTAACCCTAACACTAACACATACACTACGCGGTACACTAACCCGTACCCTAACCCTTATCCTATGCCGTAACCTAACCCTAACCAATACCCTACGCAGTACCCTCACCCGTACCCTAACCCATACCCTACGCCGTACCCTAAACTGTATCCTAAGCCGTACCCTAACCCTAACCAATACCCTACGCAGTACCCTCACCCGTACCCTAAACCGTACCCTAAGCCGTACCCTAACCCTAACCCTAACCCTAACCCATTACCCTACAACGTATCCTCACACTTACCCTAAACCGTACCCTAAGCCGTACCTTAACCCTAACCCTAACTGTAAACTATACCTTACGCCCTACCCTCACTCGTACCCTAACCCGTACCCTAACCCGTACCCTAACCCTAACCCTAACCCTAGCCCTAACCCTATCCCATAACCTACACGGTACTCTCACACGTACCCTAACGCGTACCCTAAGCCGTACCCTAACCCTAACCCATACCCTACGCCGTAACTGCACACGTATCCCAACCCGTACCCTAAGCCGTACCCTAACCCTAACACTAAACCTAACCCATATGCTATCCCGTACCCTCACCCGTACCGTAACCCGTACCCTAAGCCGCACCCTAACCCTAACCCTAACCCATACCCTACAACGTACCGTCACACTTACCCTAAACCGTACCGTAAGCCGTACCCTAACCCTAACCCTAACCCTCACCCGTAACCTAACACATACCCTACGCCGTACCCTAACCTGTATCCTAAGCCGTACCCTAACCCTAACCAATACCCTACCCAGTACCCTCACCCGTACCCTAACCCGTACCCTAAGCCTTACCCTAACCCTAACCCTAACTCTAACCCTAACCCATACGCTATGCCGTACCCTCACCCGTACCCTAACCCGTATCCTAAGCCGTACCCTAACCCTAACCCTAACCCTAACCTATACCCTACGCCGTACCCTCACCCGTACCCTAACCCCTACCCTAAGCCGTACCCTAACCCTAACCCTAACCCTAACCCTAACACGTACGCTAATCCTAACCCGTACCCTAAACCAATCTCTAACCCTAACCCTAACGCTAACCCATACCTACGCTGTACCCTCACCCGTACCCTAAACCGTACCCTACCCCGTACCCTAAGCCGTACCTAACACTAACCCTAACCCATACCCTACAACGTATCCACACACTTACCCTAAACCGTACCCTAAGCCGTACCTCAACCCTAACCCTAACCATAAACTATACCATACGCCCTACCCTCACTGTACCCTAAACCGTACCCTAACCCGTACCCTAACCCTAACCCTAACCCTAACCCTAACCCTATCCCATAACCTAGGCGGTACTCTCACACGTACCCTAACGCGTACCCTAAGCCGTACCCTAACCCTAACCCATACCCTACGCCGTAACCGCACACGTATCCCAACCCGTACCCTAAGCCGTACCCTAACCCTAACCCTAACCCTAACCCATACGCTATGCCTTACCCTCACCCGTACCCTAACCCATAACCTAAGCCGTACCCTAACCCTAACCCTAACCCTAACCCTAACCCTAAACTATACCTTACGCCCTACCCTCATTCATACCCTAACCCGTACCCTAACCCTTATCCTGAGCCGTACCCTAACCCTAACCCTAACCCTAACCCATACGCTATGCCGTACCCTCCCCCGTACGCTAACCCGTATCCTAAGCCGTACCCTAACCCTAACCTTAACCCTAACCCCTACCCTATGCCGTACCCTCACCCGTACCCTAACCCGTACCCTAAGCTGTACCCTAACCCTAACCCTAACCGTAACCCTAACCCATACCCTACGCCGTACCCTAACCCATACCCTAAACTGTATCCTAAGCCGTACCCTAACCCTAACCAATACCCTACGCAGTACCCTCACCCATACCCTCTCCCGTACCCTAACCCGTACCCTAAGCCGTACCCTAACCCTAACCCTAACCCTAACCCTAACCCTAACCCATACGCTATGCCGTACCCGCACACGTACCCTAAAACATATCCTAAGCCGTACCCCAACCCTAACCTTAACCCTAACCCCTACCCTATGCTGTACTCTCACCCGTACCCCAAACCGTACCCTAAGCTGTACCCTAACCCTAACCCTAACCCACACCCTACGCCGTACCCTAACCCATACCCTAACCCGTATCCTAAGCCGTACCCTAACCCTAACCAATACCCTACGCAGTACCCTCTCCTGTACCCTAAACAGTACCCTAAGCCGTACACTAAACCTAACCCTAACCCGAAACTATAACCCCAACCCTAAACTACCTTTGACTGCTTTTGCCTCCATTAGATTTCCTAAGCACTAGTGTTTTAAGGAACAGGATAAAAAGAAAATCCTAATGTGATTTTTTTATAATGTGTTTATTCTTTATCTTATCCTAGTGACAAAAATCTTCTCCATGGCTGGACCCCAAATAATATTCCTTTACGTGCTAAGTGGTATCTAGAGAGTGGGATAGGTTTAATAAATACCCTTACCCTAACGCGTACCCTAACCCTAACCCAAAACCTAACCCTAACACGTACGCTAATCCTAACCCGTACCCTAAACCAATCCCTAACCCTAACCCTAACGCTAACCCATACCCTACGCCGTACCCTCACCCGTACCCTAAACCGTACCCTAAGCCGTACCCTAACCCTAACCCTAACCCTAACCCATACCCTACAACGTATCCTCACACTTACCCTAAACCGTACCGTAAGCCGTACCTTAACCCTAAACCTAACCGTAAACTATAGCTTACACCCTACCCTCACTCGTACCCTAAACCGTACCCTAACCCGTACCCTAACCCTAACCCTAACCCTAGCCCTAACCCTATCCCATAACCTACGCGGTACTCTCACACGTACCCTAACGCGTACCCTAAGCCGTACACTAACCCTAACCCATACCCTACGCCGAAACCGCACACGTATCCCAACACGTACCCTAAGCCGTACCCTAACCCTAACCCTAACCCATACGCTATGCCGTACCCTCACCCGTACCCTAACCCGTACCCTATGCCGTACCCTAACCCTAACCCTAACCCATACCCTACAACGTACCCTCACACTTACCCTAAACCGTACCCTAAGCCGTACCCTAAACCTAACCCTAACCCTAACACATACACTACGCCGTACCCTCACCCGTACCCTAACCCATACCCTACGCCGTAACCTAACCTGTATCCTAAGGCATACCCTAACCCTAATCAATACCCTACGCAGTACCCTCACCCGTACCCTAACCCGTACCCTAAGCCGTACCCTAACCGTAACCCTAACCCTAACCCTAACCCATACGCTATGCCGTACCCTCACCCGTACCCTAACCCGTATCCTAAACCGTACCCCAACCCTAACCTTAACCCTAACCCCTACCCTATGCTGTACTCTCAACCTTACCCCAACCCGTACCCTAAGCTGTACCCTAACCCTAACCCTAACCGTAACCCTAACCCATACCCTATGCCGTACCCTAACCCATACCCTAACCCGTATCCTAAGCCGTACCCTAACCCTAACCAATACCCTACACAGTACCCTCACCCGTACCCTCACCCGTACCCTAACCCATACCCTACGCCGTACCCTAACCTGTATCCTAAGCCGTACCCTAACCCTAAACCTAACCCGAACCCATACCCTACAACGTACCCTCACACTTACCCTAAACCGTACCCTAAGCCGTACCCTAAATCTAACCCTAACCCTAAACTATACCTTACGCCCTACCCTCACTCGTACCCTAATCCATACCCTAAGCCATACCCTAACCCTAACACTAACCCTAGACCTACCCCTAAACCATACCCTACGCCGTACCCTCACACGTACCCTAAGCCGTACCCTAACCCTAACCCTAACCCTAGCACTAACCCTAACCCATACCCTACGCCGTACCCTAACCTGTATCCTAAGCCGTACCCTAACCCTAACCAATACCCGACGCAGTACCCTCACCCGTACCCTCAATCGTACCCTAAGCCGTACCCTAACCCTAACCCTAACCCTAACCCTAACCCTAACCCTAACCCCTACCGTACGCCGTACCCTCACCCGTACCCTATCCCATACCCTAAGCCGTACCCTAACCCTAACACTAACCCTAACCCTAACCCCAACCCTAAACTACCCTTGACTGCTTTTGCCTCCATTAGATTTCCTAAGCACTAGTGTTTTAAGGAACAGGATAAAAAGAAAATCCTAATGTGATTTTTTTATAATGTGTTTATTCTTTATCTTATCCTAGTGACAAAAAACTTCTCCATGGCTGGACCCCAAATAATATTCCTTTACGTGCTAAGTGGTATCTAGAGAGTGGGATAGGTTTAATAAATACCCTAACCCTAACGCGTACCCTAACCCTAACCCAAACCCTAACCCTAACACGTACGCTAATCCTAACCCGTACCCTAAACCAATCCCTAACCCTAACCCTAACGCTAACCCATACCCTACGCCGTACCCTCACCCGTACCCTAAACCATACCCTAAGCCGTACCTTAACCCTAACCCTAACCGTAAACTATACCTTACACCCTAGCCTCACTCGTACCCTAAACCGTACCCTAACCCGTACCCTAACCCTAACCCTAACCCTAGCCCTAACCCTATCCCATAACCTACGCGGTACTCTCACACGTAACCTAACGCGTACCCTAAGCCGTACCCTAACCCTAACCCATACCCTACGCCGTACCCTAACCTGTATCCTAAGCCGTACCCTAACCCTAACCAATACCCTACGCAGTACCCTCACCCGTACCCTCACCCGTACCCTAAGCCGTACCCTCACCCTAACCCTAACCCTAACCCTAACCCTAACCCTAACCCTAACCCTAACCCTAACCCCTACCCTACGCCGTACCCTCACCCGTAACCTATCCCATACCCTAAGCCGTACCCTAACCCTAACACTAACCCTAACCCTAACCCTAACCCTAAACTACCCTTGACTGCTTTTGCCTCCATTAGATTTCCTAAGCACTAGTGTTTTTAGGAACAGGTTAAAAAGAAAATCCTAATGTGATTTTTTTATAATGTGTTTATTCTTTATCTTATCCTAGTGACTAAAATCTTCTCCATGGCTGGACCCCAAATAATATTCCTTTACGTGCTAAGTGGTATCTAGAGAGTGGGATAGGTTTAATAAATACCCTAATCCTAACGTGTACCCTAACCCTAAACCTAACCCTAACCCTAACCCTCACACTTACCCTAAACCGTACCCTAAGCCGTACCCTAAACCTAACCCTAACCGTAACACATACACTGCGCTGTACCCTAACCCGTACCCTAACCCTTATCCTAAGCCGTACCCTAACCCTAACCAATACCCTACGCAGTACCCTCACCCATACCCTCACCCGTACCCTAAGCCATACCCTAAACCTAACCCTAACCCTAACCCTAACCCATACGCTAAGCCGTACCCTCACCCGTACCCTAACCCGTATCCTAAGCCGTACCCTAACCCTAACCTTAACCCGAACCCCTACCCTATGCCGTACCCTCACCCATACCCTAACTCGTACACTAAGCCGTACCCTAACCCTAACCCTAACCCGAACCCATACCCTACAACTTACCCTCACACTTACCCTAAACCATACCCTAAGCTGTACCCTAAATCTAACCCTAACCCTAAACTATACCTTACGCCCTACCCTCACTCGTACCCTAACCCGTACCCTAAGCCATACCCTAACCCTAACCCTAACCCTAGCCCTACCCCTAACCCATAACCTACGCCGTACCCTCACACGTACCCTAACGCGTACCCTAAGCCGTACCCTAACCTTAACCCTAACCGTAGCCCTAACCCTAACCCATACCCTACGCCGTACCCTAACCTGTATCCTAAGCCATACCCTAACCCTAATCAATACCCTACGCAGTACCCTCACCCGTACCCTAACCCGTATCCTAAGCCGTACCTCAACCCTAACCTTAACCCTAACCCCTACCCTATGCTGTACTCTCACCCGTACCCCAACCCGTACCCTAAGCAGTACCCTAACCCTAACCCTAACCGTAACCCTAACCCATACCCTACGCCGTACCCTAACCCATACCCTAACCCGTATCCTAACCCGTACCCTAACCCTAACCAATACCCTACACAGTACCCTCACCCGTACCCTCACCCGTACCCTAACCCATACCCTACGCCGTACCCTAACCTGTATCCTAAGCCGTACCCTAACCCTAACCAATACCCTACGCAGTACCCTCACCTGTACCCTAAACCGTACCCTAAGCCGTACACTAAACCTATCCCTAACCCGAAGCCATACCCTACAACGTACCCTCACACTTACACTAAACCGTACCCTAAGCCGTACCCTAAATCTAACCCTAACCCTAAACTGTACCTTACGCCCTACCCTCAATCGTACCCTAATCCATACCCTAAGCCATACCCTAACCCTAACCCTAACCCTAGCCCTACCCCTAACCCATACCCTACGCCGTACCCTCACACGTACCCTAACGCGTACCCTAAGCCGTACCCTAACCCTAACCCTAACCCTAGCACTAACCCTAACCCATACCCTACGCCGTACCCTAACCTGTATCCTAAGCCGTACCCTAACCCTAACCCTAACCCTAACCCTAACCCTAACCTAACCCTAACCCTAACCCTAACCCTAACCCTAACCCTAACCCTAACCCCTACCGTACGCCGTACCCTCACCCGTACCCTATCCCATACCCTAAGCCGTACCCTAATCCTAACACTAACCCTAACCCTAACCCCAACCCTAAACTACCCTTGACTGCTTTTGCCTCCATTAGATTTCCTAAGCAATAGTGTTTTAAGGAACAGGATAAAAAGAAAATCCTAATGTGATTTTTTTATAATGTGTTTATTCTTTATCTTATCCTAGTGACAAAAATCTTCTCCATGGCTGGACCCCAAATAATATTCCTTTACGTGCTAAGTGGTGTCTAGAGAGTGGGATAGGTTTAATAAATACCCTAACCCTAACGCGTACCCTAACCCTAACCCAAACCCTAACCCTAACACGTACGCTAATCCTAACCCGTACCCTAAACCAATCCCTAACCCTAACCCTAACGCTAACCCATACCCTACGCCGTACCCTCACCCGTACCCTAAACTGTACCCTAAGCCGTACCCTTACCCTAACCCTAACCCTAACCCATACCCTACAACGTATCCTCACACTTACCCTAAACCGTACCCTAAGCCGTACCTTAACCCTAACCCTAACCGTAAACTATACCTTACACCCTACCCTCACTCGTACCCTAAACCGTACCCTAACCCGTACCCTAACCTTAACCCTAACCCTAGCCCTAACCCTATCCCATAACCTTCGCGGTACTCTCACACGTACCCTAACGCGTACCCTAAGCCGTACCCTAACCCTAACCCATACCCTACGCCGTAACCGCACACGTATCCCAACCCGTACCCTAAGCCGTACCCTAACCCTAACCCTAACCCTAACCCATACGCTATGCCTTACCCTCACCCGTACACTAAACCATACCCTAAGCCGTACCCTAACCCTAACCCTAACCCTAACCCTAACCCATACCCTACAACGTACCCTCACACTTACCCTAAACCGTACCCTAAGCCGTACCCTAAACCTAACCCAACCCTAACACATACACTACGCCGTACCCTAACCCGTACCCTAACCCTTATTCTAAGCCGTAACCTAACCCTAACCAATACCCTACGCAGTACCCTCACCCATACCCTCACCCATACCCTAAGCCGTACCCTAACCCTAACCCTAACCCTAACCCTAACCCTAACACATACGCTATGCCGTACCCTCACCCGTACCCTAACCCGTATCCTAAGCCGTACCCTAACCCTAACCTTAACCCTAACCCCTACCCTATGCCGTACTCTCACCCGTACCCTAACCCGTACCCTAAGCTGTACCCTAACCCTAACCCTAACCGTAACCCTAACCCATACCCTACGCCGTACCCTATCCCTAACCCTAACCCGAACACATACCCTACAACGTACCCTCACACTTACCCTAAACCGTACCCTAAGCCGTACCCTAACCCTAACCCTAACCCTAGCCCTAACCCTAACCCATACCCTACCCCGTACCCTAACCTGTATCCTAAGCCGTACCCTAACCCTAACCCTAACCCTAACCCTAACCCCTACCGTACGCCGTACCCTCACCCGTACCCTATCCCATACCCTAAGCCATACCCTAACCCTAACACTAACCCTAACCCTAACCCCAACCCTAAACTACCCTTGACTGCTTTTGCCTCCATTAGATTTCCTAAGCACTAGTGTTTTAAGGAACAGGATAAAAAGAAAATCTTAATGTGATTTTTTTATAATGTGTTTATTCTTTATCTTATCCTAGTGACTAAAATCTTCTCCATGGCTGGACCCCAAATAATATTCCTTTACATGCTAAGTGGTATCTAGAGAGTGGGATAGGTTTAATAAATACCCTAATCCTAACGTGTACCCTAACCCTAACCCATACCCTAACCCTAAAGCGTACCCTAACCCTAACCCAAACCCTAACCCTAACACGTATGCTAATCCTAACCCGTACCCTAAACCAATCCCTAACCCTAAAACTAACCCTAACCCTAACCCTAACCGTAACCCTAAACTATACCTTACGCCCTACCCTCACTCATACCCTAACCCGTACCCTAAGCCGTACCCCAACCCTAACCCTAACCCTATCCCATAACCTACGTGGTACTCTCACACGTACCCTAACGCGTACCCTAAGCTGTACCCTAACCCTAACCCATACCCTACGCCGTAACCGCACACGTATCCCTACCCGTACCCTAAGCCGTACCCTAACCCTAACCCTAACCCTAACCCATACGCTATGCCGTACCATCACCCGTACCCTAACCCGTACCCTAAGCCGTACCCTAACCCTAACCCTAACCCTAACCTTAAACCATACCCTACAACGTACCCTCACGCTTACCCTAAACCGTACCCTAAGCCGTACCCTAAACCTAACCCTAACCCTAACACATACACTACGCCGTACCCTAACCCGTACCCTAACCCTTATCCTAAGCCGTAACCTAACCCTAACCAATACCCTACGCAGTACCCTCACCCATACCCTCACCCGTACCCTGAGCCGTACCCTAAACCTAACCCTAACCCTAACCCTAACCCTAACCCATACGCTATGCCGTACCCTCACCCGTACCCTAACCCGTATCCTAAGCCGTACCCTAACCCTAACCTTAACCCTAACCCCTACCCTATGCCGTACCCTCACCCGTACCCTAACCCGTACCCTAAGCTGTACCCTAACCCTAACCGTAACCCTAACCCATACCCTACGCCGTACCCTAACCCATACCCTAAACTGTATCCTAAGCCGTACCCTAACCCTAACCAATACCCTAAGCAGTACCCTCACCCGTACCCTAAACCGTACCCTAAGCCGTACCCTAACCCTAGCCCTAACCCTAACCCATACCCTACCCCGTACCCTAACCTGTATCCTAAGCCGTACCCTAACCCTAACCAATACCCTACGCAGTACCCTCACCCATACCCTCACCCGTACCCTAAGCCATACCCTAAACCTAACCCTAACCCATACGCTATGCCGTACCCTCACCCGTACCCTAACCCGTATCCTAAGCCGTACCCTAACCCTAACCTTAACCCTCACCCCTACCCTATGCCGTACCCTCACCCATACCCTAACCCGTACCCTAAGCTGTACCCTAACCCTAACCCTAACCGTAACCCTAATCCATAGCCTACGCCGTACCCTAACCCATACCCTAACCCGTATCCTACGCCGTACCCTAACCCTAACCAATACCCTACGTAGTACCCTCACCCGTACACTAAACCGTACCCTAAGCCGTACCCTAACCCTAACCCTAACCCGAACCCATACCCTACAACTTACCCTCACACTTACCCTAAACCGTACTCTAAGCCGTACCCTAAATCTAACCCTAACCCTAAACTAGACCTTACGCCCTACCCTCACTCGTACCCTAATCCATACCCTAAGCCATACCCTAAACCTAACCTTAACCCTAGACCTACCCCTAACCCATACCCTACGCCGTACCCTCACACGAACCCTAACGCGTACCCTAAGCCGTACCCTAACCCTAACCCTAACCCTAACCCTAACCCTAACCCTAACCCATACACTACGCGGTACCCTAACCCGTACCCTAATCCGTATCATAATCCGTACCCTAACCCTAACCAATACCCTACGCAGTACCCTCACCCGTACCCTCAATCGTACCCTAAGCCATACCCTAACCCTAACCCTAACCCTAACCCTAACCCCTCCCGTACGCCGTACCCTCACCCGTACCCTATCCCATACCCTAAGCCGTACCCTAACACTAACACTAACCCTAACCCTAACCCCAACCCTAAACTACCCTTGACTGCTTTTGCCTCCATTAGATTTCCTAAGCACTAGTGTTTTAAGGAACAGGTTAAAAAGAAAATCCTAATGTGATTTTTTTATAATGTGTTTATTCTTTATCTTATCCTAGTGACTAAAATCTTCTCCATGGCTGGACCCCAAATAATATTCCTTTACGTGCTAAGTGGTATCTAGAGAGTGGGATAGGTTTAATAAATACCCTAATCCTAACGTGTACCCTAACCCTAACCCATACCCTAACCCTAACGCGTACCCTAACCTAACCCAAAGCCTAACCCTAACACGTACGCTAATCCTAACCCGTACCCTAAACCAATCCCTAACCCTAAAACTAACCCTAACCCTAAGCCTAACCCTAACCCTAAACTATAACTTACGCCCTACCCTCACTCATACCCTAACCCGTACCCTAACCCTAACCCTAACCCTATCCCATAACCTACGTGGTAATCTCACACGTACCCTAACGCGTACCCTAAGCTGTACCCTAACCCTAACCATACCCTACGCCGTAACCGCACACGTATCCCAACCCGTACCCTAAGCCGTATCCTAAACCTAACCCTAACCCCAACCCATACGCTATGCCGTACCATCACCCGTACCCTAACCCGTACCCTAAGCCGTACCCTAACCCTAACCCTAACCCTAACCCTAACCCATACCCTACAACGTACCATCACACTTACCCTAAACCGTACCCTAAGCCGTACCCTAACCCTAAACCTAACACTAAACTATACCTTTCGCCCTACCACACTCGTACCCTAACCCGTACCCTAAGCCGTACCCTAACCCTAACCCTAACGCGAACCGATACCCTACAACGTACCCTCACACTTACCCTAAGCCGTGCCCTAACCTAACCCTAACCTTAACCCTAACCCTAACCCATACCCTACGCCTTACCCTACACCGTACCCTAACCCGTACCCTAAGCCGTACCCTAACCCTAACCCTAAGCCTAACCCATACGCTACGCCGTACCCTCACCCGTACCCTAACCCGTATCCTAAGCCGTACCCTAACCCTAACCCTAACCCTAACCTATACCCTACGCCGTACCCTCACCCGTACCCTAACCCGTACCCTAAGCGTACCCTAACCCTAACACTAACCCTAACCCTAACCCTAACCCATACCCTACGCCGTACCCTAACCCGTACCCTAACCCGTATCCTAAGCCGTACCCTAACCCTAACCAATACCCTACGCAGTACCCTCACCCGTACCCTAAGCCGTACCCTAACCCTGATCCTAACCCTAACCCTAACCCTAACCCTAACACTAACACATACGCTAATCCTAACCCGTACCCTAAACCAATCCCTAACCCTAAAACTAACCCTAACCCTAACCCTAACCCTAACCCTAACCCATACCCTACAACGTACCCTCACACTTACCCTACACCGTACCCTAAGCCGTACCCTATCCATAACCCTAACCCTAAACTATACCTTACGCCCTACCCTCATACGTACCCTAACCCTTATCCTAAGCCGTACCATAATCCTAACCCTAAACCTAACCTATACCCTATGCCGTACCCTCACCCGTACCCTAACCCGTACCCTAAGCCATACCCTAACCCTAACCCTAACCCTAACCCTAACCCATACCCTACGCCGTACCCTAACCCGTACCCTAAGCCGTATCCTAAGCCGTACCCTAACTTTAACCAATACCCTACGTAGTACCCTCACCCGTACCCTCAACCGTACCCTAAGCCGTACGCTAACACTAACCCTAACCCTAACCCTAACCCTAACCTTAAACTACCCTTGACTGCTTTTGCCTCCTTTAGATTTCCTAAGCACTAGTGTTTTAAGGAACAGGTTAAAAAGAAAATCATAATCTGATTTTTTTATAATGTGTTTATTCTTTATCTTATCCTAGTGACTAAAATCTTCTCCATGGCTGGACCCCAAATAATATTCCTTTACGTGCTAAGTGGTATCTAGAGAGTGGGATATGTTTAATAAATACCCTAATCCTAACGTGTACCCTAACCCTAACCCAAACCCTAACCCTAACACGTACGCTAATCCTAACCCGTACCCTAAACCAATCCCTAACCCTAACCCTAACGCTAACCCATACCCTACAACGTATCCTCACACTTACCCGAAACCGTACCCTAAGCCGTACCTTAACCCTAACCCTAACCGTAAACTATACCTTACACCCTACCCTCACTCGTACCCTAAACAGTACCCTAACCCGTACCCTAACCTTAACCCTAACCCTAGCCCTAACCCTATCCCATAACCTTCGCGGTACTCTCACACGTACCCTAACGCGTACCCTAAGCCGTACCCTAACCCTAACCCATACCCTACGCCGTAACCGCACACGTATCCCAACCCGTACCCTAAGCCGTACCCTAACCCTAACCCTAACCCTAACCCATACGCTATGCCTTACCCTCACCCGTACACTAAACCATACCCTAAGCCGTACCCTAACCCTAACCCTAACCCTAACCCTAACCCATACCCTACAACGTACCCTCACACTTACCCTAAACCGTACCCTAAGCCGTACCCTAAACCTAACCCAACCCTAACACATACACTACGCCGTACCCTAACCCGTACCCTAACCCTTATTCTAAGCCGTAACCTAACCCTAACCAATACCCTACGCAGTACCCTCACCCATACCCTCACCCATACCCTAAGCCGTACCCTAACCCTAACCCTAACCCTAACCCTAACCCTAACACATACGCTATGCCGTACCCTCACCCGTATCCTAACCCGTATCCTAAGCCGTACCCTAACCCTAACCTTAACCCTAACCCCTACCCTATGCCGTACTCTCACCCGTACCCTAACCCGTACCCTAAGCTGTACCCTAACCCTAACCCTAACCGTAACCCTAACCCATACCCTACGCCGTACCCTAACCCTAACCCTAACCCGAACACATACCCTACAACGTACCCTCACACTTACCCTAAACCGTACCCTAAGCCGTACCCTAACCCTAACCCTAACCCTAGCCCTAACCCTAACCCATACCCTACCCCGTACCCTAACCTGTATCCTAAGCCGTACCCTAACCCTAACCCTAAGCCTAACCCTAACCCATACCCTAACCCTAAAGCGTACCCTAACCCTAACCCAAACCCTAACCCTAACACGTATGCTAATCCTAACCCGTACCCTAAACCAATCCCTAACCCTAAAACTAACCCTAACCCTAACCCTAACCGTAAACCTAAACTATACCTTACGCCCTACCCTCACTCATACCCTAACCCGTACCCTAAGCCGTACCCTAACCCTAACCCTAACCCTATCCCATAACCTACGTGGTACTCTCACACGTACCCTAACGCGTACCCTAAGCTGTACCCTAACCCTAACCCATACCCTACGCCGTAACCGCACACGTATCCCAACCCGTACCCTAAGCCGTACCCTAACCCTAACCCTAACCCTAACCCATACGCTATGCCGTACCATCACCCGTACCCTAACCCGTACCCTAAGCCGTACCCTAACCCTAACCCTAACCCTAACCTTAAACCATACCCTACAACGTACCCTCACGCTTACCCTAAACCGTACCCTAAGCCGTACCCTAAACCTAACCCTAACCCTAACACATACACTACGCCGTACCCTAACCCGTACCCTAACCCTTATCCTAAGCCGTAACCTAACCCTAACCAATACCCTACGCAGTACCCTCACCCATACCCTCACCCGTACCCTGAGCCGTACCCTAAACCTAACCCTAACCCTAACCCTAACCCTAACCCATACGCTATGCCGTACCCTCACCCGTACCCTAACCCGTATCCTAAGCCGTACCCTAACCCTAACCTTAACCCTAACCCCTACCCTATGCCGTACCCTCACCCGTACCCTAACCCGTACCCTAAGCTGTACCCTAACCCTAACCGTAACCCTAACCCATACCCTACGCCGTACCCTAACCCATACCCTAAACTGTATCCTAAGCCGTACCCTAACCCTAACCAATACCCTAAGCAGTACCCTCACCCGTACCCTAAACCGTACCCTAAGCCGTACCCTAACCCTAGCCCTAACCCTAACCCATACCCTACCCCGTACCCTAACCTGTATCCTAAGCCGTACCCTAACCCTAACCAATACCCTACGCAGTACCCTCACCCATACCCTCACCCGTACCCTAAGCCATACCCTAAACCTAACCCTAACCCATACGCTATGCCGTACCCTCACCCGTACCCTAACCCGTATCCTAAGCCGTACCCTAACCCTAACCTTAACCCTCACCCCTACCCTATGCCGTACCCTCACCCATACCCTAACCCGTACCCTAAGCTGTACCCTAACCCTAACCCTAACCGTAACCCTAATCCATAGCCTTCGCCGTACCCTAACCCATACCCTAACCCGTATCCTACGCCGTACCCTAACCCTAACCAATACCCTACGTAGTACCCTCACCCGTACACTAAACCGTACCCTAAGCCGTACCCTAACCCTAACCCTAACCCGAACCCATACCCTACAACTTACCCTCACACTTACCCTAAACCGTACTCTAAGCCGTACCCTAAATCTAACCCTAACCCTAAACTAGACCTTACGCCCTACCCTCACTCGTACCCTAATCCATACCCTAAGCCATACCCTAAACCTAACCTTAACCCTAGACCTACCCCTAACCCATACCCTACGCCGTACCCTCACACGAACCCTAACGCGTACCCTAAGCCGTACCCTAACCCTAACCCTAACCCTAACCCTAACCCTAACCCTAACCCATACACTACGCGGTACCCTAACCCGTACCCTAATCCGTATCATAATCCGTACCCTAACCCTAACCAATACCCTACGCAGTACCCTCACCCGTACCCTCAATCGTACCCTAAGCCATACCCTAACCCTAACCCTAACCCTAACCCTAACCCCTCCCGTACGCCGTACCCTCACCCGTACCCTATCCCATACCCTAAGCCGTACCCTAACACTAACACTAACCCTAACCCTAACCCCAACCCTAAACTACCCTTGATTGCTTTTGCCTCCATTAGATTTCCTAAGCACTAGTGTTTTAAGGAACAGGTTAAAAAGAAAATCCTAATGTGATTTTTTTATAATGTGTTTATTCTTTATCTTATCGTAGTGACTAAAATCTTCTCCATGGCTGGACCCCAAATAATATTCCTTTACGTGCTAAGTGGTATCTAGAGAGTGGGATAGGTTTAATAAATACCCTAATCGTAACGTGTACCCTAACCCTAACCCATACCCTAACCCTAACGCGTACCCTAACCCTAACCCAAAGCCTAACCCTAACACGTACGCTAATCCTAACCCGTACCCTAAACCAATCCCTAACCCTAAAACTAACCCTAACCCTAAGCCTAACCCTAACCCTAAACTATAACTTACGCCCTACCCTCACTCATACCCTAACCCGTACCCTAACCCTAACCCTAACCCTATCCCATAACCTACGTGGTAATCTCACACGTACCCTAACGCGTACCCTAAGCTGTACCCTAACCCTAACCCATACCCTACGCCGTAACCGCACACGTATCCCAACCCGTACCCTAAGCCGTATCCTAAACCTAACCCTAACCCCAACCCATACGCTATGCCGTATCATCACCCGTACCCTAACCCGTACCCTAAGCCGTACCCTAACCCTAACCCTAACCCTAACCCTAACCCATACGCTATGCTGTACCCTCACCCGTACCCTAACCCGTATCCTAAGCCGTACCCTAACCCTAACCCTAACCCTAACCCATACGCTATGCCGTACCCTCACCCGTACCCTAACCCGTACCCTAAGCCGTACCCTAACCCTAATGCTAACCCTAACCTTAACCCATACCCTACAATGTACCCTCACACTTATCCTAAACCGTACCCTAAGCCGTACCTTAACCCTAACCCTAACCGTAAACTACAACTTACGCCCGACCCTCACCCGTACCCTAAACCTAACCCTAACCGTAGCCCTGACCCTAACCCATACCCTACGCCGTACCCTCACACGTACCCTAATGCGTACCCTACGCCGTACACTAACCCTAACCCTAACCCTAACCCATACCCTACGCCGTAACCGCAAATGTATCCTAACCCGTACCCTAAGCCGTACCCTAACCCTAACCCTAACCCTAACCCTAACCCTAACCCTAACACATACCCTACGCCGTACCCTAACCCGTACTCTCACCCGTACCCTAATCCGTACCCTAACCCTAACCCTAACCCTAACCCCTACCCTACGCCGTACCTTCACCCGTACCCTATCCCATACCCTAAGCCGTACCCTAACCCTAACACTAACCCTAACCCTAACCCTAACCCTAAATTACCCTTGACTGCTTTGCCTCCATTAGATTTCCTAAGCACTAGTGTTTTAAGGAACAGGTTAAAAAGTAAATCCTAATGTGATTTTTTTATAATGTGTTTATTCTTTATCTTATCCTAGTGAGGAAAATCTTCTCCATGGCTGGACCCCAAATAATATTCGTTTACGTGCTAAGTGGTATCTAGAGAGTGGGATAGGTTTAGTAAATACCCTAATCCTAACGTGTACCCTAACCCTATCCCATACCCTAACCCAAACCCTAACCGTAACACGTACGCTAATCCTAACCCGTACCCTAAACCAATCCCTAACCTTAAAACTAACCCTAACCCTAACCCGAACCCATACCCTACAACGTACCCTCACACTTACCCTAAACCGTACCCTAAGCCGTACCCTAACCCTAACCCTAACCCTAGCCCTAACCCTAACCCATACCCTACCCCGTACCCTAACCTGTATCCTAAGCCGTACCCTAACCCTAACCCTAACCCTAACCCTAACCCCTACCGTACGCCGTACCCTCACCCGTACCCTATCCCATACCCTAAGCCATACCCTAACCCTAACACTAACCCTAACCCTAACCCCAACCCTAAACTACCCTTGACTGCTTTTGCCTCCATTAGATTTCCTAAGCACTAGTGTTTTAAGGAACAGGATAAAAAGAAAATCTTAATGTGATTTTTTTATAATGTGTTTATTCTTTATCTTATCCTAGTGACTAAAATCTTCTCCATGGCTGGACCCCAAATAATATTCCTTTACATGCTAAGTGGTATCTAGAGAGTGGGATAGGTTTAATAAATACCCTAATCCTAACGTGTACCCTAACCCTAACCCATACCCTAACCCTAAAGCGTACCCTAACCCTAACCCAAACCCTAACCCTAACACGTATGCTAATCCTAACCCGTACCCTAAACCAATCCCTAACCCTAAAACTAACCCTAACCCTAACCCTAACCGTAACCCTAAACTATACCTTACGCCCTACCCTCACTCATACCCTAACCCGTACCCTAAGCCGTACCCTAACCCTAACCCTAACCCTATCCCATAACCTACGTGGTACTCTCACACGTACCCTAACGCGTACCCTAAGCTGTACCCTAACCCTAACCCATACCCTACGCCGTAACCGCACACGTATCCCAACCCGTACCCTAAGCCGTACCCTAACCCTAACCCTAACCCTAACCCATACGCTATGCCGTACCATCACCCGTACCCTAACCCGTACCCTAAGCCGTACCCTAACCCTAACCCTAACCCTAACCTTAAACCATACCCTACAACGTACCCTCACGCTTACCCTAAACCGTACCCTAAGCCGTACCCTAAACCTAACCCTAACCCTAACACATACACTACGCCGTACCCTAACCCGTACCCTAACCCTTATCCTAAGCCGTAACCTAACCCTAACCAATACCCTACGCAGTACCCTCACCCATACCCTCACCCGTACCCTGAGCCGTACCCTAAACCTAACCCTAACCCTAACCCTAACCCTAACCCATACGCTATGCCGTACCCTCACCCGTACCCTAACCCGTATCCTAAGCCGTACCCTAACCCTAACCTTAACCCTAACCCCTACCCTATGCCGTACCCTCACCCGTACCCTAACCCGTACCCTAAGCTGTACCCTAACCCTAACCGTAACCCTAACCCATACCCTACGCCGTACCCTAACCCATACCCTAAACTGTATCCTAAGCCGTACCCTAACCCTAACCAATACCCTAAGCAGTACCCTCACCCGTACCCTAAACCGTACCCTAAGCCGTACCCTAACCCTAGCCCTAACCCTAACCCATACCCTACCCCGTACCCTAACCTGTATCCTAAGCCGTACCCTAACCCTAACCAATACCCTACGCAGTACCCTCACCCATACCCTCACCCGTACCCTAAGCCATACCCTAAACCTAACCCTAACCCATACGCTATGCCGTACCCTCACCCGTACCCTAACCCGTATCCTAAGCCGTACCCTAACCCTAACCTTAACCCTCACCCCTACCCTATGCCGTACCCTCACCCATACCCTAACCCGTACCCTAAGCTGTACCCTAACCCTAACCCTAACCGTAACCCTAATCCATAGCCTACGCCGTACCCTAACCCATACCCTAACCCGTATCCTACGCCGTACCCTAACCCTAACCAATACCCTACGTAGTACCCTCACCCGTACACTAAACCGTACCCTAAGCCGTACCCTAACCCTAACCCTAACCCGAACCCATACCCTACAACTTACCCTCACACTTACCCTAAACCGTACTCTAAGCCGTACCCTAAATCTAACCCTAACCCTAAACTAGACCTTACGCCCTACCCTCACTCGTACCCTAATCCATACCCTAAGCCATACCCTAAACCTAACCTTAACCCTAGACCTACCCCTAACCCATACCCTACGCCGTACCCTCACACGAACCCTAACGCGTACCCTAAGCCGTACCCTAACCCTAACCCTAACCCTAACCCTAACCCTAACCCTAACCCATACACTACGCGGTACCCTAACCCGTACCCTAATCCGTATCATAATCCGTACCCTAACCCTAACCAATACCCTACGCAGTACCCTCACCCGTACCCTCAATCGTACCCTAAGCCATACCCTAACCCTAACCCTAACCCTAACCCTAACCCCTCCCGTACGCCGTACCCTCACCCGTACCCTATCCCATACCCTAAGCCGTACCCTAACACTAACACTAACCCTAACCCTAACCCCAACCCTAAACTACCCTTGACTGCTTTTGCCTCCATTAGATTTCCTAAGCATTAGTGTTTTAAGGAACAGGTTAAAAAGAAAGTCCTAATGTGATTTTTTTATAATGTGTTTATTCTTTATCTTATCCTAGTGACTAAAATCTTCTCCATGGCTGGACCCCAAATAATATTCCTTTACGTGCTAAGTGGTATCTAGAGAGTGGGATAGGTTTAATAAATACCCTAATCCTAACGTGTACCCTAACCCTAACCCATACCCTAACCCTAACGCGTACCCTAACCCTAACCCAAAGCCTAACCCTAACACGTACGCTAATCCTAACCCGTACCCTAAACCAATCCCTAACCCTAAAACTAACCCTAACCCTAAGCCTAACCCTAACCCTAAACTATAACTTACGCCCTACCCTCACTCATACCCTAACCCGTACCCTAACCCTAACCCTAACCCTATCCCATAACCTACGTGGTAATCTCACACGTACCCTAACGCGTACCCTAAGCTGTACCCTAACCCTAACCCATACCCTACGCCGTAACCGCACACGTATCCCAACCCGTACCCTAAGCCGTATCCTAAACCTAACCCTAACCCCAACCCATACGCTATGCCGTACCATCACCCGTACCCTAACCCGTACCCTAAGCCGTACCCTAACCCTAACCCTAACCCTAACCCTAACCCATACCCTACAACGTACCATCACACTTACCCTAAACCGTACCCTAAGCCGTACCCTAACCCTAAACCTAACACTAAACTATACCTTTCGCCCTACCCACACTCGTACCCTAACCCGTACCCTAAGCCGTACCCTAACCCTAACCCTAACGCGAACCGATACCCTACAACGTACCCTCACACTTACCCTAAGCCGTGCCCTAACCCTAACCCTAACCCTAACCCTAACCCTAACCCATACCCTACGCCTTAACCTACACCGAACCCTAACCCGTACCCTAAGCCGTACCCTAACCCTAACCCTAAGCCTAACCCATACGCTACGCCGTACCCTCACCCGTACCCTAACCCGTATCCTAAGCCGTACCCTAACCCTAACCCTAACCCTAACCTATACCCTACGCCGTACCCTCACCCGTACCCTAACCCGTACCCTAAGCCGTACCCTAACCCTAACACTAACCCTAACCCTAACCCTAACCCATACCCTACGCCGTACCCTAACCCGTACCCTAACCCGTATCCTAAGCCGTACCCTAACCCTAACCAATACCCTACGCAGTACCCTCACCCGTACCCTAAGCCGTACCCTAACCCTGATCCTAACCCTAACCCTAACCCTAACCCTAACACTAACACATACGCTAATCCTAACCCGTACCCTAAACCAATCCCTAACCCTAAAACTAACCCTAACCCTAACCCTAACCCTAACCCTAACCCATACCCTACAACGTACCCTCACACTTACCCTACACCGTACCCTAAGCCGTACCCTATCCATAACCCTAACCCTAAACTATACCTTACGCCCTACCCTCATACGTACCCTAACCCTTATCCTAAGCCGTACCATAATCCTAACCCTAAACCTAACCTATACCCTATGCCGTACCCTCACCCGTACCCTAACCCGTACCCTAAGCCATACCCTAACCCTAACCCTAACCCTAACCCTAACCCATACCCTACGCCGTACCCTAACCCGTACCCTAAGCCGTATCCTAAGCCGTACCCTAACTTTAACCAATACCCTACGTAGTACCCTCACCCGTACCCTCAACCGTACCCTAAGCCGTACGCTAACACTAACCCTAACCCTAACCCTAACCCTAACCTTAAACTACCCTTGACTGCTTTTGCCTCCTTTAGATTTCCTAAGCACTAGTGTTTTAAGGAACAGGTTAAAAAGAAAATCATAATCTGATTTTTTTATAATGTGTTTATTCTTTATCTTATCCTAGTGACTAAAATCTTCTCCATGGCTGGACCCCAAATAATATTCCTTTACGTGCTAAGTGGTATCTAGAGAGTGGGATATGTTTAATAAATACCCTAATCCTAACGTGTACCCTAACCCTAACCCAAACCCTAACCCTAACACGTACGCTAATCCTAACCCGTACCCTAAACCAATCCCTAACCCTAACCCTAACGCTAACCCATACCCTACAACGTATCCTCACACTTACCCGAAACCGTACCCTAAGCCGTACCTTAACCCTAACCCTAACCGTAAACTATACCTTACACCCTACCCTCACTCGTACCCTAAACCGTACCCTAACCCGTACCCTAACCTTAACCCTAACCCTAGCCCTAACCCTATCCCATAACCTTCGCGGTACTCTCACACGTACCCTAACGCGTACCCTAAGCCGTACCCTAACCCTAACCCATACCCTACGCCGTAACCGCACACGTATCCCAACCCGTACCCTAAGCCGTACCCTAACCCTAACCCTAACCCTAACCCATACGCTATGCCTTACCCTCACCCGTACACTAAACCATACCCTAAGCCGTACCCTAACCCTAACCCTAACCCTAACCCTAACCCATACCCTACAACGTACCCTCACACTTACCCTAAACCGTACCCTAAGCCGTACCCTAAACCTAACCCAACCCTAACACATACACTACGCCGTACCCTAACCCGTACCCTAACCCTTATTCTAAGCCGTAACCTAACCCTAACCAATACCCTACGCAGTACCCTCACCCATACCCTCACCCATACCCTAAGCCGTACCCTAACCCTAACCCTAACCCTAACCCTAACCCTAACACATACGCTATGCCGTACCCTCACCCGTATCCTAACCCGTATCCTAAGCCGTACCCTAACCCTAACCTTAACCCTAACCCCTACCCTATGCCGTACTCTCACCCGTACCCTAACCCGTACCCTAAGCTGTACCCTAACCCTAACCCTAACCGTAACCCTAACCCATACCCTACGCCGTACCCTAACCCTAACCCTAACCCGAACACATACCCTACAACGTACCCTCACACTTACCCTAAACCGTACCCTAAGCCGTACCCTAACCCTAACCCTAACCCTAGCCCTAACCCTAACCCATACCCTACCCCGTACCCTAACCTGTATCCTAAGCCGTACCCTAACCCTAACCCTAAGCCTAACCCTAACCCATACCCTAACCCTAAAGCGTACCCTAACCCTAACCCAAACCCTAACCCTAACACGTATGCTAATCCTAACCCGTACCCTAAACCAATCCCTAACCCTAAAACTAACCCTAACCCTAACCCTAACCGTAAACCTAAACTATACCTTACGCCCTACCCTCACTCATACCCTAACCCGTACCCTAAGCCGTACCCTAACCCTAACCCTAACCCTATCCCATAACCTACGTGGTACTCTCACACGTACCCTAACGCGTACCCTAAGCTGTACCCTAACCCTAACCCATACCCTACGCCGTAACCGCACACGTATCCCAACCCGTACCCTAAGCCGTACCCTAACCCTAACCCTAACCCTAACCCATACGCTATGCCTTACCCTCACCCGTACACTAAACCATACCCTAAGCCGTACCCTAACCCTAACCCTAACCCTAACCCTAACCCATACCCTACAACGTACCCTCACACTTACCCTAAACCGTACCCTAAGCCGTACCCTAAACCTAACCCAACCCTAACACATACACTACGCCGTACCCTAACCCGTACCCTAACCCTTATTCTAAGCCGTAACCTAACCCTAACCAATACCCTACGCAGTACCCTCACCCATACCCTCACCCATACCCTAAGCCGTACCCTAACCCTAACCCTAACCCTAACCCTAACCCTAACACATACGCTATGCCGTACCCTCACCCGTATCCTAACCCGTATCCTAAGCCGTACCCTAACCCTAACCTTAACCCTAACCCCTACCCTATGCCGTACTCTCACCCGTACCCTAACCCGTACCCTAAGCTGTACCCTAACCCTAACCCTAACCGTAACCCTAACCCATACCCTACGCCGTACCCTAACCCTAACCCTAACCCGAACACATACCCTACAACGTACCCTCACACTTACCCTAAACCGTACCCTAAGCCGTACCCTAACCCTAACCCTAACCCTAGCCCTAACCCTAACCCATACCCTACCCCGTACCCTAACCTGTATCCTAAGCCGTACCCTAACCCTAACCCTAAGCCTAACCCTAACCCATACCCTAACCCTAAAGCGTACCCTAACCCTAACCCAAACCCTAACCCTAACACGTATGCTAATCCTAACCCGTACCCTAAACCAATCCCTAACCCTAAAACTAACCCTAACCCTAACCCTAACCGTAAACCTAAACTATACCTTACGCCCTACCCTCACTCATACCCTAACCCGTACCCTAAGCCGTACCCTAACCCTAACCCTAACCCTATCCCATAACCTACGTGGTACTCTCACACGTACCCTAACGCGTACCCTAAGCTGTACCCTAACCCTAACCCATACCCTACGCCGTAACCGCACACGTATCCCAACCCGTACCCTAAGCCGTACCCTAACCCTAACCCTAACCCTAACCCATACGCTATGCCGTACCATCACCCGTACCCTAACCCGTACCCTAAGCCGTACCCTAACCCTAACCCTAACCCTAACCTTAAACCATACCCTACAACGTACCCTCACGCTTACCCTAAACCGTACCCTAAGCCGTACCATAAACCTAACCCTAACCCTAACACATACACTACGCCGTACCCTAACCCGTACCCTAACCCTTATCCTAAGCCGTAACCTAACCCTAACCAATACCCTACGCAGTACCCTCACCCGTACCCTGAGCCGTACCCTAAACCTAACCCTAACCCTAACCCTAACCCTAACCCATACGCTATGCCGTACCCTCACCCGTACCCTAACCCGTATCCTAAGCCGTACCCTAACCCTAACCTTAACCCTAACCCCTACCCTATGCCGTACCCTCACCCGTACCCTAACCCGTACCCTAAGCTGTACCCTAACCCTAACCGTAACCCTAACCCATACCCTACGCCGTACCCTAACCCATACCCTAAACTGTATCCTAAGCCGTACCCTAACCCTAACCAATACCCTAAGCAGTACCCTCACCCGTACCCTAAACCGTACCCTAAGCCGTACCCTAACCCTAGCCCTAACCCTAACCCATACCCTACCCCGTACCCTAACCTGTATCCTAAGCCGTACCCTAACCCTAACCAATACCCTACGCAGTACCCTCACCCATACCCTCACCCGTACCCTAAGCCATACCCTAAACCTAACCCTAACCCATACGCTATGCCGTACCCTCACCCGTACCCTAACCCGTATCCTAAGCCGTACCCTAACCCTAACCTTAACCCTCACTCCTACCCTATGCCGTACCCTCACCCATACCCTAACCCGTACCCTAAGCTGTACCCTAACCCTAACCCTAACCGTAACCCTAATCCATAGCCTTCGCCGTACCCTAACCCATACCCTAACCCGTATCCTACGCCGTACCCTAACCCTAACCAATACCCTACGTAGTACCCTCACCCGTACACTAAACCGTACCCTAAGCCGTACCCTAACCCTAACCCTAACCCGAACCCATACCCTACAACTTACCCTCACACTTACCCTAAACCGTACTCTAAGCCGTACCCTAAATCTAACCCTAACCCTAAACTAGACCTTACGCCCTACCCTCACTCGTACCCTAATCCATACCCTAAGCCATACCCTAAACCTAACCTTAACTCTAGACGTACCCCTAACCCATACCCTACGCCGTACCCTCACACGAACCCTAACGCGTACCCTAAGCCGTACCCTAACCCTAACCCTAACTCTAACCCTAACCCTAACCCATACACTACGCGGTACCCTAACCCGTACCCTAATCCGTATCATAATCCGTACCCTAACCCTAACCAATACCCTACGCAGTACCCTCACCCGTACCCTCAATCGTACCCTAAGCCATACCCTAACCCTAACCCTAACCCTAACCCTAACCCCTCCCGTACGCCGTACCCTCACCCGTACCCTATCCCATACCCTAAGCCGTACCCTAACACTAACACTAACCCTAACCCTAACCCCAACCCTAAACTACCCTTGATTGCTTTTGCCTCCATTAGATTTCCTAAGCACTAGTGTTTTAAGGAACAGGTTAAAAAGAAAATCCTAATGTGATTTTTTTATAATGTGTTTATTCTTTATCTTATCCTAGTGACTAAAATCTTCTCCATGGCTGGACCCCAAATAATATTCCTTTACGTGCTAAGTGGTATCTAGAGAGTGGGATAGGTTTAATAAATACCCTAATCGTAACGTGTACCCTAACCCTAACCCATACCCTAACCCTAACGCGTACCCTAACCCTAACCCAAAGCCGAACCCTAACACGTACGCTAATCCTAACCCGTACCCTAAACCAATCCCTAACCCTAAAACTAACCCTAACCCTAAGCCTAACCCTAACCCTAAACTATAACTTACGCCCTACCCTCACTCATACCCTAACCCGTACCCTAACACTAACCCTAACCCTATCCCATAACCTACGTGGTAATCTCACACGTACCCTAACGCGTACCCTAAGCTGTACCCTAACCCTAACCCATACCCTACGCCGTAACCGCACACGTATCCCAACCCGTACCCTAAGCCGTATCCTAAACCTAACCCTAACCCCAACCCATACGCTATGCCGTATCATCACCCGTACCCTAACCCGTACCCTAAGCCGTACCCTAACCCTAACCCTAACCCTAACCCTAACCCATACGCTATGCTGTACCCTCACCCGTACCCTAACCCGTATCCTAAGCCGTACCCTAACCCTAACCCTAACCCTAACCCATACGCTATGCCGTACCCTCACCCGTACCCTAACCCGTACCCTAAGCCGTACCCTAACCCTAATGCTAACCCTAACCTTAACCCATACCCTACAATGTACCCTCACACTTATCCTAAACCGTACCCTAAGCCGTACCTTAACCCTAACCCTAACCGTAAACTACAACTTACGCCCGACCCTCACCCGTACCCTAAACCTAACCCTAACCGTAGCCCTGACCCTAACCCATACCCTACGCCGTACCCTCACACGTACCCTAATGCGTACCCTACGCCGTACACTAACCCTAACCCTAACCCTAACCCATACCCTACGCCGTAACCGCAAATGTATCCTAACCCGTACCCTAAGCCGTACCCTAACCCTAACCCTAACCCTAACCCTAACCCTAACCCTAACACATACCCTACGCCGTACCCTAACCCGTACTCTCACCCGTACCCTAATCCGTACCCTAACCCTAACCCTAACCCTAACCCCTACCCTACGCCGTACCTTCACCCGTACCCTATCCCATACCCTAAGCCGTACCCTAACCCTAACACTAACCCTAACCCTAACCCTAACCCTAAATTACCCTTGACTGCTTTGCCTCCATTAGATTTCCTAAGCACTAGTGTTTTAAGGAACAGGTTAAAAAGTAAATCCTAATGTGATTTTTTTATAATGTGTTTATTCTTTATCTTATCCTAGTGAGTAAAATCTTCTCCATGGCTGGACCCCAAATAATATTCGTTTACGTGCTAAGTGGTATCTAGAGAGTGGGATAGGTTTAGTAAATACCCTAATCCTAACGTGTACCCTAACCCTATCCCATACCCAAACCCTAACCGTAACACGTACGCTAATCCTAACCCGTACCCTAAACCAATCCCTAACCTTAAAACTAACCCTAACCCTAACCCGAACCCATACCCTACAACGTACCCTCACACTTACCCTAAACCGTACCCTAAGCCGTACCCTAACCCTAACCCTAACCCTAAACTATACCTTACGCCCTAGCCTCACTCATACCCTAACCCGTACCCTAAGCCGTACCCTAACCCTATCCCTAACCCTAGCCCTACCCCTAACCCATAACCTACGCAGTACCCTCACCCATACCCTCACCCGTACCCTAAGCCGTACCCTAACCCTAATCCTAAACCTAACCTATACCCTAACCCGTACCCTCACCCGTACCCTAAGCCGTACCCTAACCCTAACCCTAACCCGAACCCATACCTTACAATGTACCCTCACACTTACCCTAAACCGTACACCAAGGCGTACCCTAACCCTAACCCTAACCCTAAAATATACCTTACGCCCTACCCTCACTCGTACCCTAACCCGTACCCTAAGCCATACCCTAACCCTAACCCTAGCTGTAACCCTTATCCATACCGTACGCCGTACCCTCACACGTACCCTAACGCGTACCCTAAGCCGTACCCTAAACCTAACCCTAACCCATACCCTACGCCGTAACTGCACATGTATCCTAACCCGTACCCTAAGCCGTACCCTAACCCTAACCCTAACCCTCACCCGTACCCTAACCCGTATCCCAAGCCGTAGACTAACCCTAACCCTAACCCTAACCAATACCGTACACCGTACTCTCACCCGTGCCCTAACCCGTACCCTAAGCCGTGCCCTAACCCTAACCCTAACCCTAACCCTAACCCATACCCTACGCCGTACCCTAACCCGTACCCTAAGCCGTACCCTAACCCTAACCGTAACCCTAACCCATACGCTACGCCGTACCCTCACCCGTATCCTAACCCATATCCTAAGCCGTACCCTAACCCTAACCCTAACCCTATCCTATACCCTACGCCGTACCCTCACCCGCACCCTAAGCCGTACCCTAACCCTAACCCTAACCCTAACCCTAACCCTAACCCCTACCCTACGCCGTACCCTCACCCGTACCCTATCCCATACCCTTAGCCGTAACCTAACCCTAACCCTAACCCTAAACTACCCTTGACTGCTTTGTCTCCATTAGATTTCCTAAGCACTAGTGTTTTAAGGAACAGGTTAAAAAGAAAATCCTAATGTGATTTTTTTATAATGTGTTTATTCTTTATCTTATCCTAGTGACTAAAATCTTCTCCATGTATGGACCTCAAATAATATTCCTCTACGTGCTAAGTGGTAGCTAGAGAGTGGGGTAGATTTAATAAATACCCTAATCCTAACGTGTACCCTAACCCCTACCTTAGCCCTAATGCGTACCCTAACCCTAAGACAAACCCTAACCCTAACACGTACGCTAATCCTAAACCATATCATAAACCAATCCCTAACCCTAAAACTAACCCTAACCCAAACCCTAGAGCTAACCCATACCCTACGCCGTACCCTAAGCCGTACCCTAAACCTAAACCTAACCCTAACCCATACCCTACAACGTACCTTCACACTTACCCTAAACCTTACCCTAAGCCGTACCCTAACCCTAACCCTAACCCTAAACTACCCTTGACTGCTTTTGTCTCCATTAAATTTCCAAAGCACTAGTGTTTTAAGGAACAGGTTAAAAAGAAAATCCTAATGTGATTTTTTTTATAATGTGTTTATTCTTTATCTTATCCTAGTGACTAAAATCTTCTCCATGGCTGGACCCCAAATAATATTCCTTTACGTGCTAAGTGATATGTAGAGAGTGGGATAGGTTTAATAAATACCCTAATCCTAACGTGTACACTAACCCTAACCCATACCCTAACGCGTAACCTAACCCTAACCCAAACCCTAACCCTAATACGTACGCTCATCCTAACCCGTACCCTAAACCAATCCCTAACCCTAAAACAAATGCTAACCCTAACCCTAACCCTTACCCTACGCCGTACCCTCACCCGTACCATAACCCATACCCTAAGCTATACCCTACCCTAAACCTAAATGATACCCTACGCCGTAACCGCACACGTATCCTAAGCCGTACCCTAAGCCGTACCCTAACCCTAACCCTAACCCATATGCTACGCAATACCCTCACCTGTACCCTAACCCGTATCCTAAGCCGAACCGTAACACTAATCCTAACCCTAACCGTAACCCTATCCCATACCCTACGCCGTACCCTAACCTGTATCCTAAGCCGTACCCTAACCCTAACCAATACCCTACGCAGTACCCTCACCCGTAACCTCACCCGTATCCTAAGCCGTACCCTAACCCTAACCATAACCCTAACCCTAACCCTAACCCCTACCCTATGCCGTACCATCACCCGTACCCTAACCCGTACCCTAAGCTGTACCCTAACTCTAACCCTAACCCTAACCGTAACCCTATCCCATACCCTACGCCGTACCCTAACCCGTACATTAACCCGTATCCTAAGCCGTACCCTAACCCTAACCAATACCCTACGCATTACCCTCACCCGTAACCTCACCCGTACCCTAAGCCGTACCCTAACCCTAACCCTAACCCTAACCCTAAACCTAACCCCTACCCTACGCCGTACCCTCACCCGTACCCTATCCCATACCCTACGCCATACCCTAACCTGTATCCTAAGCCGTATCCTAACCCTAACCAATACCCTACGCAGTACCCTCACCCGTACCCTAACCCGTACCCTAAGCCGTACCCTAACCCTAACCCTAACGCGAACCCATACCCTACAACGTAACCTCACACTTACCCTAAACCGTACCCTAAGCCGTACCCTAACCATAACACTAACCCTAAACTATACCTTACGCCCTGCCCTCACTCCTACCCTAACCCGTACCCTAAGCCGTACCCTAACCCTAACCCTCACCCTAGCCCTACCCCTAATCCATATCCTACGCCGTACCCTCACACGTACCCTAACGCGTACCCTAAACCGTACCCTAACCCTAACCCAAAAACTAACCCGTAGACTACACCGTAACCGCACACGTATCCTAACCCGTACCCTAAGACGTACCCTCACCCTAATCCTAACCCTAACCCATACGCTACGCCGTACCCTCACCTGTACCCTAACCCGTACCTTAAGCCATGCCCTAACCCTAAACCTAACCCTAACCCTAACCCTAACCCTAAACTACCCTTGACTGCTTTGCCTCCATTAGATTTCCTAAGCACTAGTGTTTTAAGGAACAGGTTAAAAAGTAAATCCTAATGTGATTTTTTTATAATGTGTTTATTCTTTATCTTATCCTAGTGACTAAAATCATCTCCATGGCTGGACCCCAAATAATATTCGTTTACGTGCTAAGTGGTATCTAGAGAGTGGGATAGGTTTAGTAAATACCCTAATCCTAACGTGTACCCTAACCCTAACCCTAACCGTAACACGTACGCTAATCCTAACCCGTACCCTAAACCAATCCCTAACCTTAAAGCTAACCCTAACCCTAACCCTAACCCATACCCTACGCCATACCCTCACCCGTACCCTAACCCGTACCCTAAGCCGTACCCTAACCCTAACCCTAACCCTAACCAATACCCTACGCAGTACCCTCACCCGTACTCTCAATCGTACCCTAAGCCGTACCCTAACCCTAACCCTAACCCCTACCGTACGCCGTACCCTCACCCGTACCCTATCCCATACCCTAAGCCGTACCCTAACCCTAACACTAACCCTAACCCTGACCCCAACCCTAAACTACCCTTGACTGCTTTTGCCTCCATTAGATTTCCTAAGCACTAGTGTTTTAAGGAACAGGATAAAAAGAAAATCGTAATGTGATTTTTTTATAATGTGTTTATTCTTTATCTTATCCTAGTGACTAAAATCTTCTCCATGGCTGGACCCCAAATAATATTCCTTTACATGCTAAGTGGTATCTAGAGAGTGGGATAGGTTTAATAAATACCCTAATCCTAACGTGTACCCTAACCCTAACCAATACCCTAACCCTAACGCGTACCCTAACCCTAACCCAAACCCTAACCCTAACACGTATGCTAAACCTAACCCGTACCCTAAACCAATCCCTAACCCTAAAACTAACCCTAACCCTAACCCTAACCCTAACCCTAAACTATACCTTATGCCCTACCCTCACTCATACCCTAACCCGTACACTAACCCTAACCCTAACCCTATCCCATAACCTACCTGGTATTCTCACACGTACCCTAACGCGTACCCTAAGCTGTACCCTAAACCTAACCCATACCCTACGCCGTAACCGCACACGTATGCCAACTCGTACCCTAAGCCGTACACTAACCCTAACCCTAACCCTAACCCATACGCTATGCCGTACCATCACCCGTACCCTAACCCGTACCCTAAGCCGTACCCTAACCCTAACCCTAACCCTAACCCTAAACCATACCCTACAACGTACCCTCACACTTACCCTAAACCGAACCCTAAGCCGTACCCTAAACCTAACCCTAACCCTAACACATACACTACGCCGTACCCTAACCCTTATCCTAAGCCGTAACCTAACCCTAACCAATACCCTACGCAGTACCCTCACCCATACCCTCACCCGTACCCTGAGCCGTACCCTAACCCTAACCCTAACCCTAACCCTAACCCTAACCCATACGCTATGCCGTACCCTCACCCGTACCCTAACCCGTATCCTAAGCCGTACCCTAACCCTAAACCTAACCCTAACCCATACGCTATGCCGTACCCTCACCCGTACCCTAACCCGTATCCTAAGCCGTACCCTAACCCTAACCCTAACCTATACCCTACGCCGTACCCTCTCCCGTACCCTAACCCGTACTCTAAGCCGTACCCTAACACTAACCCAAACCCTAACCCTAACACGTACGCTAATCCTAACCCGTACCCTAAACAAATCCCTAACCCTAAAACTAACCCTAACCCTAACCCTAACCGTAACCCATACCCTATGCCGTACCCTCACCCATACCCTAAGCCTTACCCTAACCCTAACCCTAACCCTAACCCATACGCTACGCCGTACCCTCACCCGTACCCTAACCCGTATCCTAAGCCGTACCCTAACCCTAACCAATACCCTACGCAGTACCCTCACCCGTACCCTCACCCGTACCCTAAGCCGTACCCTAACCCTAACCCTAACCCTAACCCTAACCCTAACCCTAACCCTAACCCCTACCCTACGCCGTACCCTCACCCGTACCCTATCCCATACCCTAAGCCATACCGTAACCCTAACACTAACCCTAACCATAACCCTAACACTAACCCTAAACTACCCTTGACTGCTTTTGCCTCCATTAGATTTCCTAAGCACTAGTGTTTTAAGGAACAGGTTAAAAAGAAAATCCTAATGTGATTTTTTTATAATGTGTTTATTCTTTATCTTATCCTAGTGACTAAAATCTTCTCCATGGCTGGACCCCAAATAATATTCCTTTACGTGCTAAGTGGTATCTAGAGAGTGGGATAGTTTTAATAAATACACTAATCCTAACGTGTACCCTAACCCTAACCCGAACCCTAACCCTAACCCTCACACTTACCCTAAACCGTACCCTAAGCCGTACCCTAAACCTAACCCTAACCGTAACACATACACTACGCCGTACCCTAACCCGTACCCTAACCCTTATCCTAAGCCGTACCCTAACCCTAACCAATACCCTACGCAGTACCCTCACCCATACCCTCACCGTACCCTAAGCCATACCCTAAACCTAACCCTAACCATAACCCTAACCCATACGCTATGCCGTACCCTCACCCGTACCCTAACCAGTATCCTAAGCCGTACCCTAACCCTAACCTTAACCCGAACCCCTACCCTATGCCGTACACTCACCCATACCCTAACCCGTACCCTAAGCTGTACCCTAACCCTAACCCTAACCGTAACCCTAATCCATAGCCTACGCCGTACCCTAACCCATACCCTAACCCGTATCCTACGCCGTACCCTAACCCTAACCAATACCCTACGCAGTACCCTCACCTGTACCCTAAACCGTACCCTAAGCCGTACACTAAACCTAACCCTAACCCGAAGCCATACCCTACAACGTACCCTCACACTTACACTAAACCGTACCCTAAGCCGTGCCCTAAATCTAACCCTAACCCTAAACTGTACCTTACGCCCTACCCTCAATCGTACCCTAATCCATACCCTAAGCCATACCCTAACCCTAACCCTAACCCTAGCCCTACCCCTAACCCAAACCCTCCGCCGTACCCTCACACGTACCCTAACGCGTACCCTAAGCCGTACCCTAACCCTAACCCTAACCCTAGCACTAACCCTAACCCATACCCTACGCCATACCCTAACCTGTATCCTAAGCCGTACCCTAAACCTAACCAATACCCTACGCAGTACCCTCACCCGTACCCTCAATCGTACCCTACTCCGTACCCTAACCCTAACCCTAACCCTAACCCTAACCCTAACCCTAAACCGTACCCTAAGCCGTACCCTAAACCTAACCCAACCCTAACACATACACTACGCCGTACCCTAACCCGTACCCTAACCCTTATCCTAAGCCGTACCCTATCCCTAACCAATACCTTACGCAGTACCCTCACCCTTACCCTCACCCGTACCCTAAACCGTACCCTAACCCTAACCCTAACGCGAACCCATACCCTACAACGTACCCTCACACTTACCCTACACCGTACCCTAAGCCGTACCCTATCCCTAACCCTAACCCTAAACTATACCTTAAGCCCTACCCTCATTCGTACCCTAACCCGTACCCTAACCCTTATCCTAAGCCGTACCATAACCCTAACCCTAAACCTAACCTATACCCTATGCCGTACACTCACCCGTACCCTAACCCTAACCCAAACCCATACCCTACGCCGTACCCTAACCCGTACCCTAACCCGTATCCTAAGCCGTACCTTAACCCTAACCAATACCCTACGCAGTACCCTCACCCGTACCCTCAACCGTATCCTAAGCCGTACGCTAACACTAACCCTAACCCTAACCCTAACCCTAAACTATACCTTACGCCCTACCCTCACTCGTACCCTAACCCGTACCGTAAGCCGTACCCTAACCCTATCCCTAACCCTAGCCCTACTCCTATCCCATAACCTACGCCGTACCCTCACCCGTACCCTAAGCCTTATCCTAAGCCGTACCCTAACCCTAACCAATACCCTACGCAGTACGCTCACCCATACCCTCACCCGTACCCTAAGCCGTACCCTAACCCTTACCCTATCCCTAACCCTAACCCTAACCCTAACCCATACGCTATGCCGTACCCTCACCCGTACCCTAAACCGTATCCTAAGCCGTACCCTAACCCTAACCCTAACCCTAACACATACCCTACGCCGTACCCTAACCCGTACCCTAACCCGTATCCTAAGCCGTACCCTAACCCTAACCAATAACCTATGCAGTACCCTCACCCGTACCCTCACCCGTACCCTAAGCCGTACCCTAACCCTAACCCTAACCCTAATCCCTACCCTACGCCGTACCCTCACCCGTACCCTATCCCATACCCTAAGCCGTACCCTAACCCTAACACTAACCGTAACCCTAACCCTAACCCTAAACTACCCTTGACTGCTTTTGCCTCCATTAGATTTCCTAAGCACTAGTGTTTTAAGGAACAGGTTAAAAAGAAAATCCTAATGTCATTTTTTTATAATGTGTTTATTCTTTATCTTATCCTAGTGACTAAAATCTTCTCCATGGCTGGACCCCAAATAATATTCCTTTACGTGCTAAGTGGTATCTAGAGAGTGGGATAGGTTTAATAAATACCCTAATCCTAACGTGTACCCTAACACTAACCCATACCCTAACCCTAAACCGTACCCTAACCCTAACCCAAACCCTAACCGTAACACGTATGCTAATCCTAACCCATACCCTAAACCAATCCCTAACCCTAAAACTAACCCTAACCCTAACCCTAACCCTAACCCATACCCTACAACGTATCCCCACACTTACCCTAACCCGTACCCTAAGCCGTAACCTAACCCTAACCCTAACCCGAAACTATACCTTACGCCCTACCCTCACTCGTACCCTAACCCATACCCTAAGCTGTACCCTAACCTTAACCCTAACCCTAGCCCTAACCCTATCCCATACCCTACGCGGTACTCTCAAACGTACCCTAAGGCGTACCCTAAGCCGTACCCTAACCCTAACCCTAACCCGAACCCATACCCTACAACGTACCCTCACACTTACCCTAAACCGTACCCCAATTGTACCCTAACCCTAACCCTAACCCGAAACTATACCTTACGCGCTACCCTCACTCGTACCCTAACCCGTACCCTAAGCCGTACCCTAACCCTAACCCTAGCTCTAACCCTTGCCCATACCTTACGCCGTACCCTCACACATACCCTAACGCGTACCCTAAGCCGTACCCTAAACCTAACCCTAACCCATACCCTACACCGTAACCGCACATGTATCCTAACCCGTACCCTAAGCCGTACCCTAACCCTAACCCTAACCCTCACCCGTACCCTAACCCGTATCCTAAGCCGTACCCTAACCCTAACACTAACCCTAAACTATACCCTACGCTGTACACTCACCCGTACTCTAACCCGTAACCTAATCCTAACCCTAACCCTAAGCAATACCCTACACCGTACTCTCACCCGTACCCTAACCCGTACCCTAAGCCGTACCCTATCCGTAACCCTAAACCTAACCCTAAATCATAGCCTACGTTGTACGGTAACCCATACCCTAACCCGTACCCTAAGCCGTGCGCTAACCCTAACCCTAACCCTAACCCTAACCCATACCCTACGCCGTACCCTAACCCGTACCCTAACCCTAACCCTAACCCATACGCTACGCCGTACCCTCACCCGTACCCTAAACCGTATCCTAAGCCGTACCCTAACCCTAACCCTAACCCTAACCTATACCCTACGCCGTACCCTCACCCGTACCCTAACCCGTACCCTAAGCCGTACCCTAAGCCGTAACCTAACCCTAACCCTAACCCTAAACTATACCTTACGCCCTACCCTCACTCGTACCCTAACCCGTACCGTAAGCCGTACCGTAACCCTATCCCTAACCCTAGCACTACCCCTATCCCATAACCTACGCCGTACCCTCACCCGTGCCCTAACCCTTATCCTAAGCCGTACCCTAACCCTAACCAATACCCTACGCAGTACGCTCACACATACCCTCACCCGTACCCTAAGCCGTACCCTAACCCTAACCGTAACCCTAACCCTAACCCTAACACTAACTCATACCCTAACCCTAACGCGTACCCTAACCCTAACCCAAACCCTAAACCTAACACGTATGCTAATCCTAACCCGTACCCTAAACCAATCCCTAACCCTAAAACTAACCCTAACCCTAACCCTAACCCTAACCCATACCCTACAACGTATCCCCACACTTACCCTAACCCGTACCCTAAGCCGTAACCTAACCCTAACCCTAACCCGAAACTATACCTTACGCTCTACCCTCACTCGTACCCTAACCCATACCCTAAGCTGTACCCTAACCTTAACCCTAACCCTAGCCCTAACCCTATCCCATACCCTACGCGGTACTCTCAAACGTACCCTAACGCGTACCCTAAGCCGTACCCTAACCCTAACCCTAACCCTAACCTATACCCTACGCCATACCCTCACCTGTACCCTAACCCGTACCCTAAGCCGTACCCTAACCCTACCCCTAACCCATACCCTACGCCGTACCCTCACACGTACCCTAAAGCGTACCCTAAGCCGTACCCTAACCCTAACACTAACCCTAACCCTAACCCCAACCCTAAACTACCCTTGACTGCTTTTGCCTCCATTAGATTTCCTAAGCACTAGTGTTTTAAGGAACAGGTTAAAAAGAAAATCCTAATGTGATTTTTTTATAATGTGTTTATTCTTTATCTTATCCTAGTGACTAAAATTTTCTCCATGGCTGGACCCCAAATAATATTCCTTTACGTGCTAAGTGGTATCTAGAGAGTGGGATAGGTTTAATAAATACCCTAATCCTAACGTGTACCCTAAACCTAACCCATACCCTAACCCTAACGCGTACCCTAACCCTAACCCAAACCCTAACCCTAACACGTATGCTAATCCTAACCCGTACCCTAAACCAATCCCTAACCCTAAAACTAACCCTAACCCTAACCCTAACCGTAACCCTAAACTATACCTTACGCCCTACCCTCACTCATACCCTAACCCGTACCCTAAACAGTACCCTAACCCTAACCCTAACCCTATCCCATAACCTACGTGGTACTCTCACACGTACCCTAACGCGTACCCTAAGCTGTACCCTAACCCTAACCCATACCCTACGCCGTAACCGCACACGTATCCCAACCCGTACCCTAAGCCGTACCCTAACCCTAACCCTAACCCTAACCCATACGCTATGCCGTACCATCACCCGTACCCTAACCCGTACCCTAAGCCGTACACTAACCCTAACCCTAACCCTAACCCAAAACCATACCCTACAACGTACCCTCACGCTTACCCTAAACCGTACCCTAAGCCGTACCCTAAACCTAACCTTAACCCTAACACATACACTACGCCTTACCCTAACCCGTACCCTAACCCTTATCCTAAGCCGTAACCTAACCCTAACCAATACCCTACGCAGTACCCTCACCCATACCCTCACCCGTACCCTGAGCCGTACCCTAACCCTAACCCTAACCCTAACCCTAACCCTAACCCATACGCTATGCCGTACCCTCACCCGTACCCTAACCCGTATCCTAAGCCGTACCCTAACCCTAACCTTAACCCTAACCCCTACCCTATGCCGTACCCTCACCCGTACCCTAACCCGTACCCTAAGCTGTACCCTAACCCTAACCCTAACCGTAACCCTAACCCATACCCTACGCCGTACCCTAACCCATACCCTAAACTGTATCCTAAGCCGTACACTAACCCTAACCAATACCCTACGCAGTACCCTCACCCGTACCCTAACCCGTACCCTAACCCTAACCCTAACCCGAACCCATTCCCTACAACTTACCCTCACACTTACCCTAAACCGTACCCTAAGCTGTACCCTAAATCTAACCCTAACCCTAAACTATACCTTATGCCCTACCCTCACTCGTACCCTAACCCGTATCCTAAGCCATACCCTAACCCTAACCCTAGCCCTACCCCTTACCCATACCCTACGCCGTACCCTCACACGTACCCTAACGCGTACCCTAAGCCGTACCCTAACCCTAACCCTAACCCTAGCCCTAACACTAACCCATACCCTACGCCGTACCCTAACCTGTATCCTGAGCCGTACCCTAACCCTAACCAATACCCTACGCAGTACTCTCACCCGTACCCTAACCCGTACCCTAAGCCGTACCCTAACCCTAACCCTAACCCTAACCCATACGCTATGCCGTACCCTCACCCGTACCCTAACCCATATCCTAAGCCGTACCCCAACCCTAACCTTAACCCTAACCCCTACCCTATGCTGTACCCTCACCCGTACCCCGAACCGTACCCTAAGCTGTACCCTAACCCTAACCCTAACCGTAACCCTAACCCATACCCTACGCCGTACCCTAACCCATACCCTAACCCGTATCCTAAGCCGTACCCTAACCCTAACCAATACCCTACGCAGTACCCTCACCTGTACCCTAAACCGTACCCTAACCGTACACTAAACCTAACCCTAACCCGAAAGCATAACCTACAACGTACCCTCACACTTACACTAAACCGTACTCTAAGCCGTACCCTAAATCTAACCCTAACCCTAAACTATACCTTACGCCCTACCCTCACTCGTACCCTAATCCATACCCTAAGCCATACCCTAACCCTAACCCTAACCCTAGACTTACCCCTAACCCATACCCTACGCCGTACCCTCACACGAACCCTAACGCGTACCCTAAGCCGTACCCTAACCCTAATCCTAACCCTAGCACTAACCCTAACCCATACCCTAAGCCGTACCCTAACCTGTATCCTAAGCCGTATCCTAACCCTAACCAATACCCTACGCAGTACCCTCACCCATACCCTCAATCGTACCCTAAGCCGTACCCTAACCCTAACCCTAACCCTAACCCTAACCCTAACCCCTACCGTACGCCGTACCCTCACCCGTACCCTATCCCATACCCTAAGCCGTACCCTAACCCTAACACTAACCCTAAACCTAACCCCAACCCTAAACTACCCTTGACTGCTTTTGCCTCCATTAGATTTCCTAAGCACTAGTGTTTTAAGGAACAGGATAAAAAGAAAATCCTAATGTGATTTTTTTATAATGTGTTTATTCTTTATCTTATCCTAGTGACAAAAATCTTCTCCATGGCTGGACCCCAAATAATATTCCTTTACGTGCTAAGTGGTATCTAGAGAGTGGGATAGGTTTAATAAATACCCTAACCCTAACGCGTACCCTAACCCTAACCCAAACCCTAACCCTAACACGTACGCTAATCCTAACCCGTACCCTAAACCAATCCCTAACCCTAACCCTAACGCTAACCCATACCCTACGCCGTACCCTCACCCGTACCCTAAACCGTACCCTAAGCCGTACCCTAACCCTAACCCTAACCCTAACCCATACCCTACAACGTATCCTCACACTTACCCTAAACCGTACCCTAAGCTGTACCTTAACCCTAACCCTAACCGTAAACTATACCTTACACCCTACCCTCACTCGTACCCTAAACCGTACCCTAACCCGTACCCTAACCCTAACCCTAACCCTAGCCCTAACCCTATCCCATAACCTACGCGGTACTCTCACACGTACCCTAACGCGTACCCTAAGCCGTACCCTAACCCTAACCCTAACCCTAACCCATACGCTATGCCTTACCCTCAACCGTACCCTAACCCGTACCCTAAGCCGTACCCTAACCCTAACCCTAACCCTAACCCTAACCCATACCCTACAACGTACCCTCACACTTACCCTAAACCGTACCCTAAGCCGTACCCTAAACCTAACCCTAACCCTAACACATACACTACGCCGTACCCTAACCCGTACCCTAACCCTTATCCTAAGCCGTAACCTAACCCTAACCAATACCCTACGCAGTACCCTCACCCATACCCTCACCCGTACCCTAAGCCATACCCTAACCCTAAAACTAACCCTAACCCTAACCCTAACCCATACGCTATACCGTACCCTAACCCGTATCCTAAGCCGTACCCTAACCCTAACCTTAACCCTAACCCCTACCCTATGCCGTACTCTCACCCGTACCCTAACCCGTACCCTAAGCTGTACACTAACCCTAACCCTAACCGTAACCCTAACCCATACCCTACGCCGTACCCTAACCCATACCCTAAACCGTATCCTAAGCCGTACCCTAACCCTAACCCTAACCCGAACACATACCCTACAACGTACCCTCACACTTACCCTAAACCGTACCCTAAGCCGTATCCTAACCCTAACCCTAACCCTAAACTATACCTTACGCCCTGCCCTCACTTGTACCCTAACCCATACCATAAGCCGTACCCTAACCCTAACCCTAACCCTAGCCCTACCCCTAACCCATACCCTACGCCGTACCCTCACTCGTACCCTAACGCGTACCCTAAGCCGTACCCTAACCCTAACCCTAACCCTAACCCTAACCCTAACCCATACCCTACGACGTACCCTAACCCGTACCCTAAACCGTACCCTAAGCCGTACCCTAACCCTAACCCTAACCCTAACCCTAACCCTAACCCTTATCCTAAACTACCCTTGACTGCTTTTGCCTCCATTAGATTTCCTAAGCACTAGTGTTTTAAGGAACAGGTTAAAAAAAAATCCTAATGTGATTTTTTTATAATGTGTTTATTCTTTATCTTATCCTAGTGACTAAAATCTTCTCCATGGCTGGACCCCAAATAATATTCCTTTACGTGCTAAGTGGTATCTAGAGAGTGGGGTAGGTTTAATAAATACCCTAATCCTAACGTGTACCCTAAACCATACCCTAGCCCTAACGCGTACCCTAACCCTAACCCAAACCCTAAACCTAACACGTATGCTAATCCTAACCCGTACCCTAAACCAATCCCTAACCCTAAAACTAACCCTAACCCTAACCCTAATCCTAACCCATACCCTACAACGTATCCCCACACTTACCCTAACCCGTACCCTAAGCCGTAACCTAACCCTAACCCTAACCCGAAACTATACCTTACGCCCTACCCTCACTCATACCCTAACCCATACCCTAAGCTGTACCCTAACCTTAACCCTAACCCTAGCCCTAACCCTATCCCATACCCTACGCGGTACTCTCAAACGTACCCTAACGCGTACCCTAAGCCGTACCCTAACCCTAACCCTAACCCTAACCTATACCCTACGCCATACCCTCACCTGTACCCTAAGCCGTACCCTAAGCCGTACCCTAACCCTAACCCTAACCCTAACCCTAACCCTAACCCCTACCCTACGCCGTACCCTAACCCGTACCCTAACCCTTATCCTAAGCCGTACCCTAACCCTAACCAATACCCTACGCAGTACGCTCACCCATACCCTCACCCGTACCCTAAGCCGTACCCTAACCCTAACCCTAACCCTAACCCTAACACTAACACATACGCTATGCCGTACCCTCACCCGTACCATAAACCGTATCCTAAGCCGTACCTTAACCCTAACCCTAACCCTAACCCTAACCCCTACCCTACGCCGTACCCTCACCCGTACCCTATCCCATACCCTAAGCCGTACCCTAACCCTAACACTAACCCTAACCCTAACCCTAACCCTAAACTACCCTTGACTGCTTTTGCCTCCATTAGATTTCCTAAGCACTAGTGTTTTAAGGAACAGGTTAAAAAAAAATCCTAATGTGATTTTTTTATAATGTGTTTATTCTTTATCTTATCCTAGTGACTAAAATCTTCTCCATGGCTGGACCCCAAATAATATTCCTTTACGTGCTAAGTGGTATCTAGAGAGTGGGGTAGGTTTAATAAATACCCTAATCCTAACGTGTACCCTAAACCATACCCTAGCCCTAACGCGTACCCTAACCCTAACACAAACCCTAACCCTAACACGTACGCTAATCCTAAACCATACCCTAAACCAATCCCTAACCCTAAAACTAACCCTAACCCAAACCCTAACGCTAACCCATACCCTACGCCGTACCCTCACCCGTACCCTAAGCCGTACCCTAAAACTAACCCTAACCCTAACCTATACCCTACAACGTACCCTCACACTTACCCTAAACCTTACCCTAAGCCCTACCCTAACCCTAACCGTAACCCTAAACTACACCTTACGCCCTACCCTCACTAGTAGCATAACCCGTACCCTAAGTCGTACCCTAACCCTAACCCTAGCCCTAACCCTAACCCATACCCTACGCCGTACCCTCACACGTACCCTAACGCGTACCCTAAGCCGTACCCTAACCCTAACCCTAATCCTAACCCGTACGCTATGCCGTACCCTCACCCGTACCCTAACCCGTATCCTAAGCCGTACCCTAACCCTAACCAATACCCTACGCAGTACCCTCACCCGTACCCTCAACCGTACCCGAAGGCGTACCCTAACCCTAACCCTAACCCTGACCCCTACCGTACGACGTAGCCTCACCCGTACCCTATCCCATACCCTAAGCCGTACCCTAACCCTAACCCTAACCCTAACCCTAACCCTAACCCTAAACTACCCTTGACTGCTTTTGCCTCCATTAGATTTCCTAAGCACTAGTGTTTTAAGGAACAGGTTAAAAAGAAAATCCTAATCTGATTTTTTTATAATGTGCTTATTCTTTATCTTAACCTAGTGACTAAAATCTTCTCCATGGCTGGACCACAAATAATATTCCTTTACGTGCTAAGTGGTATCTAGAGAGTGGGATAGGTTTAATAAATACCCTAATCCTAACGTGTACCCTAACCCTAACCCATACCCTAACCCTAACGCGTATCCTAACCCTAACCCAAACCCTAACCCTAACACGTACGCTAATCCTAACCCGTAACCTAAACCAATCCCTAACCCTAACCCTAACCCTACCCCATACCTTACGCCGTACCCTCACCCGTACCCTAACCCGTACCCTAAGCCGTACCCTAACCCTAACACTAACTCTAACCCTAACCCATACCCTACAACGTACCCTCACACTTACCCTAAACCATACCCTAAGCCGTATCTTAACCCTAAACCTAACCGTAAACTATACCTTACGCCCTACCCTCACTCGTACACTAACCCTTACCCTAAACCGTACCCTAAACCTAACCCTAACCCTAGCCCTAACCCTAACACGTAACCTATGCTGTACCCTCACCCGTACCCTAATCCATACCCTAATATGTACCCTAACCGTAACCCTAACCCTAACTCTAACCCTAACCCATACCCTAAGCCGTACCCTAACCCTAACCCTAACCCTAACCATAACCCATACCCTACAACGTACCCTCACACTTACCCTAACCCGTACCCTAAGCCGTACCCTAACCCTAACCCTAACCCTAAACTATAACTTACGCTCTACCCTCACTCATACCCTAACCCGTACCCTATGCCGTACCCTAACCCTATCCCTAACCCTAGCACTACCCCTAACCCATAACCTACGCCGTACCCTCACCCATACCCTAACCCTTATCCTAAGCCGTTCCCTAACCCTAACCAATACCCTACGCAGTACCCTCACCCATACCGTCACCCGTACCCTAAGCCGTACCCTAACCGTAACCCTAACCCTAACCCTAACCCATACGCTATGCCGTACCCTCACCCGTACCCTAAACCGTATCCTAAGCCGTACCCTAACCCTAATCCTAACCCTAACCTATACCCTATGCCATACCCTCACCCGTACCCTAAGCCGTACCCTAACCCTAACCCTAACCCTATCCCATAACCTACGCGGTACTCTCACACGTATCCTAACGCGTACCCTAAGCCGTGCCCTAACCCTAACCCATACCCTACGCCGTAACCGCACACATATCCCAACACGTACCCTAAGCCGTACCCTAACCCTAACCCATACGCTATGCTGTACCCTCACCCACACCCTAACCCGTACCCTAAGCCGTACCCTAACCCTAACCCTAACCCTAACCCTAACCCATACCATACAACGTACCCTCACACTTACCCTAAACCGTACCCTAAGCCGTACGCTAAACCTAACCCTAACCCTAACACATACACTACGCCGTACCCTCACCCGTACCCTAACCCATACCCTACGCCGTACCCTAACCTGTATCCTAAGGCATACCCTAACCCTAATCAATACCCTACGCAGTACCCTCACCCGTACCCTAACGCGTACCCTAAGCCGTACCCTAACCCTAACCCTAACCCTAATCCTAACCCATACGCTATGCCGTACCCTCACCCGTACCCTAACCCGTATCCTAAGCCGTACCCCAACCCTAACATTAACCCTAACCCCTACCCTATGCTGTACTCTCACCCTTACCCCAACCCGTACCCTAAGCTGTACCCTAACCCTAACGCTAACCGTAACCCTAACCCATACCCTACGCCGTACCCTAACCCATACCCTAACCCGTATCCTAAGCCGTACCCTAACCCTAACCAATACCCTACACAGTACCCTCACCCGTACCCTCACCCGTACCCTAACCCATACCCTACGCCGTACCCTAACCTGTATCCTAAGCCGTACCCTAACCCTAACCCTAACCCGAACCCATACCCTACAACGTACCGTCACACTTACCCTAAACCGTACCCTAAGCCGTACCCTAAATCTAACCCTAACCCTAAACTATACCTTACGCCCTACCCTCACTCGTACCCTAATCCATACCCTAAGCCATACCCTAACCCTAACCCTAACCCTAGCACTACCCCTAACCCATACCCTACGCCGTACCCTCACACGTACCCTAACGCGTGCCCTAAGCCGTACCCTAACCCTAGCACTAACCCTAACCCATACCCTACGCCGTACCCTAACCTGTATCCTAAGCCGTACCCTAACCCTAACCAATACCCTACGCAGTACCCTCACCCGTACCCTCAATCGTACCCTAAGCCGTACCCTAACCCTAACCCTAACCCTAACCCTAAACCTAACCCCTACCGTACGCCGTACCCTCACCCGTACCCTATCCCATACCCTAAGCCGTACCCTAACCCTAACACTAACCCTAACCCTAACCCCAACCCTAAACTACCCTTGACTGCTTTTGCCTCCATTAGATTTCCTAAGCACTAGTGTTTTAAGGAACAGGATAAAAAGAAAATCCTAATGTGATTTTTTTATAATGTGTTTATTCTTTATCTTATCCTAGTGACAAAAATCTTCTCCATGGCTGGACCCCAAATAATATTCCTTTACGTGCTAAGTGGTATCTAGAGAGTGGGATAGGTGTAATAAATACCCTAACCCTAACGCGTACCCTAACCCTAACCCAAAACCTAACCCTAACACATACGCTAATCCTAACCCGTACCCTAAACCAATCCCTAACCCTAACCCTAACGCTAACCCATACCCTATGCCGTACCCTCACCCGTACCCTAAACCGTACCCTAAGCCGTACCCTAACCCTAACCCTAACCCTAACCCTAACCATAACCCTAACCCTAACCCTAACCCTAAACCGTACCCTAACCCTAACCCTAACCCTAACCCTAACCCTAACCCATACGCTATGCCGTACCCTCATCCGTACCCTAACCCGTATCCTAAGCCGTACCCTAACCCTAACCTTAACCCTAACCCCTACCCTATGCCGTACCCTCACCCGTACCCTAACCCGTACCCTAAGCTGTACCCTAACCCTAACCCTAACCGTAACCCTAACCCATACCCTACGCCGTACCCTAACCCATACCCTAAACTGTATCCTAAGCCGTACCCTAACCCTAACCAATACCCTACGCAGTACCCTCACCCGTACCCTAAACCGTACCCTAACCCTAACCCTAACCCTAGCCCTAACCCTAACCCATACCCTACGCCGTACCCTAACCTGTATCCTAAGCCGTACCCTAACCCTAACCAATACCCTACGCAGTACCCTCACCCGTACCCTAAACCGTACCCTAAGCCGTACCCTAACCCTAACCCTAACCCGAACCCATACCCTACAACGTACCCTCACACTTACCCTAAACCGTACCCTAAGTCGTACCCTAAATCTAACCCTTACCCTAAACTATACCTTACGCCCTACCCTCACTCGTACCCTAACCCGTGCCCTAAGCCGTACCCTAAGCCTAACCCTAACCCTAGCCCTACCCCTAACCCATACCCTACGCCGTACCCTCACACGTACCCTAACGCGTACCCTAAGCCGTACCCTAACCCTAACCCTAACCCTAACACAAACCCTATACCGTAACCGCACATGTATCCTAACCTGTACGCTAAGCCGTACCCTAACCCTAACCCTAACCCTAACCCATACACTACGCCGTACCCTCACCCGGAACCTAAACCTTATCCTAAGCCATACCCTAACCCTAACCCTAACACTAAACCCTACCCTACGCCGTACCCTCACCCGTACCCTAACCCCTACCCTAAGCTGTACCCTAACCCTAACCCTAACCCTAACCCATACCCTACGCCGTACCCTAACCCGTACCCTAACCCGTATCCTAAGCCGTACCCTAACCCATACCAATACCCTATGCAGTACCCTCACCCGTACCCTAAGCCGTACCCTAAACCTAACCCTAACCCTAACCCTAACCCTAACCCTAACCCTAACCTTAACCCTAACCCCAACCCTAAACTACCCTTGACTGCTTTTGCCTCCATTAGATTTCCTAAGCACTAGTGTTTTAAGGAACAGGATAAAAAGAAAATCCTAATGTGATTTTTTTATAATGTGTTTATTCTTTATCTTATCCTAGTGACTAAAATCTTCTCCATGGCTGGACCCCAAATAATATTCGTTTACGTGCTAAGTGGTATCTAGAGAGTGGGATAGTTTTAATAAATACCCTAATCCTAACGTGTACCGTAACCCTAACCCATACCCTAACCCATACCCTAACCCTAAAACGTACGCTAATCCTAACCCGTACCCTAAACCAATCCCTAACCTTAAAACTAACCCTAACCCTAACCCTAACCCATAACCTACGCCGTACCCTCACCCGTACCCTAATCCGTACCCTAACCCTAACCCTAACCCTAACCCATACCCTACAACGTACCCTCACACTTACCCTACACCGTACCCTAAGCCGTACCCTAACCCTAACCCTAACCCTAAACTATACCTTACGCCCTACCCTCATTCGTACCCTAACCCGTACCCTAACCCTTATCCTAAGCCGTACCATAACCCTAACCCTAAACCTAACCTATACCCTATGCCGTACCCTCACCCGTACCCTAACCCGTACCCTATGCCATACCCTAACCCTAACCCTAACCCTAACCCATACCCTACGCCGTACCCTAACCCCTACCCTAACCCGTATCCTAAGCCGTACCCTAACCCTAACCAATACCCTACGCAGTACCCTCACCCGTACCCTAAACCGTACCCTAAGCCGTAAGCTAACACTAACCCTAACCCTAACCCTAACCCTTACCCTAAACTACCCTTGACTGCTTTTGCCTCCTTTAGATTTCCTAAGCACTAGTGTTTTAAGGAACAGGTTAAAAAGAAAATCCTAATCTGATTTTTTTATAATGTGTTTATTCTTTATCTTATCCTAGTGACTAAAATCTTCTCCATGGCTGGACCCCAAATAATATTCCTTTACGTGCTAAGTGGTATCTAGAGAGTGGGATAGGTTTAATAAATACCCTAATCCTAACGTGTACCCTAACCCTAACCCATACCCTAACCCTAACGCGTACCCTAACCCTAACCGAAACCCTAACCCTTACGCGTACCCTAACCCTAACCCAAACCCTAAGCCTAACACGTACGCTAATCCTAACCCGTACCCTAAACCAATCCCTAACCCTAAAACTAACCCTAACCCTAACCCTAACCCTAACCCTAACCCTAAACTACCCTTGACTGCTTTTGCCTCCATTAGATTTCCTTAGCACTAGTGTTTTAAGGAACAGGTTAAAAAGAAAATCCGAATGTGATTTTTTTATAATGTGTTTATTCTTTATCTTATCCTAGTGACTAAAATCTTCTCCATGGCTGGACCCCAAATAATATTCCTTTACGTGCTAAGTGGTATCTAGAGAGTGGGATAGGTTTAATAAATACCCTAATCCTAACGTGTACCCTAACCCTAACCCATACCCTAACCCTAACCCGTACCCTAACCCTAACCCAAACCCTAAGCCGTACCCTAACCCTAACCCTAACCCTAACCCCTACCCTACGCCGTACCCTCACCCGTACCCTATCCCATACCCTACGCCGTACCCTAACCTGTATCCTAAGCCGTACGCTAACCCTAACCAATACCCTACGCAGTACCCTCACCCGTACCCTAACCCGTACCCTAACCCTAAACCTAACGCGAACCCATACCCTACAACGTACCCTCACACTTACCCTAAACCGTACCCTAAGCCGTATCCTAACCCTAACCCTAACCCTAAACTATACCTTACGCCCTGCCCTCACTTGTACCCTAACCCGTACCATAAGCCGTACCCTAACCCTAACCCTAACCCTATCCCTAACCCTAGCCCTACCCCTAACCCATAACCTACGCCGTACCCTCACCCATACCCTAACCCTTATCCTAAGCCGTTCCCTAACCCTAACCAATACCCTACGCAGTACCCTCACCCATACCGTCACCCGTACCCTAAGCCGTACCCTAACCGTAACCCTAACCCTAACCCTAACCCATACGCTATGCCGTACCCTCACCCGTACCCTAAACCGTATCCTAAGCCGTACCCTAACCCTAATCCTAACCCTAACCTATACCCTATGCCATACCCTCACCCGTACCCTAAGCCGTACCCTAACCCTAACCCTAACCCTAACCCATTCCCTACGCCGTACCCTAACCCGTACCCTAACCCGTATCCTAAGCCGTAGCCTAACCCTAACCAATACCCTATGCAGTACCCTCACCCGTACCCTCATCCGTACCTTAAGCCGTACCCTAACCCTAACCCTAACCCTAAACCTAACCCCTACCCTAGGCCGTACCCTCACCCGTACCCTATCCCATACACTACGCCGTACCCTATCCTGTATCCTAAGCCGTACCCTAACCCTAACCAATACTCTACGGAGTACCCTCACCCGTACCCTAACCCGTACCCTAAGCCGTACCCTAACCCTAACCCTAACGCGAACCCATACCCTATAACGTACCCTCACACTTACCCTAAACCGTACCCTAAGCCGTATCCTAACCCTAACACTAACCCTAAACTATACCTTACGCCCTGCTCTAACTTGTACCCTAACCCATACCCTACGCCGTACCCTCACATGTACCCTAAAGCGTACCCTAAGCCGTACCCTAACCCTAACCCTAAAACTAACCCGTACCCTACGCCGTAACCGCACACGTATCCTAACCCGTACCCTAAGCCGTACCCTAACCCTGACCCTAACTCATACGCTACGCCGTACCCTCACCCGTACCCTAACACGTACCCTAAGCCGTACCCTAAACCTAACCCTAACCCTAACACATACACTACACCGTACCCTAACCCGTACCCTAACCCTTATCCTAAGCCGTAACCTAACCCTAACCAATACCCTACACAGTACCCTCACCCATACCCTCACCCGTACCCTAAGCCATACCCTAACCCTAACCCTAACCCTAACCCTAACCCTAACCCATACGCTATGCCGTACCCTCACCCGTACCCTAACCCGTATCCTAAGCCATACCCTAACCCTAACCTTAACCCTAACCCCTACCCTATGCCGTACTCTCACCCATACCCTAACCCGTACCCTAAGCTGTACCCTAACCCTAACCCTAACCGTAACCCTAACCCATACCCTACGCCGTACCCTAACCCATACCCTAAACCGTATCCTTAGCCGTACCCTAACCCTAACCCTAACCCGAACACATACCCTACAACGTACCCTCACACTTACCCTAAACCATACCCTAAACCGTACACTAAATCTAACCCTAACCCTAAACTATACCTTACGCCCTACCCTCACTCGTACCCTAACCCGTACCCTAAGACATACCCTAACCCAAACCCTAACCAATACCCTACGCAGTACCCTCACTCGTACCCTCAATCGTACCCTAAGCCGTACCCTAACCCTAACCCTAACCCTAACCCCTACCGTACGCCGTACCCTCACCCGTACCCTATCCCATACCCTAAGCCGTACCCTAACCCTAACACTAACCCTAACCCTAACCCCAACCCTAAACTACCCTTGACTGCTTTTGCCTCCATTAGATTTCCTAAGCACTAGTGTATTAAGGAACAGGATAAAAAGAAAATCTTAATGTGATTTTTTTATAATGTGTTTATTCTTTATCTTATCCTAGTGACTAAAATGTACTCCATGGCTGGACCCCAAATAATATTCCTTTACGTGCTAAGTGGTATCTAGAGAGTGGGATAAGTTTAATAAATACCCTACTCTTAACGTGTACCCTAACCCTAACCCATACCCTAACCCTAACACGTACCCTAACCCTAACCCAAACCCTAACCCTAACACGTACGCTAATCCTAACCCGTACCCTAAACCAAACCCTAACCCTAACCCTAACGCTAACCCATACCCTACGCCGTAACCTCACCCGTACCCTAACCCGTACCCTAAGCCGTACCCTAACCCTAACCCTAACCCTATCCCATAACCTACGCGGTACTCTCACACGTATCCTAACGCGTACCCTAAGCCGTACCCTAACCCTAACCCATACCCTACGCCGTAACCGCACACGTATCCCAACACGTACCCTAAGCCGTACCCTAACCCTAACCCTAACCCTAACCCATACGCTATGCTGTACCCTCACCCACACCCTAACCCGGACCCTAAGCCGTACCCTAACCCTAACCCTAACCCTAACCCTAACCCATACCATACAACGTACCCTCACACTTACCCTAAACCGTACCCTAAGCCGTACGCTAAACCTAACCTTAACCCTAACACATACACTACGCCGTACCCTCACCCGTACCCTAACCCATACCCTACGCCGTACCCTAACCTGTATCCTAAGGCATACCCTAACCCTAATCAATACCCTACGCAGTACCCTCACACGTACCCTAACGCGTACCCTAAGCCGTACCCTAACCCTAACCCTAACCCTAACCCTAACCCATACGCTATGCCATACCCTCACCCGTACCCTAACCCGTATCATAAGCCGTACCCCAACCCTACCCTTAACCCTAATCCCTACCCTATGCTGTACTCTCACCCTTACCCCAACCCGTACACTGAGCTGTACCCTAACCCTAACGCTAACCGTAACCCTAACCCATACCCTACGCCGTACCCTAACCCATACCCTAACCCGTATCCTAAGCCGTACCCTAACCCTAACCAATACCCTACACAGTACCCTCACCCGTACCCTCACCCGTACCCTAACCCATACCCTACGCCGTACCCTAACCTGTATCCTAAGCCGTACCCTAACCCTAACCCTAACCCGAACCCATACCCTACAACGTACCCTCACACTTACCCTAAACCGTACCCTAAGCCGTACCCTAAATCTAACCCTAACCCTAAACTATACCTTACGCCCTACCCTCACTCGTACCCTAATCCATACCCTAAGCCATACCCTAACCCTAACCCTAACCCTAGCCCTACCCCTAACCCATACCCTACGCCGTACCCTCACACGTACCCTAACGCGTACCCTAAGCCGTACCCTAACCCTAACACTAGCACTAACCCTAACCCATACCCTACGCCGTACCCTAACCTGTATCCTAAGCCGTACCCTAACCCTAACCCTAACCCTAACCCTAACCCTAACCCCTACCCTACGCCGTACCCTCACCCGTACCCAATCCCATACCCTAAGCCGTACCCTAACCCTAACACTAACCCTAACCCTAACCCTAACCCTAAACTACCCTTGACTGCTTTTGCCTCCATTAGATTTCCTAAGCACTAGTGTTTTAAGGAACAGGTTAACAAGAAAATCCTAATGTGATTTTTTTATAATGTGTTTATTCTTTACCTTATCCTAGTGACGAAAATCTTCTCCATGGCTGGACCCCAAATAATATTCCTTTACGTGCTAAGTGGTATCTAGAGAGTGGGATAGGTTTAATAAATACCCTAATCCTAACGTGTACACTTACCCTAACCCATACCCTAACCCTAACGCGTACCCTAACCCTAACCCAAACCCTAACCCTAACACGTACGCTAATCCTGACCCGTACCCTAAACCAATCCCTAACCCTAAACCTAACCCTCACCCATACCCTACGCCGTACCCTCACCCGTACCGTAACCCGTACCCTAAGCCGTACCCTAACCCTAACCCTAACCCTAACCCTAACCCATACCCTACAACGTACCCTCACACTTACCCTAAACCATACCCTAAGCCGTACCTTAACACTAACCCTAACCGTAAACTATACCTTACGCCCTACCCTCACTCGTACCCTAACCCTTACCCTAACCCTAACCCTAACCCTAGCCCTAACCCTAACCCATACCCTACGCCTTACACTCACACGTACCCTAATGCGTACACTACGCCGTACCCTAACCCTAACCCTAACCCTAACACAAACCCTATGCCGTAACCGCACATGTATCCTAACCTGTACGCTAAGCCGTACCCTAACCCTAACCCTAACCCTAACCCATACACTACGCCGTACCCTCACCCGGAACCTAAACCTTATCCTAAGCCATACCCTAACCCTAACCCTAACACTAAACCCTACCCTACGCCGTACCCTCACCCGTACCCTAACCCCTACCCTAAGCTGTACCCTAACCCTAACCCTAACCCTAACCCATACCCTACGCCGTACCCTAACCCGTACCCTAACCCGTATCCTAAGCCGTACCCTAACCCATACCAATACCCTATGCAGTACCCTCACCCGTACCCTAAGCCGTACCCTAACCCTAACCCTAACCCTAACCCTAACCCTAACCCTAACCCTAACCCTAACCTTAACCCTAACCCCAACCCTAAACTACCCTTGACTGCTTTTGCCTCCATTAGATTTCCTAAGCACTAGTGTTTTAAGGAACAGGATAAAAAGAAAATCCTAATGTGATTTTTTTATAATGTGTTTATTCTTTATCTTATCCTAGTGACTAAAATCTTCTCCATGGCTGGACCCCAAATAATATTCGTTTACGTGCTAAGTGGTATCTAGAGAGTGGGATAGTTTTAATAAATACCCTAATCCTAACGTGTACCGTAACCCTAACCCATACCCTAACCCAAACCCTAACCCTAAAACGTACGCTAATCCTAACCCGTACCCTAAACCAATCCCTAACCTTAAAACTAACCCTAACCCTAACCCTAACCCATAACCTACGCCGTACCCTCACCCGTACCCTAATCCGTACCCTAACCCTAACCCTAACCCTAACCCATACCCTACAACGTACCCTCACACTTACCCTACACCGTACCCTAAGCCGTACCCTAACCCTAACCCTAACCCTAAACTATACCTTACGCCCTACCCTCATTCGTACCCTAACCCGTACCCTAACCCTTATCCTAAGCCGTACCATAACCCTAACCCTAATCCTAACCTATACCCTATGCCGTACCCTCACCCGTACCCTAACCCGTACCCTATGCCATACCCTAACCCTAACCCTAACCCTAACCCTAACCCATACCCTACGCCGTACCCTAACCCGTACCCTAACCCGTATCCTAAGCCGTACCCTAACCCTAACCAATACCCTACGCAGTACCCTCACCCGTACCCTAAACTGTACCCTAAGCCGTAAGCTAACACTAACCCTAACCCTAACCCTAACCCTTACCCTAAACTACCCTTTACTGCTTTTGCCTCCTTTAGATTTCCTAAGCACTAGTGTTTTAAGGAACAGGTTAAAAAGAAAATCCTAATGTGATTTTTTTATAATGTGTTTATTCTTTATCTTATCCTAGTGACTAAAATCTTCTCCATGGCTGGACCCCAAATAATATTCCTTTACGTGCTAAGTGGTATCTAGAGAGTGGGATAGGTTTAATAAATACCCTAATCCTAACGTGTACCCTAACCCTAACCCATACCCTAACCCTAACGCGTACCCTAACCCTAACCGAAACCCTAACCCTTACGCGTACCCTAACCCTAACCCAAACCCTAAGCCTAACACGTACGCTAATCCTAACCCGTACCCTAAACCAATCCCTAACCCTAAAACTAACCCTAACCCTAACCCTAACCCTAACCCTAACCCTAAACTACCCTTGACTGCTTTTGCCTCCTTTAGATTTCCTAAGCACTAGTGTTTTAAGGAACAGGTTAAAAAGAAAATCCTAATGTGATTTTTTTATAATGTGTTTATTCTTTATCTTATCCTAGTGACTAAAATCTTCTCCATGGCTGGACCCCAAATAATATTCCTTTACGTGCTAAGTGGTATCTAGAGAGTGGGATAGGTTTAATAAATACCCTAATCCTAACGTGTACCCTAACCCTAACCCATACCCTAACCCTAACGCGTACCCTAACCCTAACCGAAACCCTAACCCTTACGCGTACCCTAACCCTAACCCAAACCCTAAGCCTAACACGTACGCTAATCCTAACCCGTACCCTAAACCAATCCCTAACCCTAAAACTAACCCTAACCCTAACCCTAACCCTAACCCTAACCCTAAACTACCCTTGACTGCTTTTGCCTCCATTAGATTTCCTTAGCACTAGTGTTTTAAGGAACAGGTTAAAAAGAAAATCCGAATGTGATTTTTTTATAATGTGTTTATTCTTTATCTTATCCTAGTGACTAAAATCTTCTCCATGGCTGGACCCCAAATAATATTCCTTTACGTGCTAAGTGGTATCTAGAGAGTGGGATAGGTTTAATAAATACCCTAATCCTAACGTGTACCCTAACCCTAACCCATACCCTAACCCTAACCCGTACCCTAACCCTAACCCAAACCCTAAGCCGTACCCTAACCCTAACCCTAACCCTAACCCCTACCCTACGCCGTACCCTCACCCGTACCCTATCCCATACCCTACGCCGTACCCTAACCTGTATCCTAAGCCGTACGCTAACCCTAACCAATACCCTACGCAGTACCCTCACCCATACCCTAACCCGTACCCTAACCCTAAACCTAACGCGAACCCATACCCTACAACGTACCCTCACACTTACCCTAAACCGTACCCTAAGCCGTATCCTAACCCTAACCCTAACCCTAAACTATACCTTACGCCCTGCCCTCACTTGTACCCTAACCCGTACCATAAGCCGTACCCTAACCCTAACCCTAACCCTATCCCTAACCCTAGCCCTACCCCTAACCCATAACCTACGCCGTACCCTCACCCATACCCTAACCCTTATCCTAAGCCGTTCCCTAACCCTAACCAATACCCTACGCAGTACCCTCACCCATACCGTCACCCGTACCCTAAGCCGTACCCTAACCGTAACCCTAACCCTAACCCTAACCCATACGCTATGCCGTACCCTCACCCGTACCCTAAACCGTATCCTAAGCCGTACCCTAACCCTAATCCTAACCCTAACCTATACCCTATGCCATACCCTCACCCGTACCCTAAGCCGTACCCTAACCCTAACCCTAACCCTAACCCATTCCCTACGCCGTACCCTAACCCGTACCCTAACCCGTATCCTAAGCCGTACCCTAACCCTAACCCTAACCTATACCCTACGCCGTACCCTCACCCGTACCCTAACCCGTACCCTAAGTCGTACCCTAACCCTAACCCTAACCCTAACACGTACGCTAATCCTAACCCGTACCCTAAACCACTCCCTAACCCTAACTCTAACGCTAACCCATACCCTACGCCGTACCCTCACCCGTACCCTAAACCGTACCCTAAGCCGTACCCTAACCCTAACCCTAACCCTAACCATAACCATAACCCTAACCCTAACCCTAACCCTAAACCGTACCCTAACCCTAACTCTAACCCTAACCCTAACCCTAACCCATACGCTATGCCGTACCCTCATCCGTACCCTAACCCGTATCCTAAGCCGTACCCTAACCCTAACCTTAACCCTAACCCCTACCCTATGCCGTACCCTCACCCGTACCCTAACCCCTACCCTAAGCTGTACCCTAACCCTAACCCTAACCGTAACCCTAACCCATACCCTACGCCGTACCCTAACCCATACCCTAAACTGTATCCTAAGCCGTACCCTAACCCTAACCAATACCCTACGCAGTACCCTCACCCGTACCCTAAACCGTACCCTAAGCCGTACCATAACCCTAACCCTAACCCTAGCCCTAACCCTAACCCATACCCTACGCCGTACCCTAACCTGTATCCTAAGCCGTACCCTAACCCTAACCAATACCCTACGCAGTACCCTCACCCATACCCTCACCGTACCCTAAGCCATACCCTAACCCTAACCCTAACGATAAGCCATACCCTACGCCGTACCCTCACCCGTACCCTAACCCGTATCCTAAGCCGTACCCTAACCCTAACCTTAACCCTAACCCCTACCCTATGCCGTACTCTCACCCGTACCCTAACCCGTACCCTAAGCTGTACCCTAACCCTAACCCTAACCGTAACCCTAACCCATACCCTACGCCGTACCCTAACCCATACCCTAAACCGTACCCTAAGCCGTACACTAAATCTAACCCTAACCCTAAACTATACCTTACGCCCTACCCTCACTCGTAACCTAACCCGTACCCTAAGACATACCCTAACCCTAACCCTAACCCTAACCCTAAACTATACCCTACGCCGTACCCTCACCCGTACCCTAAACCGTACCCTAAGCCGTACCCTAACCCTAACCCTAACTCTAACCCTTATCCATACCCTACGCGGTACACTAACCCGTACCCTAATCCGTATCCTAAGCCGTACCCTAACCCTAACCAGTACCCTACACAGTACCCTCACCCGTACCCTATCCCATACCCTAAGCCGTACCCTAACCCTAACCCTAACCCTAACCCTAATCCTAATACCTACCCTACGCCGTACCCTCACCCGTACCCTATTCCATACCCTAATCCGTACCCTAACCCTAACACTAACACTAACCCTAACCCTAACACTAAACTACCCTTGACTGCTTTTGCCTCCATTAGATTTCCTAAGCACTAGTGTTTTAAGGAACAGGTTAAAAAGAAAATCCTAATGTGATTTTTTTATAATGTGTTTATTCTTTATCTTATCCTAGTGACTAAAATCTTCTCCATGGCTGGACCCCAAATAATATTCCTTTACTTGCTAAGTGGTATCTAGAGAGTGGGATAGGTTTAATAAATACCCTAATCCTAACGTGTACCCTAACCCTAACCCATACCCTAACCCTAACGCGTACCCTAACCCTAACCCAAACCCTAACCCTAACACGTACGCTAATCCTAACCCGTACCCTAAACCAATCTCTAACCCTAACCCTAACGCTAACCCATACCTACGCCGTACCCTCACCCGTACCATAACCCGTACCCTAACCCGTACCCTAACCCTAACCCTAACCCTAACCCATACCCTACAACGTACCCTCACAGTTACCCTAAACCGTACCCTAAGCCGTATCCTAAATCTAACCCTATCCCTAAACTATACCTTACGCCCTACCCTCACTCGTACCCTAACCCGTACCCTAACCCTTATCCTAAGCCGTACCCTAACCCTAACCAATACCCTACGCAGTACGCTCACCCATACCCTCACCCGTAACCTAAGCCGTACCCTAACCCTAACCCTAACCCTAACCCTAACCCTAACCCATACGCTACGCCGTACCCTCACCCGTACCCTAACCCGTACCCTAAGCCGTACCCTAACCCTAACCGTAACCCTAACCTATACCCTACGCCGTACCCTCACCCGTACCCTAACCCCTACCCTAAGCCGTACCCTAACCCTAACCCTAACCCTAACCCTAACACGTACGCTAATCCTAACCCGTACCCTAAACCAATCTCTAACCCTAACCCTAACGCTAACCCATACCTACGCCGTACCCTCACCCGTACCCTAACCCGTACCCTAACCCGTACCCTAAGCCGTACCTAACCCTAACCCTAACCCTAACCCATACCATACAACGTATCCTCACACTTACCCTAAACCGTACCCTAAGCCGTACCTCAACCCTAACCCTAACCATAAACTATACCATACGCCCTACCCTCACTCGTACCCTAAACCGTACCCTAAGCCGTACCCGAAACCTAACTCTAAACCTAACACATACACTACGCCGTACCCTCACCCGTACCCTAACCCGTATCCTAAGCCGTACCCTAACCCTAACCCTAACCCTAACCTATACCCTACGCCGTACCCTCACCCGTACCCTAACCCGTATCCTAAGCCGTACCCTAACCCATACCCTACGCGGTACCCTAACCCGTACCCTAATCCGTATCGTAAGCCGTACCCTAACCCTAACCAATACCCTAGGCAGTACCCTCACCCGTACTCTCAATCGTACCCTAAGCCGTACCCTAACCCTAACCCTAACCCTAACCCTAACCCCTACCGTACGCAGTACCCTCACCCGTACCCTATCCCATACCCTAAGCCGTACCCTAACCCTAACACTAACCCTAACCCTAACCCCAACCCTAAACTACCCTTGACTGCTTTTGCCTCCATTAGATTTCCTAAGCACTAGTGTTTTAAGGAACAGGATAAAAAGAAAATCTTAATGTGATTTTTTTATAATGTGTTTATTCTTTATCTTATCCTAGTGACTAAAATCTTCTCCATGGCTGGACCCCAAATAATATTCCTTTAGGTGCTAAGTGGTATCTAGAGAGTGGGATAGGTTTAATAAATACCCTAATGCTAACGTGTACCCTAACCCTAACCCATACCCTAACCCTAAAGCGTACCCTAACTCTAACCCAAACCCTAACCCTAACATGTATGCTAATCCTAACCCGTACCCTAAACCAATCCCTAACCCTAAAACTAACCCTAACCCTAACCCTAACCCTAACCCTAAACTATACCTTACGCCCTACCCTCACTCATACCCTAACCCGTACCCTAAGCCGTACCCTAACCCTAACCCTAACCCTATCCCATAACCTACATGGTACTCTCACACGTACCCTAACGCGTACCCTAAGCTGTACCCTAACCCTAACCCTAACCGTAACCCTAACCCATACCCTACGCCGTACCCTAACCTGTATCCTAAGCCGTACCCTAACCCTAACCAATACCCTACGCAGTACCCTCACCCGTACCCTAATCCGTACCCTAAGCCGTACCCTAACCCTAACCCTAACCCGAACCCATACCCTACAACGTACCCTCACACTTACCCTAAACCGTACCCTAAGTCGTACACTAAATCTAACCCTAACCCTAAACTATACCTTACGCCCTACCCTCACTTGTACCCTAACCCGTGCCCTAAGCCGTACCCTAAGCCTAACCCTAACCCTAGCCCTACCCCTAACCCATACCCTACGCCGTACCCTCACACGCAACCTAACGCGTACCCTAAGCCGTACCCTAACCCTAACCCTAACACATACGCTATGCCGTACCCTCACCCGTACCCTAACCCGTATCCTAAGCCGTACCCTAACCCTAACCCTAACCCTAACCTATACCCTACGCCGTACCCTCTCCCGTACCCTAACCCGTACCCAAAGCCGTACCCTAACACTAACCCTAACCCTAACCCTAACCCATACCCTACGCGGTACCCTAACCCGTACCCTTATCCGTATCCTAAGCCGTGCCCTAACCCTAACCAATACCCTACGCAGTACCCTCACTCGTACCCTCAATCGTACCCTAAGCCGTACCCTAACCCTAACCCTAACCCTAACCCTAACCCCTACCGTACGCCGTACCCTCACCCGAACCCTATCCCATACCCTAATCCGTATCCTAACCCTAACACTAACCCTAACCCTAACTCCAACCCTAAACTACCCTTGACTGCTTTTGCCTCCATTAGATTTCCTAAGCACTAGTGTATTAAGGAACAGGATAAAAAGAAAATCTTAATGTGATTTTTTTATAATGTGTTTATTCTTTATCTTATCCTAGTGACTAAAATGTTCTCCATGGCTGGACCCCAAATAATATTCCTTTACGTGCTAAGTGGTATCTAGAGAGTGGGATAGGTTTAATAAATACCCTACTCTTAACGTGTACCCTAACCCTAACCCATACCCTAACCCTAACACGTACCCTAACCCTAACCCAAACACTAACCCTAACACGTACGCTAATCCTAACCCGTACCCTAAACCAAACCCTAACCCTAACCCTAACGCTAACCTATACCCTACGCCGTAACCTCACCCGTACCCTATCCGGACCCTAAGCCGTACCCTAACCCTAACCCTAACCCTATCCCATAACCTACGCGGTACTCTCACACGTACCCTAACGCGTACCCTAAGCCGTACCCTAACCCTAACCCATACCCTACGCCGTAACCGCACACGTATCCCAACACGTACCCTAAGCCGTACCCTAACCCTAACCCTAACCCTAACCCATACGCTATGCCGTACCCTCACCCGTACCCTAACCCATACCCTAAGCCGTACCCTAACCCTAACCCATACCCTACAACGTACCCTCACACTTACCCTAAACCGTACCCTAAGCCGTACCCGAAACCTAACCCTAACACATACACTACGCCGTACCCTCACCCGTACCCTAACACATACCCTACGCCGTACCCTAACCTGTATCCTAAGGCATACCCTAACCCTAATCAATACCCTACGCAGTACCCTCACCCGTACCCTAACCCGTACCCTAAGCCGTACCCTAACCCTAACCCTAACCCTGAACCATACGCTCTGCCGTACCCTCACCCGTACCCTAAACCGTATCCTAAGCCGTACCCTAACCCTAACCTTAACCCTAACCCCTACCCTATGCTGTACTCTCACCCTTACCCCAACCCGTACCCTAAGCTCTACCCTAACCCTAACCCTAACCGTAACCCTAAACCATACCCTACGCCGTACCCTAACCCATACCCTAACCCGTATCCTAAGCCGTACCCTAACCCTAACCAATACCCTACACAGTACCCTCACCCGTACCCTCACCCGTACCCTAACCCATACTCTACGCCGTACCCTAACCTGTATCCTAAGCCGTACCCTAACCCTAACCCTAACCCGAACCCATACCCTACAACGTACCCTCACACTTACCCTAAACCGTACCCTAAGCCGTACCCTAAATCTAACCCTAACCCTAAACTATACCTTACGCCCTACCCTCACTCGTACCCTAATCCATACCCTAAGCCAAACCCTAACCCTAACCCTAACCCTAGCCCTACCCCTAACCCACACCGTATGCCGTACCCTCACACGTACCCTAACGCGTACCCTAAGCCGTACCCTAACCCTAACCCTAACCCTAGCACTAACCCTAACCCATACCCTACGCCGTACCCTAACCTGTATCCTAAGCCGTACCCTAACCCTAACCAATACAATACGCAGTACCCTCACCCGTACCCTCAATCGTACCCTAAGCCGTACCCTAACCCTAACCCTAACCCTAACCCTAACCCATACGCTATGCCGTACCCTCACCCGTACCCTAACCCGTATCCTAAGCCGTACCCTAACCCTAACCCTAACCCTAACCTATACCCTACGCCGTACCCTCACCCGTACCCTAACCCGTATCCTAAGCCGTACCCTAACCCTAACCCTAACCCATACCCTACGCGGTACCCTCACCCGTACCCTAAACCGTACCCTAAGCCGTACCCTAACCCTAACCCTAACCCTAGCCCTAACCCTAACCCATACCCTACGCCGTACCCTAACCTGTATCCTAAGCCGTACCCTAACCCTAACCAATACCCTACGCAGTACCCTCACCCGTACCCTAAACCGTACCCTAAGCCGTACCATAACACTAACCCTAACCCGAAACCATACCCTACAACGTACCCTCACACTTACCCTAAACCGTACCCTAAGTCGTACCCTAAATCTAACCCTAACCCTAAACTATACCTTACGCCCTACCCTCACTCGTACCCTATCCCATACCCTAAGCCGTACCCTAACCCTAACACTAACCCTAACCCTAACCCCAACCCTCAACTACCCTTGACTGCTTTTGCCTCCATTAGATTTCCTAAGCACTAGTGTATTAAGGAACAGGATAAAAAGAAAATCTTAATGTGATTTTTTAATAATGTGTTTATTCTTTATCTTATCCTAGTGACTAAAATCTTCTCCATGGCTGGACCCCAAATAATATTCCTTTACGTGCTAAGTGGTATCTAGAGAGTGAGATAGGTTTAATAAATACCCTAATCCTAACGTGTACACTAACCCTAACACATACCCTAACCCTAACGCGTACCCTAACCCTAACCCAAACACTAACCCTAACACGTACGCTAATCCTAACCCGTACCCTAAACCAAACCCTAACCCTAACCCTAACGATAACCCATACCCTACGCCGTACCCTCACCCGTACCCTAACCCGTATCCTAAGCCGTACCCTAACCCTAACCTTAACCCTAACCCTTATCCATACCCTACGCGGTACACTAACCCGTACCCTAATCCGTATCCTAAGCCGTACCCTAACCCTAACCAGTACCCTACACAGTACCCTCACCCGTACCCTATCCCATACCCTAAGCCGTACCCTAACCCTAACCCTAACCCTAACCCTAATCCTAATACCTACCCTACGCCGTACCCTCACCCGTACCCTATTCCATACCCTAATCCGTACCCTAAACCTAACACTAACACTAACCCTAACCCTAACACTAAACTACCCTTGACTGCTTTTGCCTCCATTAGATTTCCTAAGCACTAGTGTTTTAAGGAACAGGTTAAAAAGAAAATCCTAATGTGATTTTTTTATAATGTGTTTATTCTTTATCTTATCCTAGTGACTAAAATCTTCTCCATGGCTGGACCCCAAATAATATTCCTTTACTTGCTAAGTGGTATCTAGAGAGTGGGATAGGTTTAATAAATACCCTAATCCTAACGTGTACCCTAACCCTAACCCATACCCTAACCCTAACGCGTACCCTAACCCTAACCCAAACCCTAACCCTAACACGTACGCTAATCCTAACCCGTACCCTAAACCAATCTCTAACCCTAACCCTAACGCTAACCCATACCTACGCCGTACCCTCACCCGTACCATAACCCGTACCCTAACCCGTACCCTAAGCCGTACCTAACCCTAACCCTAACCCTAACCCATACCCTACAACGTACCCTCACACTTACCCTAAACCGTACCCTAAGCCGTATCCTAAATCTAAACCTATCCCTAAACTATACCTTACGCCCTACCCTCACTCGTACCCTAACCCGTACCCTAAGCCATACCCTAAACCTAACCCTAACCCTAGCCCTACCCCTAACCCATACCCTACGCCGTACCCTCACACGTACCCTAACGCGTACCATAAGCCGTACCCTAACCCTAACCCTAACACTAACCCTAACCCATACGCTATGCCGTACCCTCACCCGTACCCTAACCCGTATCCTAAGCCGTACCCTAACCCTAACCCTAACCCTAACCTATACCCTACGCCGTACCCTCACCCGTACCCTAACCCCTACCCTAAGCCGTACCCTAACCCTAACCCTAACCCTAACCCTAACACGTACGCTAATCCTAACCCGTACCCTAAACCAATCTCTAACCCTAACCCTAACGCTAACCCATACCTACGCCGTACCCTCACCCGTACCCTAACCCGTACCCTAACCCGTACCCTAAGCCGTACCTAACCCTAACCCTAACCCTAACCCATACCCTACAACGTATCCTCACACTTACCCTAAACCGTACCCTAAGCCGTACCTCAACCCTAACCCTAACCATAAACTATACCATACGCCCTACCCTCACTCGTACCCTAAACCGTACCCTAAGCCGTACCCGAAACCTAACTCTAAACCTAACACATACACTACGCCGTACCCTAACCCGTACCCTAACCCTTATCCTAAGCCGTAACCTAACCCTAACCAATACCCTACGCAGTACCCTCACCCATACCCTCACCCGTACCCTAAACCGTACCCTAACCCTAACCCTAACCCTAACCCTAACCCTAACCCATACGCTATGCCGTACCCTCACCCGTACCCTAACACGTATCCTAAGCCGTACCCCAACCCTAACCTTAACCCTAACCCCTACCCTATGCTGTACTCTCACCCGTACCCCAACCCGTACCCAAAGCTGTACCCTAACCCTAACCCTAACCGTAACCCTAACCTATACCCTACGCCGTACCCTAACCCATACACTAACCCGTATCCTAAGCCGTACCCTAACCCTAACCAATACCCTACACAGTACCCTCACCCGTACCCTCACCCATATCCTAACCCATACCCTACGCCATACCCTAACCTGTATCCTAAGCCGTACCCTAACCCTAACCAATACAATACGCAGTACCCTCACCCGTACCCTCAATCGTACCCTAAGCCGTACCCTAACCCTAACCCTAACCCTAACCCTAACCCATACGCTATGCCGTACCCTCACCCGTACCCTAACCCGTATCCTAAGCCGTACCCTAACCCTAACCCTAACCCTAACCTATACCCTACGCCGTACCCTCACCCGTACCCTAACCCGTATCCTAAGCCGTACCCTAACCCTAAACCTAACCCATACCCTACGCGGTACCCTAACCCGTACCCTAATCCGTATCGTAAGCCGTACCCTAACCCTATCCAATACCCTAGGCAGTACCCTCACCCGTACTCTCAATCGTACCCTAAGCCGCACCCTAACCCTAACCCTAACCCTAACCCTAACCCCTACCGTACGCAGTACCCTCACCCGTACCCTATCCCATACCCTAAGCCGTACCCTAACCCTAACACTAACCCTAACCCTAACCCCAACCCTAAACTACCCTTGACTGCTTTTGCCTCCATTAGATTTCCTAAGCACTAGTGTTTTAAGGAACAGGATAAAAAGAAAATCTTAATGTGATTTTTTTATAATGTGTTTATTCTTTATCTTATCCTAGTGACTAAAATCTTCTCCATGGCTGGACCCCAAATAATATTCCTTTACATGCTAAGTGGTATCTAGAGAGTGGGATAGGTTTAATAAATACCCTAATGCTAACGTGTACCCTAACCCTAACCCATACCCTAACCCTAAAGCGTACCCTAACTCTAACCCAAACCCTAACCCTAACATGTATGCTAATCCTAACCCGTACCCTAAACCAATCCCTAACCCTAAAACTAACCCTAACCCTAACCCTAACCCTAACCCTAAACTATACCTTACGCCCTACCCTCACTCATACCCTAACCCGTACCCTAAGCCGTACCCTAACCCTAACCCTAACCCTATCCCATAACCTACATGGTACTCTCACACGTACCCTAACGCGTACCCTAAGCTGTACCCTAACCCTAACCCTAACCGTAACCCTAACCCATACCCTACGCCGTACCCTAACCTGTATCCTAAGCCGTACCCTAACCCTAACCAATACCCTACGCAGTACCCTCACCCGTACCATAATCCGTACCCTAAGCCGTACCCTAACCCTAACCCTAACCCGAACCCATACCCTACAACGTACCCTCACACTTACCCTAAACCGTACCCTAAGTCGTACCCTAAATCTAACCCTAACCCTAAACTATACCTTACGCCCTACCCTCACTTGTACCCTAACCCGTGCCCTAAGCCGTACCCTAAGCCTAACCCTAACCCTAGCCCTACCCCTAACCCATACCCTACGCCGTACCCTCACACGCAACCTAACGCGTACCCTAAGCCGTACCCTAACCCTAACCCTAACACATACGCTATGCCGTACCCTCACCCGTACCCTAACCCGTATCCTAAGCCGTACCCTAACCCTAACCCTAACCCTAACCTATACCCTACGCCGTACCCTCTCCCGTACCCTAACCCGTACCCAAAGCCGTACCCTAACACTAACCCTAACCCTAACCCTAACCCATACCCTACGCGGTACCCTAACCCGTACCCTTATCCGTATCCTAAGCCGTGCCCTAACCCTAACCAATACCCTACGCAGTACCCTCACTCGTACCCTCAATCGTACCCTAAGCCGTACCCTAACCCTAACCCTAACCCTAACCCTAACCCCTACCGTACGCCGTACCCTCACCCGAACCCTATCCCATACCCTAATCCGTATCCTAACCCTAACACTAACCCTAACCCTAACTCCAACCCTAAACTACCCTTGACTGCTTTTGCCTCCATTAGATTTCCTAAGCACTAGTGTATTAAGGAACAGGATAAAAAGAAAATCTTAATGTGATTTTTTTATAATGTGTTTATTCTTTATCTTATCCTAGTGACTAAAATGTTCTCCATGGCTGGACCCCAAATAATATTCCTTTACGTGCTAAGTGGTATCTAGAGAGTGGGATAGGTTTAATAAATACCCTACTCTTAACGTGTACCCTAACCCTAACCCATACCCTAACCCTAACACGTACCCTAACCCTAACCCAAACACTAACCCTAACACGTACGCTAATCCTAACCCGTACCCTAAACCAAACCCTAACCCTAACCCTAACGCTAACCTATACCCTACGCCGTAACCTCACCCGTACCCTATCCGGACCCTAAGCCGTACCCTAACCCTAACCCTAACCCTATCCCATAACCTACGCGGTACTCTCACCCGTACCCTAACGCGTACCCTAAGCCGTACCCTAACCCTAACCCATACCCTACGCCGTAACCGCACACGTATCCCAACACGTACCCTAAGCCGTACCCTAACCCTAACCCTAACCCTAACCCATACGCTATGCCGTACCCTCACCCGTACCCTAACCCATACCCTAAGCCGTACCCTAACCCTAACCCATACCCTACAACGTACCCTCACACTTACCCTAAACCGTACCCTAAGCCGTACCCGAAACCTAACCCTAACACATACACTACGCCGTACCCTCACCCGTACCCTAACCCATACCCTACGCCATACCCTAACCTGTATCCTAAGGCATACCCTAACCCTAATCAATACCCTACGCAGTACCCTCACCCGTACCCTAACCCGTACCCTAAGCCGTACCCTAACCCTAACCCTAACCCTGAACCATACGCTCTGCCGTACCCTCACCCGTACCCTAAACCGTATCCTAAGCCGTACCCTAACCCTAACCTTAACCCTAACCCCTACCCTATGCTGTACTCTCACCCTTACCCCAACCCGTACCCTAAGCTCTACCCTAACCCTAACCCTAACCGTAACCCTAAACCATACCCTACGCCGTACCCTAACCCATACCCTAACCCGTATCCTAAGCCGTACCCTAACCCTAACCAATACCCTACACAGTACCCTCACCCGTACCCTCACCCGTACCCTAACCCATACTCTACGCCGTACCCTAACCTGTATCCTAAGCCGTACCCTAACCCTAACCCTAACCCGAACCCATACCCTACAACGTACCCTCACACTTACCCTAAACCGTACCCTAAGCCGTACCCTAAATCTAACCCTAACCCTAAACTATACCTTACGCCCTACCCTCACTCGTACCCTAATCCATACCCTAAGCCATACCCTAACCCTAACCCTAACCCTAGCCCTACCCCTAACCCACACCCTATGCCGTACCCTCACACGTACCCTAACGCGTACCCTAAGCCGTACCCTAACCCTAACCCTAACCCTAGCACTAACCCTAACCCATACCCTACGCCGTACCCTAACCTGTATCCTAAGCCGTACCCTAACCCTAACCAATACCCTACGCAGTACCCTCACCCGTACCCTCAATCGTACCCTAAGCCGTACCCTAACCCTAACCCCTACCGTACGCCGTACCCTCACCCGTACCCTATCCCATACCCTAAGCCGTACCTTAACTCTAACACTAACCCTAACCCTAACCCCAACCCTAAACTACCCTTGACTGCTTTTGCCTCCATTAGATTTCCTAAGCACTAGTGTTTTAAGGAACAGGATAAAAAGAAAATCCTAATGTGATTTTTTTATAATGTGTTTATTCTTTATCTTATCCTAGTGACAAAAATCTTCTCCATGGCTGGACCCCAAATAATATTCCTTTACGTGCTAAGTGGTATCTAGAGAGTGGGATAGGTTTAATAAATACCCTAACCCTAACGCGTACCCTAACCCTAACCCAAACCCTAACCCTAACACGTACGCTAATCCTAACCCGTACCCTAAACCAATCCCTAACCCTAACCCTAACGCTAACCCATACCCTACGCCGTACACTCACCCGTACCCTAAACCGTACCCTAAGCCGTACCCTAACCCTAACCCTAACTCATACCCTACAATGTATCCTCACACTTACCCTAAACCGTACCCTAAGCCGTACCTTAACCCTAACCCTAACCGTAAACTATACCTTACACCCTACCCTCACTCGTTCCCTAAACCGTACCCTAACCCGTACCCTAAACCTAACCCTAACCCTAGCCCTAACCCTATCCCATAACATACGCGGTACTCTCACACGTAACCTAACGCGTACCCTAAGCCGTACCCTAACCCTAACCCATACCCTACGCCGTAACCGCACACGTATTCCAACCCGTACCCTAAGCCGTACCCTAACCCTAACCCTAACCCTAACCCATACGCTATGCCTTACCCTCACCCGTACCCTAACCCCTACCCTAAGCCGTACCCTAACCCTAACCCTAACCCTAACCCTAACCCATATCCTACAACGTACCCTCACACTTACCCTAAACTGTAGCCTAAGCCGTACCCTAAACCTAGCCCTAACACATACACTACGCCGTACCCTAACCCGTACCCTCACCCTTATCCTAAGCCGTAACCTAACCCTAACCAATACCCTACGCAGTACCCTCACCCATACCCTCACCCGTACCCTAAGCCGTACCCTAACCCTAACCCTAACCCTAACCGTAACCCATACGCTATGCCGTACCCTCACCCGTACCCTAACCCGTATCCTAAGCCGTACCCTAACCCTAACCTTAACCCTAACCCCTACCCTAACCCTAACCTTAACCCTAACCCCTACCCTATGCCATACTCTCTCCCGTACCCTAACCCGTACCCTAAGCTGTACCCTAACCCTAACCCTAACCGTAACCCTAACCCATACCCTACGCCGTACCCTAACCCATACCCTAAACCGTATCCTTAGCCGTACCCTAACCCTAACCCTAACCCGAACACATACCCTACAACGTACCCTCACACTTACCCTAAACCGTACCCTAAGCCGTACACTAAATCTAACCCTAATCCTAAACTATACCTTACGCCCTACCGTCACTCGTACCCTAACCCGTGCCCTAAGCCGTACCCTAAGCCTAACCCTAACCCTAGCCCTACCCCTAACCCATACCCTACGCCGTACCCTCACACGTACCCTAACGCGTACCCTAAGCCGTACCCTAACCCTAACCCTAACCCATACGCTATGCCGTACCCTCACCCGTACTCTAACCCGTATCCTAAGCCGTACCCTAACCCTAACCCTAACCCTAACCTATACCCTACGCCGTACCCTCTCCCGTACCCTAACCCGTACCCTAAGCCGTACCCTAACCCTAACCCTAACCCTAACCCTAACCCATACCCTACGCGGTACCCTAACCCGTACCCTAATCCGTATCCTAAGCCGTACCCTAACCCTAACCAATACCCTACGCAGTACCCTCACCCGTACCCTAAACCGTACCCTAACCCTAACACTAACCCTAACCCTAACCCCAACCCTAAACTACCCTTGACTGCTTTTGCCTCCATTAGATTTCCTAAGCACTAGTGTATTAAGGAACAGGATAAAAAGAAAATCTTAATGTGATTTTTTTATAATGTGTTTATTCTTTATCTTATCCTAGTGACTAAAATCTTCTCCATGGCTGGACCCCAAATAATATTCCTTTACGTGCTAAGTGGTATCTAGAGAGTGGGATAGGTTTAATAAATTCCCTAATCCTAACGTGTACCCTAACCCTAACCCATACCCTAACCCTAACGCGTACGCTAATCCTAACCCGTACCCTAAACCAATCCCTAACCCTAAAACTAACCCTAACCCTAACCCTAACCCTAACCCATACCCTACGCCGTACCCTCACCCGTACCCTAACCCGTACCCTAAGCCGTACCCTAACCCTAACCTTAACCCTAACCCCTACCCTATGCCGTACTCTCACCCGTACCCTAACCCGTACCCTAAGCTGTACCCTAACCCTGACCCTAACCGTAACCCTAACCCATACCCTACGCAGTACCCTCACCCGTACTCTCAATCGTACCCTAAGCCGTACCCTAACCCTAACCCTAACCCTAACCCTAACCCCTACCGTACGCCGTACCCTCACCCGTACCCTATCCCATACCCTAAGCCGTACCCTAACCCTAACACTAACCCTAACCCTAACCCCAACCCTAAACTACCCTTGACTGCTTTTGCCTCCATTAGATTTCCTAAGCACTAGTGTTTTAAGGAACAGGATAAAAAGAAAATCTTAATGTGATTTTTTTATAATGTGTTTATTCTTTATCTTATCCTAGTGACTAAAATCTTCTCCATGTCTGGACCCCAAATAATATTCCTTTACATGCTAAGTGGTATCTAGAGAGTGGGATAGGTTTAATAAATACCCTAATCCTAACGTGTACCCTAACCCTAACCCATACCCTAACCCTAACGCGTACCCTAACCCTAACCCAAACCCTAACCCTAACACGTACGCTAATCCTAACCCGTACCCTAAACCAATCCCTAACCCTAACCCTAACGCTAACCCATACCCTACGCCGTACCCTCACACTTACCCTAAACCGTACCCTAAGCCGTACCCCAAACCTAACTCTAACCCTAACACATACACTACGCCGTACACTAACCCGTACCCTAACCCTTATCCTAAGCCGTAACCTAACCCTAACCAATACCCTACGCAGTACCCTCACCCATACCCTCACCCGTACCCTAAGCCGTACCCTAACCCTAACCCTAACCCTAACCCTAACCCTAACACATACGCTATGCCGTACCCTCACCCGTACCCTAACCCGTATCCTAAGCCGTACCCCAACCCTAACCTTAACCCTAACCCCTACCCTATGCTGTACTCTCACCCGTACCCCAACCCGTACCCAAAGCTGTACCCTAACCCTAACCCTAACCGTAACCCTAACCCATACCCTACGCCGTACCCTAACCCATACACTAACCCGTATCCTAAGCCGTACCCTAACCCTAACCAATACCCTACACAGTACCCTCACCCGTACCCTCACCCATACCCTAACCCATACCCTACGCCGTACCCTAACCTGTATCCTAAGCCGTACCCTAACCCTAACCAATACAATACGCAGTACCCTCACCCGTACCCTCAATCGTACCCTAAGCCGTACCCTAACCCTAACCCTAACCGTAACCCTAACCCTAACCCCTACAGTACGCCGTACCCTCACCCGTATCCTATCCCATACCCTAAGCCGTACCCTAACCCTAACACTAACACTAACCCTAACGCCAACCCTAAACTATCCTTGACTGCTTTTGCCTCCATTAGATTTCCTAAGCACTAGTGTTTTAAGGAACAGGATAAAAAGAAAATCCTAATGTTATTTTTTTATAATGTGTTTATTCTTTATCTAATCCTAGTGACAAAAATCTTCTCCATGGCTGGACCCCAAATAATATTCCTTTACATGCTAAGTGGTATCTAGAGAGTGGGATAGGTTTAATAAATACCCTAATCCTAACGTGTACCCTAACCCTAACCCATACCCTAACCCTAACGCGTACCCTAACCCTAACCCAAACCCTAACCCTAACACGTACGCTAATCCTAACCCGTACCCTAAACCAATCCCTAACCCTAACGCTAACCCATACCTACGCCGTACCCTCACCCGTACCCTAACCCGTACCCTAACCCGTACCCTAAGCCGTACCTAACCCTAACCCTAACCCTAACCCATACCCTACAACGTATCCTCACACTTACCCTAAACCGTACCTAACCGTACCTCAACCCTAACCCTAACCATAAACTATACCATATGCCCTACCCTCACTCGTACCCTAAACCGTACCCTAACCCGTACCCTAACCCTAACCCTAACCCTAACCCTATCCCATAACCTAGGCGGTACTCTCACACGTACCCTAACGCGTACCCTAAGCCGTACCCTAACCCTAACCCATAGCCTACGCCGTAACCGCACACGTATCCCAACCCGTACCCTAAGCCTTACCCTAACCCTAACCCTAACCCTAACCCATACGCTATGCCTTACCCTCACCCGTACCCTAACCCATACCCTAAGCCGTACCCTAACCCTAACCCTAACCCATACCCTACAACGTACCCTCACACTTACCCTAAACCGTACCCTAAGCCGTACCCTAAACCTAACCCTAACCCTAACACATACAGTACACCGTACCCTAACCCGTACCCTAACCCTTATCCTAAGCCGTAACCTAACCCTAACCAATACCCTACGCAGTACTCTCACCCATACCCTCACCCGTACCCTAACCCTAACCCTAACCGTAACCCTAACCCATACCCTACGCCGTACCCTCACCCATACCCTAAACCGTATCCTTAGCCGTACCCTAACCCTAACCCTAACCCTAACCTATACCCTACGCCGTACCCTCTCCCGTACCCTAACCCGTACCCTAAGCCGTACCCTAACCCTAACCCTAACCCTAACCCTAACCCATACCCTATGCGGTACCCTAACCCGTACCCTAATCCGTATCCTAAGCCGTACCCTAACCCTAACCAATACCCTACGCTGTACCCTCACTCGTACCCTCAATCGTACCCTAAGCCGTACCCTAACCCTAACCCTAAACCTAACCCTAACCCCTACCGTACGCCGTACTCTCACCCGTACCCTATCCCATACCCTAATCCGTACCCTAACCCTAACACTAACCCTAACCCTAACCCCAACCCTAAACTACCCTCGACTGCTTTTGCCTCCATTAGATTTCCTAAGCACTAGTGTATTATGGAACAGGATAAAAAGAAAATCTTAATGTGATTTTTTTATAATGTGTTTATTCTTTATCTTATCCTAGTGACTAAAATCTTCTCCATGGCTGGACCCCAAATAATATTCCTTTACGTGCTAAGTGGTATCTAGAGAGTGGGACAGGTTTAATAAATACCCTAATCCTAACGTGTACCCTAACCCTAACCCATACCCTAACCCTAACACGTACCCTAACCCTAACCCAAACACTAACCCTAAAACGTACGCTAATCCTAACCCGTACCCTAAACCAAACCCTAACCCTAACCCTAACGCTAACCCATACCCTACGCCGTAACGTCACCCGTACCCTAACGCGTACTCTAAGCCGTACCCTAACCCTAACCCATACCCTACGCCGTAACCGCACACGTATCCCAACCCGTACCCTAAGCCGTACCCTAACCCTAACCCTAACCCATACGCTATGCCGTACCCTCACCCGTACCCTAACCCGTACCCTAAGCCGTACCCTAACCTTAACCCTAACCCTAACCCTAACCCATACCCTACAACGTACCCTCACACTTACCCTAAACCGTACCCTAAGCCGTACCCTAAACCTAACCCTAACCGTAACACATACACTACGCCGTACCCTAACCCTTACCCTAACCCTTATCCTAAGCCGTACCCTAACCCTAACCAATACCCTACGCAGTACCCTCACCCATACCCTCACCCGTACCCTAAGCCATACCCTAAACCTAACCCTAACACTAACCCTAACCCATACGCTATGCCGTACCCTCACCGGTACCCTAACCCGTATCCTAAGCCGTACCCTAACCCTAACTTTAACCCTAACCCCTACCCTATGCCGTACCCTCACCCATACCCTAACCCGTACCCTAAGCCGTACCCTAACCCTAACCCTAACCCTAACCCTAACCCCTACCGTACGCCGTACCCTCACCCGTACCCTATCCCATACCCTAAGCCGTACCCTAACCCTAACACTAACCCTAACCCTAACACCAACCCTAAACTACCCTTGACTGCTTTTGACTCCATTAGATTTCCTAAGCACTAGTGTTTTAAGGAACAGGATAAAAAGAAAATCCTAATGTGATTTTTTTATAATGTGTTTATTCTTTATCTTATCCTAGTGACAAAAATCTTCTCCATGGCTGGACCCCAAATAATATTCCTTTACGTGCTAAGTGGTATCTAGAGAGTGGGATAGGTTTAATAAATACCCTAACCCTAACGCGTACCATAACCCTAACCCAAACCCTAACCCTAACACGTACGCTAATCCTAACCCGTACCCTAAACCAATCCCTAACCCTAACCCTAACGCTAACCCATACCCTACGCCGTACCCTCACCCGTACCCTAAACCGTACCCTAAGACGTACCTTAACCCTAACCCTAACCGTAAACTATACCTTACACCCTAGCCTCACTCGTACCCTAACCCGTACCCTAAGCCGTACCTAACCCTAACCCTAACCCTAACCCATACCCTACAACGTATCCTCACACTTACCCTAAACCGTACCCTAAGCCGTACCTCAACCCTAACACTAACCATAAACTATACCATACGCCCTACCCTCACCCGTACCCTAACCCGTATCCTAAGCCGTACCCTAACCCTAACCTTACCCCTAACACCTACCCTATGCCGTACCCTCACCCGTACTCTAAACCGTACCCTAAGCTCTACCCTAACCCTAACCCTAACCGTAACCCTACCCATACCCTACGCCGTACCCTAACCTGTATCCTAAGCTGTACCCTAACCCTAACCAATACCCTACGCCGTACCCTCACCCGTACCCTAAACCGAACCCTAAGCCGTACCCTAACCCTAGCCCTACCCCTAACCCATACCCTACGCCGTACCCTCACATGTACCCTAACACCTACCCTAAGCCGTACCCTAACCCTAACCCTAACCCTAGCCCTAACCCTAACCCATACCCTACGCCGTACCCTCACACGTACCCTAACGCGTACCCTAAGCCGTAACCTAACCCTAACCCTAACCTATACCCTACGCCGTACCCTCACCCGTACCCTAACCCGTACCCTAAGCCGTACCCTAACCCTAATCCTAACCCTAACCCATACCCGACGCGGTACCCTAACCCGTACCCTAATCCGTATGCTAAGCCGTACCCTAACCCTAACCAATACCCTACGCAGTACCCTCACCCGTACCCTAACCCTAACCAATACCCTACGCAGTACCCTCACCCGTACCCTAAACCGTACCCTAAGCCGTACCCTAACCCTAACCCTAACCCTAAACCATTACCCTACAACGTATCCTCACACTTACCCTAAACCGTACCCTAAGCCGTACCTTAACCCTAACCCTAACTGTAAACTATACCTTACGCCCTACCCTCACTCGTACCCTAACCCGTACCCTAACCCGTACCCTAAACCTAACCCTAACCCTAGCCCTAACCCTATCCCATAACCTACACGGTACTCTCACACGTACCCTAACGCGTACCCTAAGCCGTACCCTAACCCTAACCCATACCCTACGCCGTAACCACACACGTATCCCAACCCGTACCCTAAGCCGTACCCTAACCCTAACCCATACCCTACGCCGTAACCGCACACGTATCCCAACCCGTAACCTAAACCGTACCCTAAGCCGTACCCTAACCCTAACCCTAACTCGAACCCATACCCTACAACGTAGCCTCACACTTACCCTAAACCGTACCCTAAGCTGTACCCTAAATCTAACCCTAACCCTAAACTACACCTTACGCCCTACCTTCACTCGTACCCTAACGCGTACCCTAAGCCGTACCCTAACCCTAACCCTAATACTAACCCTAACCCATACCCTACGCCGTACCCTCACCCGTACCCTAACCCCTACCCTATGCCGTACCCTAACCCTAACCCTCACACTTACCCTAAACCGTACCCTAAGCCGTACCCCAAACCTAACTCTAACCCTAACACATACACTATGCCGTACACTAACCCGTACCCTAACCCTTATCCTAAGCCGTAACCTAACCCTAACCAATACCCTACGCAGTACCCTCACCCATACCCTCACCCGTACCCTAAGCCGTACCCTAACCCTAACCCTAACCCTAACCCTAACCCTAACCCATACGCTATGCCGTACCCTCACCCGTACCCTAACCCGTATCCTAAGCCGTACCCCAACCCTAACCTTAACCCTAACCCCTACCCTATGCTGTACTCTCACCCGTACCCCAACCCGTACCCAAAGCTGTACCCTAACCCTAACCCTAACCGTAACCCTAACCCATACCCTACGCCGTACCCTAACCCATACACTAACCCGTATCCTAAGCCGTACCCTAACCCTAACCAATACCCTACGGAGTACCCTCACTCGTACCCTCAATCGTACCCTAAGCCGTACCCTAACCCTAACCCTAACCCTAACCCTAACCCCTACCGTATGCCGTACTCTCACCCGTACCCTATCCCATACCCTAATCCGTACCCTAACCCTAACACTAACCCTAACCCTAACCCCAACCCTAAACTACCCTTGACTGCTTTTGCCTCCATTAGATTTCCTAAGCACTAGTGTATTAAGGAACAGGATAAAAAGAAAATCTTAATGTGATTTTTTTATAATGTGTTTATTCTTTATCTTATCCTAGTGACTAAAATCTTCTCCATGGCTGGACCCCAAATAATATTCCTTTACGTGCTAAGTGGTATCTAGAGAGTGGGACAGGTTTAATAAATACCCTAATCCTAACGTGTACCCTAACCCTAACCCATACCCTAACCCTAACGCGTACCCTAACCCTAACCCAAACACTAACCCTAAAACGTACGCTAATCCTAACCCGTACCCTAAACCAAACCCTAACCCTAACCCTAACGCTAACCCATACCCTACGCCGTAACCTCACCCGTACCCTAACGCGTACTCTAAGCCGTACCCTAACCCTAAACCTAACCCTAACCCTAACCCATACCCTACGCCGTACCCTAACCCATACCCTAACCCGTATCCTAAGCCGTACCCTAACCCTAACCAATACCCTACACAGTACCCTCACACGTACCCTCACCCGTACCCTAACCCATACCCTATGCCGTACCCTAACCTGTATCCTAAGCCGTACCCTAACCCTAACCAATACCCTACGCAGTACCCTCACCTGTACCCTAAACCGTACCCTAAGCCGTACACTAAACCTCACCCTAACCCGAAGCCATACCCTACAACGTACCCTCACACTTACACTAAACCGTACCCTAAGCCGTACCCTAAATCTAACCCTAACCGTAAACTGTACCTTACGCCCTACCCTCAATCGTACCCTAATCCATACCCTAAGCCATACCCTAACCCTAACCCTAACCCTAGCCCTACCCCTAACCCATACCCTACGCCGTACCCTCACACGTACCCTAACGCGTACCCTAAGACGTACCCTAACCCTAACCCTAACCCTAGCACTAACCCTAACCCATACCCTACGCCGTACCCTAACCTGTATCCTAAGCCGTACCCTAACCCTAACCAATACCCTACGCAGTACCCTCACCCGTACCCTCAATCGTACCCTAAGCCGTACCCTAACCCTAACCCTAACCCTAACCCTAACCCTAACCCCTACCGTACGCCGTACCCTCACCCGTACCCTATCCCATACCCTAAGCCGTACCCGAACCCTAACACTAACCCTAACCCTAACCCCAACCCTAAACTACCCTTGACTGCTTTTGCCTCCATTAGATTTCCTAAGCACTAGTGTTTTAAGGAACAGGATAAAAAGAAAATCCTAATGTGATTTTTTTATAATGTGTTTATTCTTTATCTTATCCTAGTGACAAAAATCTTCTCCATGGCTGGACCCCAAATAATATTCCTTTACGTGCTAAGTGGTATCTAGAGAGTGGGATAGGTTTAATAAATACCCTAACCCTAACGCGTACCCTAACCCTAACCCAAACCCTAACCCTAACACGTACGCTAATCCTAACCCGTACCCTAAACCAATCCCTAACCCTAACGCTAACCCATACCTACGCCGTACCCTCACCCGTACCCTAACCCGTACCCTAACCCGTACCCTAAGCCGTACCTAACCCTAACCCTAACCCTAACCCATACCCTACAACGTATCCTCACACTTACCATAAACCGTACCCTAACCGTACCTCAACCCTAACCCTAACCATAAACTATACCATACGCCCTACCCTCACTCGTACCCTAAACCGTACCCTAACCCGTACCCTAACCCTAACCCTAACCCTAACACTAACCCTATCCCATAACCTAGGCGGTACTCTCACACGTACCCTAACGCGTACCCTAAGCCGTACCCTAACCCTAACCCATAGCCTATGCCGTAACCGCACACGTATCTCAACCTGTACCCTAAGCCGTACTCTAACCCTAACCCTAACCCTAACCCATACGCTATGTCGTACCCTCACCCGTACCCTAACCCGTACCCTAAGCCGTACCCTAACCCTAACCCTAACCCTAACCCTAATCGATACCCTACAACGTACCCTCACACTTACCCTAAACCGTACCCTAAGCCGTACCCCAAACCTAACTCTAACCCTAACACATACACTACGCAGTACCCTAACCCGTACCCTAACCCTTATCCTAAGCCGTAACCTAACCCTAACCAATACCCTACGCAGTACCCTCACCCATACCCTCACCCGTACCCTAAGCCGTACCCTAACCCTAACCCTAACCCTAACCCTAACCCTAACCCATACGCTATGCCGTACCCTCACCCGTACCCTAACCCGTATGCTAAGCCGTACCCCAACCCTAACCTTAACCCTAACCCCTACCCTATGCCGTACTCTCACCCGTACCCCAACCCGTACCCAAAGCTGTACCCTAACCCTAACCCTAACCGTAACCCTAACCCATACCCTACGCCGTACCCTAACCCATACACTAACCCGTATCCTAAGCCGTACCCTAACCCTAACCAATACCCTACACAGTACCCTCACCCGTACCCTCACCCATACCCTAACCCATACCCTACGCCGTACCCTAACCTGTATCCTAAGCCGTACCCTAACCCTAACCAATACAATACGCAGTACCCTCACCCGTACCCTCAATCGTACCCTAAGCCGTACCCTAACCCTAACTCTAACCGTAAGCCTAACCCTAACCCCTACAGTACGCCGTACCCTCATCCGTACCCTATCCCATACCCTAAGCCATACCCTAACCCTAACACTAACCCTAACCCTAACCCCAACCCTAAACTATCCTTGACTGCTTTTGCCTCCATTAGATTTCCTAAGCACTAGTGTTTTAAGGAACAGGATAAAAAGAAAATCCTAATGTTATTTTTTTATAATGTGTTTATTCTTTATCTTATCCTAGTGACAAAAATCTTCTCCATGGCTGGACACCAAATAATATTCCTTTACGTGCTAAGTGGTATCTAGAGAGTGGGATAGGTTTAATAAATACCCTAACCCTAACGCGTACCCTAACCCTAACCCAAACCGTAACCCTAACACGTACGCTAATCCTAACCAATACCCTATACCAATCCCTAACCCTAACCCTAACGCTAACCCATACCCTACGCCGTACCCTCACCCGTACCCTAAACCGTACCCTAAGACGTACCCTAACCCTAACCCTAACCCATACCCTACAACGTATCCTCACACTTACCCTAAACCGTACCCTAAGTCGTTCCTTAACCCTAACCCTAACCGTAAACTATACCTTACACCCTACCCTCACTCGTACCCTAAACCGTACCCTAACCCGTACCCTAACCCTAACCCTATCCCTAGCCCTAACCCTATCCCATAACCTACGCGGTACTCTCACACGTACCCTAACGCGTACCCTAAGCCCTACCCTAACCCTAACCCATACCCTACGCCGTAACCGCACACGTATCCCAACCCGTACCCTAAGCCGTACCCTAACCCTAACCCTAACCCATACGCTATGCATTACCCTTACCCGTACCCTAACCCATACCCTAAGCCGTACCCTAACCCTAACCCTAACCCATACCCTACAACGTACCCTCACACTTACCCTAAACCGTACCCTAAGCCGTACCCTAAACCTAACCCTAACCCTAACACATACAGTACACCGTACCCTAACCCGTACCCTAACCCTTATCCTAAGCCGTAACCTAACCCTAACCAATACCCTACGCAGTACTCTCACCCATACCCTCACCAGTACCCTAACCCTAACCCTAACCGTAACCCTAACCCATACCCTACGCCGTACCCTCACCCATACCCTAAACCGTATCCTTAGCCGTACCCTAACCCTAACGCTAACCCTAACCTATACCCTACACCGTACCCTCTCCCGTACCCTAACCCGTACCCTAAGCCGTACCCTAACCCTAACCCTAACCCTAACCCTAACCCATACCCTATGCGGTACCCTAACCCGTACCCTAATCCGTATCCTAAGCCGTAACCTAACCCTAACCAATACCCTACACAGTACCCTCACTCGTACCCTCAATCGTACCCTAAGCCGTACCCTAACCCTAACCCTAAACCTAACCCTAACCCCTACCGTACGCCGTACTCTCACCCGTACCCTATCCCATACCCTAATCCGTACCCTAACCCTAACACTAACCCTAACCCTAACCCCAACCCTAAACTACCCTTGACTGCTTTTGCCTCCATTAGATTTCCTAAGCACTAGTGTATTATGGAACAGGATAAAAAGAAAATCTTAATGTGATTTTTTTATAATGTGTTTATTCTTTATCTTATCCTAGTGACTAAAATCTTCTCCATGGCTGGACCCCAAATAATATTCCTTTACGTGCTAAGTGGTATCTAGAGAGTGGGACAGGTTTAATAAATACCCTAATCCTAACGGGTACCCTAACCCTAACCCATACCCTAACCCTAAGGCGTACCCTAACCCTAACCCAAACACTAACCCTAAAACGTACGCTAATCCTAACCCGTACCCTAAACCAAACCCTAACCCTAACCCTAACGCTAACCCATACCCTACGCCGTAACCTCACCCGTACCCTAACGCGTACTCTAAGCCGTACCCTAACCCTAACCCATACCCTACGCCGTAACCGCACACGTATCCCAACCCGTACCCTAAGCCGTACCCTAACCCTAACCCTAACCCATACGCTATGCCGTACCCTCACCCGTACCCTAACCCGTACCCTAAGCCATACCCTAACCTTAACCCTAACCCTAACCCTAACCCATACCCTACAACGTACCCTCACACTTACCCTAAACCGTACCCTAAGCCGTACCCTAACCCTAACCCTAACGCGAACCCATACCCTACAACTTACCCTCACACTTACCCTAAACCATACCCTAAGCTGTACCCTAAATCTAACCCTAACCCTAAACTATACCTTACGCCCTACCCTCACTCGTACCCTAACACGTACAGTAAGCCATACCCTAAACCTAACCCTAACCCGAGCCCTACCCCTAACCCATACCCTACGCCGTACCCTAACCTGTATCCTAAGCCGTACCCTAACCCTAACCCTAACCCTAACCCTAACCCTAACCCATACGCTATGCCGTACCCTCACCCGTACCCTAACCCGTATCCTAAGCCGTACCTCAACCCTAACCTTAACCCTAACCCCTACCCTATGCTGTACTCTCACCCGTACCCCAACCCGTACCCTAAGCTGTACCCTAACCCTAACCCTAACCGTAACCCTAACCCATACCCTACGCCGTAACCTAACCCATACCCTAACCCGTATCCTAAGCCGTACCCTAACCCTAACCAATACCCTACACAGTACCCTCACACGTACCCTCACCCGTACCCTAACCCATACCCTATGCCGTACCCTAACCTGTATCCTAAACCGTACCCTAACCCTAACCAATACCCTACGCAGTACCCTCACCTGTACCCTAAACCGTACCCTAAGCCGTACACTAAACCTAACCCTAACCCGAAGCCATACCCTACAACGTACCCTCACACTTACACTAAACCGTACCCTAAGCCGTACCCTAAATCTAACCCTAACCCTAAACTGTACCTTACGCCCTACCCTCAATCGTACCCTAATCCATACCCTAAGCCATACCCTAACCCTAACCCTAACCCTAGCCCTACCCCTAACCCATACCCTACGCCGTACCCTCACACGTACCCTAACGCGTACCCTAAGACGTACCCTAACCCTAACCCTAACCCTAGCACTAACCCTAACCCATACCCTACGCCGTACCCTCACACGTACCCTAACGCGTACCCTAAGACGTACCCTAACCCTAACCCTAACACTAACCCTAACCCTAACCCTAACCCTAAACTACGCTTGACTGCTTTTGCCTCCATTAGATTTCCTAAGCACTAGTGTTTTAAGGAACAGGTTAAAAAGAAAATCCTAATGTGATTTTTTTATAATGTGTTTATTCTTTATCTTATCCTAGTGACTAAAATCTTCTCCATGGCTGGACCCCAAATAATATTCCTTTACGTGCTAAGTGGTATCTAGAGAGTGGGATAGGTTTAATAAATACCCTAACCCTAACGCGTACCATAACCCTAACCCAAACCCTAACCGTAACACGTACGCTAATACTAACCCGTACCCTAAACCAATCCCTAACCCTAACCCTAACGCTAACCCATACCCTACGCCGTACCCTCACCCGTACCCTAAACCGTACCCTAAGACGTACCTTAACCCTAACCCTAACCGTAAACTATACCTTACACCCTAGCCTCACTCGTACCCTAACCCGTACCCTAAGCCGTACCTAACCCTAACCCTAACCCTAACCCATACCCTACAACGTATCCTCACACTTACCCTAAACCGTACCCTAAGCCGTACCTCAACCCTAACCCTAACCATAAACTATACCATACGCCCTACCCTCACTCGTACCCTAAACCGTATCCTAACCCGTACCCTAACCCTCAACCTAACCCTAACCTAACCCTATCCCATAACCTAGGCGGTACTCTCACACGTACCCTAACGCGTACCCTAAGCCGTACCCTAACCCTAACCCAGAGCCTATGCCGTAACCGCACACGTATCCCAACCTGTACCCTAAGTCGTACTCTAACCCTAACCCTAACCCATACGCTATGTCGTACCCTCACCCGTACCCTAACCCGTACCCTAAGCCGTACCCTAACCCTAACCCTAACCCTAACCCTAACCGATACCCTACAACGTACCCTCACACTTACCCTAAACAGTACCCTAAGCCGTACCCCAAACCTAACTCTAACCCTAACAGATACACTACGCAGTACCCTAACCCGTACCCTAACCCTTATCCTAAGCCGTAACCTAACCCTAACCAATACCCTACGCAGTACCCTCACCCATACCCTCACCCGTACCCTAAGCCTAACCCTAACCCTAACCCTAACCCTAACCCTATCCCATACGCTATGCCGTACCCTCACCCGTACCCTAACCCGTATCCTAAGCCGTACCCCAACCCTAACCTTAACCCTAACCTATACCCTACGCCGTACCCTCACACGTACCCTAACGCGTACCCTAAGTCGTACCCTAACCCTAACCCTAACCCTAACCCATACGCTATGCCGTACCCTCACCCGTACCCTAACCCGTATCCTAAGCCGTACCCTAACCCTAACCCTAACCCTAACCTATACCCTACGCCGTACCCTCACCCGTACCCTAACACGTACCCTAAGCCGTACCCTAACCCTAACCCTAACTCTAACCCTAACCCATACCCTACGCGGTACACTAACCCGTACCCTAATCCGTATCCTAAGCCGTACCCTAACCCTAACCAATACCCTACGCAGTACCCTCACCCGTACCCTCAATCGTACCTTAAGCGGTACCCTAACCCTGACTCTAACCCTAACCCTAACCCCTACCATACGCCGTACCCTCACCCGTACCCTATCCCATACCCTAAGCCGTACCCTATCCCTAACACTAACCCTAACCCTAACCCCAACTCTAAACTACCCTTGACTGCTTTTGCCTCCATTAGATTTCCTAAGCACTAGTGTTTTAAGGAACAGGATAAAAAGAAAATCTTAATGTGATTTTTTTATAATGTGTTTATTCTTTATCTTATCCTAGTGACTAAAATCTTCTCCATGGCTGGACCCCAAATAATATTCCTTTACGTGCTAAGTGGTATCTACAGAGTGGGATAGGTTTAATAAATACCCTAATCCTAACGTGTACCCTAACCCTAACCCATACCCTAACCCTAAAGCGTACCCTAACCCAAACCCTAACCCTAACACGTACGCTAATCCTAACCCGTACCCTAAACCAATCCCTAACCCTAACCCTAACGCTAACCCATACCCTAGGCCGTACCCTCACCCATACCCTAAACCGTAACCTAAGCCGTACCCTAACCCTAACCCTAACCCTATCCCATAACCTACGCGGTATTCTCACACGTACCCTAAACCGTACCCTAAGCCGTACCTTAACCCTAACACTAACCGTAAACTATACCTTACGCCCTACCCTCACTCGTACCCTAACCCGTACCCTAATCCGTACCCTAACCCTAACCCATACCCTATGCCGTAACCGCACACATATCCCAACCCGTACCATAAGACGTACCCTAAACCTAACCCTAACCCTAACCCATACGCTACGCCATACCCTCACCGTACCCTAACCCGTACCATAAGCCGTACCCTAACCCTAACCCTAACCCTAACCCATACACTACGCCGTACCCTAACCCGTACCCTAACACTTATCCTAAGCCGTACCCTAACCCTAACCAATACCCTACGCAGTACCCTCACCCGTACCCTCACCCGTACCCTAAGCCGTACCCTAACCCATACCCTAACCCGTATCCTAAGCCATACACTAACACTAACCAATACCCTACGAAGTCCCCTCACCCGTACCCTCACCCGTACCCTAACCCATACCCTACGCCGTACCCTAACATGTATCCTAAGCCGTACCCTAACCCTAACCAATACCCTACGCAGTACCCTCACCCGTACCCTAAACTGTACCCTAAGCCGTACCCTAACCCTAACCCTAACCCTAACCCTAACCCTAACCCTAACCAATACCCTACAAAGTACCCTCACCCATACCCTCACCCGTACCCTAAGCCGTACCCTAACCGTAACCCTAACCCTAAACCTAACCCTAACCCATACCCTACAACGTTCCCTCACACTTACCCTAAACCGTACCCTAAGCCGTACCCTAACCCTAACCCTAACCCTAGCCCTACCCCTAACCCATACCCTACAACGTACCCTCACACTTACCCTAAACCGTAACCTAAGCCATACCCTAACCCTAACCCCAACCCTAGCCCTACCCCTAACCCATACCCTACGCCGTACCATCACACGTACCCTAACGCGTACCCTAAGCCATACCCTAACCCTAACCCTAACCCTAGCCCTAACCCTAACCCATACCCTACGCCGTACCCTCACACGTACCCTAACCCGTACCCTAACCCGTACCCTAACCCTTATCCTAAGCCATAACCTAACCCTAACCCATACCCTACGCGGTACCCTCACCAGTACCCTCACCCGTACCCTAAGCCGTACCCTAACCCTAACCCTAACCCATACGCTATGCCGTACCCTCACCCGTACCCTAACCCGTATCCTAAGCCGTACCCTAACCCTAACCTTAACCCTAACCCCTACCCTATGCCGTACCCTCACCCGTACCCTCACCCGTATCCTAAGCCGTACCCTAACCCTAACCCTAACACTAACCTATACCCTACGCCGTACCCTCACCCGTACCCTAACCCATACCCTAAGCCGTACCCTAACCCTAACCCTAAGCCTAACCCTAACCCATACCCTACGCGGTACCCTAACCCGTACCCTAATCCGTATCCTAAGCCGTACCCTAACCCTAACCAATACCCTACGCCGTACCCTCACCCGTATCCTATTGTATTCCCTAAGCCGTACCCTAACCCTAACACTAACCCTAACCCTAAACCTAACCCTAACCTACCTTTGACTGCTTTTGCCTCCAGTAGATTTCCTAAGCACTAGTGTTTTAAGGAACAGGTTAAAAAAAAATCCTAATGTGATTTTTTATAATGTGTTTATTCTTTATCTTATCCTAGTGACAAAACTCTTCTCCATGGCTGGACCCCAAATAATATTCCTTTACGTGCTAAGTGGTATCTAGATTGTGGGATAGGTTTAATAAATACCATAATCCTAACGTGTACCCTAACCCTAACCCATACCCTAACCCTAATGCGTACCCTAACCCTAACCCTAACCCTAACCCTAACCCTAACCTATACCCTATGCCGTACCGTCACACGTACCCTAACCCGTACCCTAAACCGTACCCTAACCCTAACCCTAATGCTAACGAATACCCTACGCAGTACCCTCACCCGTACCCTCACCCGTACCCTAAACCGTACCCTAACCCTAACACTAATCCTAACCCTAACCCTAACCCTAAACTACCCTTGACTGCTTTTGCCTCCATTAGATTTCTTAAGCACTAGTGTTTTAAAGAACAGGTTAAAAAGAAAATCCTAATGTGATTTTTTTATAATGTGTTTATTCTTTATCTTATCCTAATGACAAAAATCTTCTCCATGGCTGGACCCCAAATAATGTTCCTTTACGTGCTAAGTGGTATCTAGAGAGTGGGATAGGTTTAATAAATACCATAATCCTAACGTGTACCATAACCCTAACCCATAACCTAACCCTAATGCGTACCCTAACCCTAACCCAAAACCTAACCCTAACACGTACGCTCATACTAACCCGTACCCTAAACCAATCCCTAACCCTAAAACAAATCCTAACCCTAACCCTAACCCTAACACTTACACCACGCCGTACCCTCACCCGTACCATAACAAATACCCTAAGCCGTACCCTAACCCTAACCCTAACCCTAACCCTAAACCTAACCCATACCCTACAAAGTAGCCTCACACTTACCCTAAACCGTACCCTAAGCCGTACCGTAACCCTAACCCTAACCTTAAATTATACCTTACGCCCTACCCTCACTCGTAGCCTAACCCGTACCCTAAGACGTACCCTAACACTAACCCTAACCCTAGCCCTAACCCTAACCCATACCCTACGTCGTACCCTCACACGTACCCTAACGCGTACCCAAAGCCGTACCCTAACCCTAACCCTAACCCTAACCCATATGCTACGCCATACCCTCACCCGTATTCTAACCCGTATCCTAAGCCGAACCCTAACACTAACCCTAACCCTAACCTATACCCTACGCCGTACCCTCACCCGTACCCTAATCCGTACCTTAAGCCATACCCTAACCCTAACCCTAACCCATACCCTACGCCGTACCGTAACTTGTATCCTAAGCCGTACACTAACCCTAACCAATACCCTACGCAGTACCCTCACCCGTACCCTCACCCGTACCGTAAGCCGTACCCTAACCCTAAACATAACCCTAACCCCTACCCTATGCCGTACCCTCACCCGTAACCTAACCCGTACCCTAAGCTGTACCCTAACCCTAACCCTAACCCTAACTTTAACCCTAACCCATACCCTACGCCGTACCCTAACCCGTACCCTAACCCGTATCCTAAGCCGTACCCTAACTCTAACAAATACCCTACGCAGTACCCTCACCCGTACCCTCACCCGTACCCTAAGCCGTACCCTAACCCTAACCCTAATCCTAACCCTAACCCTAACCCCTACCCTAAGCCGTACCATCACCCGTACCCTATCCCATACCCTACGCCGTACCCTAACTTGTATCCTAAGCCGTACACTAACCCTAACCAATACCCTACGCAGTACCCTCACCCATACCCTAACCCTTACCCTAAGCCGTACCCTAACCCTAACCCTAAACCTAACCCTAAATCATAGCCTACGCCGTACCGTAACCCGTACCCTAACCCTTACCCTAAGCCGTGCCCTAACCATAACCCTAACCCTAACCCATACGCTACGCCGTACCCTCACCCGTACCGTAACCCGTACCCTTAGCCGTACCCTAACCCTAACCCTAACCCATACCCTACAACGTACCGTCACACTTACCCTAAACCGTACCCTAAGCCGCACCCTAACCCTAAACCTAACCCTAAACTATACCTTACGCCCTACCCTCACTCGTACCCTAACCCGTACCCTAAGCCGTACCCTAACACTAATCCTAGCCTTAACCTTAACCCATACCCTACGCCGTACACTCACACGTACACTAACGCGTACCCTAAGCCGTACCCTAACCCTAACCCTAAACCTAACCCATACCCTACGCCGTAACCGCACACGTATACTAACCCGTACCCTAAGCCGTACCCTAACCCTAACCCTAACCCTAACCCTAACCTATACCCTACGCCGTACCCTCACACGTACCCTAACCCGTACCCTAAACAGTACCCTAACCCTAACCCTAACCCTAACCCATACCTTACGCCGTACCCTAACCCGTACCCTAACCCGTATCCTAAGCCGTACCCTAACCCTAACCAATACCCTACGCAGTACACTCACCCATACCCTCACCCGTACCCTAAGCCGTACCCTAACCCTAACCCTAACCCTATCCCTAACCCTAATCCCTACCCTACGCCGTACCCTCACCCGTAACCTATCCTATACCCTAAGACGTACACTAACCATAACACTAACCCTAACCCTAACCCTAACCCTAAACTACCCTTGACTGCTTTTGCCTCCATTAGATTTCCTAAGCACTAGTGTTTTAAGGAACAGGTTAAAAAGAAATTCCTAATGTGATTTTTTTATAATGTGTATATTCTTTATCTTATTCTAGTGACAAAAATCTTCTCCATGGCTGGACCCCAAATAATATTCCTTTACCTGCTAAGTGGTATCTAGAGAGTGGGATAGGTTTAATAAATACCCTAATCCTAACGTGTACCCTAACCCTAAACAATACCCTAACCCTAACGCGTACCCTAACCCTAACCCAAACCCTAACCCTAACACGTAGGCTCATCCTAACCCGTACCCTAAAACAATCCCTAACCCTAAAACAAATCCTAACCCTAACCCTAAACCTACCCCTACGCCGTACCCTCACCCGTACCATAACCCGTACCCTAAGCCGTACCCTAACCCTAACCATAACGCTAACCCTAACCCTAACCCATACCCTACAACGTACCCTCACACTTATCCTAAACTGTACCCTAAGCCGTACCCTAACCCTAACCCTAACCTTAAACTATAACTTACGCCCTACCCTCACTCGTACCCTAACCCGTACCCTAAGACGTACCCTAACCCTAACCCTAACCCTAACCCTAACCCTTAGCCGTACACTAACCCTAAACCTAAATCTATCCGATACCCTATGCCGTAACCGCACACGTATCCTATCTCGTACCCTAAGCCGTACCCTAACCCGTACCCTAACCCGTATCCTAAGACGTACCCTAACCCTAACCAATACCCTACGCAGTACCCCCACCCATACCCTCACCCGTACCATAAGCCGTACCCTAAGCCGTACCTTAACCCTAACCCTAACCCTAAACTATACCTTACGCCCTACCCTCACTCGTACACTAACTCGTACCCTAAGCCGTACCCTAACCCTAACCCTAGCCCTAACCTTAACCCATACCCTACGCCGTACCCTCACACGTACACTAACTCGTACCCTAAGCCGTACCCTAACCCTAACACTAAACCTAACCCTAACCCTAACCCTAACCCTAAACTACCCTTGACTGCTTTTGCCTCCATTAGATTTCCTAAGCACTAGTGTTTTAAGGAACAGGATAAAAAGGAAATCCTAATGTGATTTTTTTATAATGTGTTTATTCTTTATCTTATCCTAGTGACTAAAATCTTCTCCATGGCTGGACCCCAAATAATATTCATTTACGTGCTAAGTGGTATCTAGAGAGTGGGATAGGTTTAATAAATACCCTAATCCTAAAGTGTACCTTAACCCTAAACCATACCCTAACCCTAACGCGTACCCTAACCCTAACCCAAACCCTAACCCTAACACGTATGCTAATCCTAACCCGTACCCTAAACCAATCCCTAACCCTAAAACTAACCCTAACCCTAACCCTAACCTATACCCTACGCCGTACCCTCACCCGTACCCTAACCCGTACCCTAACCCGTACCCTAACCCTTATCCTAAGCCATAACCTAACCCTAACCCATACCCTACGCGGTACCCTCACCCGTACCCTCAACCGTAACCTAAGCCGTACCCTAACCCTAACCCTAACCCTAACCCTAACCCTAACCCATACGCTATGCCGTACCCTCACCCGTACCCTAACCCGTATCCTAAGCCATACCCTAACCCTAACCTTAACCCTAACCCCTACCCTATGCCCTACCCTCACCCGTACCCTAAACCGTACCCTAAGCCGTACCCTAACCCTAACCCTAACCCGAACCCATACCCTACAACGTACCCTCACACTTACCCTAAACCGTACCCTAAGCCGTACCCTAAATCTAACCCTAACCCTAAACTATACCTTACGCCCTACCCTCACTCGTACCCTAACCCGTACCCTAAGCCATACCCTAACCCTAACCCTAACCCTAGCCCTAACCCTAACCCATACCCTACGCCGTACCCTCACACGTACGCTAACGCGTATCCTAAGCCGTACCCTAACCCTAACCCTAACCCTAGCCCTAACCCTAACCCATACCCACGCCGTACCCTCACCCGTATCCTAAGCCGTACCCTAATCCTAACCCTAACCCTAACCTAACCCATACGCTATGCCGTACCCTCACCCGTACCCTAACCCGTATCCTAAGCCATACCCTAACCCTAACCTTAACCCTAACCCCTACCCTATGCCGTACCCTCTCCCGTACCCTAACCCATACCCTAAGCTGTACCCTGACCCTAACCCTAACCGTAACCCTAACCCATACCCTACGCCGTACCCTAACCCATACCCTAACCCGTATCCTAAGCCGTACCCTAACCCTAACCAATACCCTACGCAGTCCCCTCACCCGTACCCTCACCCGTACCCTAACCCATACCCTACGCCGTTCCCTAACATGTATCCTAAGCCGTACCCTAAACCCAACCCTAACCCTAGACCTAACCCTAACCCATACCCACGCCGTACCCTCACACGTACCCTAACGCGTACCCTAAGCCATACCCTAACCCTAACCCTAACCCTATCCCATACGCTATGCCGTACCCTCACCCGTACCCTAACCCGTATCCTAAGCCGTACCCTAACCCTAACCCTAACCCTAACCCATACGCTATGCCGTACCCTCACCCGTACCCTAACCCGTATCCTAAGCCGTACCTTAACCCTAATCATAACCCTAACCTATACCCTACGCCGTACCCTCACACGTACCCTAACGCGTACCCTAAGTCGTACCCTAACCCTAACCCTAACCCTAACCCATACGCTATGCCGTACCCTCACCCGTACCCTAACCCGTATCCTAAGCCGTACCCTAACCCTAACCCTAACCCTAACCTATACCCTACGCCGTACCCTCACCCGTACCCTAACACGTACCCTAAGCCGTACCCTAACCCTAACCCTAACTCTAACCCTAACCCATACCCTACGCGGTACACTAACCCGTACCCTAATCCGTATCCTAAGCCGTACCCTAACCCTAACCAATACCCTACGCAGTACCCTCACCCGTACCCTCAATCGTACCTTAAGCGGTACCCTAACCCTGACTCTAACCCTAACCCTAACCCCTACCATACGCCGTACCCTCACCCGTACCCTATCCCATACCCTAAGCCGTACCCTATCCCTAACACTAACCCTAACCCTAACCCCAACCCTAAACTACCCTTGACTGCTTTTGCCTCCATTAGATTTCCTAAGCACTAGTGTTTTAAGGAACAGGATAAAAAGAAAATCTTAATGTGATTTTTTTATAATGTGTTTATTCTTTATCTTATCCTAGTGACTAAAATCTTCTCCATGGCTGGACCCCAAATAATATTCCTTTACGTGCTAAGTGGTATCTACAGAGTGGGATAGGTTTAATAAATACCCTAATCCTAACGTGTACCCTAACCCTAACCCATACCCTAACCCTAAAGCGTACCCTAACCCAAACCCTAACCCTAACACGTACGCTAATCCTAACCCGTACCCTAAACCAATCCCTAACCCTAACCCTAACGCTAACCCATACCCTAGGCCGTACCCTCACCCGTACCCTAAACCGTACCCTAAGCCGTACCCTAACCCTAACCCTAACCCTATCCCATAACCTACGCGGTATTCTCACACGTACCCTAAACCGTACCCTAAGCCGTACCTTAACCCTAACACTAACCGTAAACTATACCTTACGCCCTACCCTCACTCGTACCCTAACCCGTACCCTAATCCGTACCCTAACCCTAACCCATACCCTATGCCGTAACCGCACACATATCCCAACCCGTACCATAAGACGTACCCTAAACCTAACCCTAACCCTAACCCATACGCTACGCCATACCCTCACCGTACCCTAACCCGTACCATAAGCCGTACCCTAACCCTAACCCTAACCCATACACTACGCCGTACCCTAACCCGTACCCTAACACTTATCCTAAGCCGTACCCTAACCCTAACCAATACCCTACGCAGTACCCTCACCCGTACCCTCACCCGTACCCTAAGCCGTACCCTAACCCTAACCCTAACCCTAAACTATACCTTACGCCCTACCCTCACTCGTACCCTAACCCATACCCTAACCCGTATCCTAAGCCGAACCCTAACATTAACCCCAACCCTAACCTATACCCTACGCCGTACCCTCACCCGTACCCTAACCCGTACCCTAAGCCGTACCCTAACCCTAACCCTAACCCATACCCTACGCCGTACCCTAACCTGTATCCTAAGCCGTACCCTAACCCTAACCAATACCCTACGCAGTACACTAACCCGTACCCTCACCCGTACCCTAAGCCGTACCCTAAACCTAACCCTAACCCTAAACCTAACCCTAACCCCTACCCTATGCCGTACCCTCACCCGTACCCTAACCCGTACCCTAAGCTGTACCCTAACCCTAACCCTAACCCTAACCCTAACCTTAACCCTAAACCATACCCTACGCCGTACCCTAACCCGTACCCTAACACTTATCCTAAGCCGTACCCTAACCCTAACCAATACCCTACGCAGTACCCTCACCCGTACCCTCACCCGTACCCTAAGCCGTACCCTAACCCTAACCCTAACCCTAAACTATACCTTACGCCCTACACTCACTCGTACCCTAACCCGTACCCTAACCCGTATCCTAAGCCGAACCCTAACATTAACCCCAACCCTAACCTATACCCTACGCCGTACCCTCACCCGTACCCTAACCCGTACCCTAAGCCGTACCCTAACCCTAACCCTAACCCATACCCTACGCCGTACCCTAACCTGTATCCTAAGCCGTACCCTAACCCTAACCAATACCCTACGCAGTACACTAACCCGTACCCTCACCCGTACCCTAAGCCGTACCCTAACCCTAACCCTAACCCTAACCCTAAACCTAACCCATACCCTACAAAGTAGCCTCACACTTACCCTAAACCGTACCCTAAGCCGTACCGTAACCCTAACCCTAACCTTAAATTATACCTTACGCCCTACCCTCACTCGTAGCCTAACCCGTACCCTAAGACGTACCCTAACACTAACCCTAACCCTAGCCCTAACCCTAACCCATACCCTACGTCGTACCCTCACACGTACCCTAACGCGTACCCAAAGCCGTACCCTAACCCTAACCCTAACCCTAACCCATATGCTACGCCATACCCTCACCCGTATTCTAACCCGTATCCTAAGCCGAACCCTAACACTAACCCTAACCCTAACCTATACCCTACGCCGTAACCTCACCCGTACCCTAATCCGTACCTTAAGCCATACCCTAACTCTAACCCTAACCCATACCCTACGCCGTACCGTAACTTGTATCCTAAGCCGTACACTAACCCTAACCAATACCCTACGCAGTACCCTCACCCGTACCCTCACCCGTACCGTAAGCCGTACCCTAACCCTAAACATAACCCTAACCCCTACCCTATGCCGTACCCTCACCCGTAACCTAACCCGTACCCTAAGCTGTACCCTAACCCTAACCCTAACCCTAACTGTAACCCTAACCCATACCCTACGCCGTACCCTAACCCGTACCCTAACCCGTATCCTAAGCCGTACCCTAACTCTAACAAATACCCTACGCAGTACCCTCACCCGTACCCTCACCCGTACCCTAAGCCGTACCCTAACCCTAACCCTAATCCTAACCCTAACCCTAACCCCTACCCTAAGCCGTACCATCACCCGTACCCTATCCCATACCCTACGCCGTACCCTAACTTGTATCCTAAGCCGTACACTAACCCTAACCAATACCCTACGCAGTACCCTCACCCATACCCTAACCCTTACCCTAAGCCGTACCCTAACCCTAACCCTAAACCTAACCCTAAATCATAGCCTACGCCGTACCGTAACCCGTACCCTAACCCTTACCCTAAGCCGTGCCCTAACCATAACCCTAACCCTAACCCATACGCTACGCCGTACCCTCACCCGTACCGTAACCCGTACCCTTAGCCGTACCCTAACCCTAACCCTAACCCATACCCTACAACGTACCGTCACACTTACCCTAAACCGTACCCTAAGCCGCACCCTAACCCTAAACCTAACCCTAAACTATACCTTACGCCCTACCCTCACTCGTACCCTAACCCGTACCCTAAGCCGTACCCTAACACTAATCCTAGCCTTAACCTTAACCCATACCCTACGCCGTACACTCACACGTACACTAACGCGTACCCTAAGCCGTACCCTAACCCTAACCCTAAACCTAACCCATACCCTACGCCGTAACCGCACACGTATACTAACCCGTACCCTAAGCCGTACCCTAACCCTAACCCTAACCCTAACCCTAACCTATACCCTACGCCGTACCCTCACACGTACCCTAACCCGTACCCTAAACAGTACCCTAACCCTAACCCTAACCCTAACCCATACCTTACGCCGTACCCTAACCCGTACCCTAACCCGTATCCTAAGCCGTACCCTAACCCTAACCAATACCCTACGCAGTACACTCACCCATACCCTCACCCGTACCCTAAGCCGTACCCTAACCCTAACCCTAACCCTATCCCTAACCCTAATCCCTACCCTACGCCGTACCCTCACCCGTAACCTATCCTATACCCTAAGACGTACACTAACCATAACACTAACCCTAACCCTAACCCTAACCCTAAACTACCCTTGACTGCTTTTGCCTCCATTAGATTTCCTAAGCACTAGTGTTTTAAGGAACAGGTTAAAAAGAAATTCCTAATGTGATTTTTTTATAATGTGTATATTCTTTATCTTATTCTAGTGACAAAAATCTTCTCCATGGCTGGACCCCAAATAATATTCCTTTACCTGCTAAGTGGTATCTAGAGAGTGGGATAGGTTTAATAAATACCCTAATCCTAACGTGTACCCTAACCCTAAACAATACCCTAACCCTAACGCGTACCCTAACCCTAACCCAAACCCTAACCCTAACACGTAGGCTCATCCTAACCCGTACCCTAAAACAATCCCTAACCCTAAAACAAATCCTAACCCTAACCCTAAACCTACCCCTACGCCGTACCCTCAACCGTACCATAACCCGTACCCTAAGCCGTACCCTAACCCTAACCATAACGCTAACCCTAACCCTAACCCATACCCTACAACGTACCCTCACACTTATCCTAAACTGTACCCTAAGCCGTACCCTAACCCTAACCCTAACCTTAAACTATAACTTACGCCCTACCCTCACTCGTACCCTAACCCGTACCCTAAGACGTACCCTAACCCTAACCCTAACCCTAACCCTAACCCTTAGCCGTACACTAACCCTAACCCTAAATCTATCCGATACCCTATGCCGTAACCGCACACGTATCCTATCTCGTACCCTAAGCCGTACCCTAACCCGTACCCTAACCCGTATCCTAAGACGTACCCTAACCCTAACCAATACCCTACGCAGTACCCCCACCCATACCCTCACCCGTACCATAAGCCGTACCCTAAGCCGTACCTTAACCCTAACCCTAACCCTAAACTATACCTTACGCCCTACCCTCACTCGTACACTAACTCGTACCCTAAGCCGTACCCTAACCCTAACCCTAGCCCTAACCTTAACCCATACCCTACGCCGTACCCTCACACGTACACTAACTCGTACCCTAAGCCGTACCCTAACCCTAACACTAAACCTAACCCTAACCCTAACCCTAACCCTAAACTACCCTTGACTGCTTTTGCCTCCATTAGATTTCCTAAGCACTAGTGTTTTAAGGAACAGGATAAAAAGGAAATCCTAATGTGATTTTTTTATAATGTGTTTATTCTTTATCTTATCCTAGTGACTAAAATCTTCTCCATGGCTGGACCCCAAATAATATTCATTTACGTGCTAAGTGGTATCTAGAGAGTGGGATAGGTTTAATAAATACCCTAATCCTAACGTGTACCTTAACCCTAAACCATACCCTAACCCTAACGCGTACCCTAACCCTAACCCAAACCCTAACCCTAACACGTATGCTAATCCTAACCCGTACCCTAAACCAATCCCTAACCCTAAAACTAACCCTAACCCTAACCCTAACCTATACCCTACGCCGTACCCTCACCCGTACCCTAACCCGTACCCTAACCCGTACCCTAACCCTTATCCTAAGCCATAACCTAACCCTAACCCATACCCTACGCGGTACCCTCACCCGTACCCTCAACCGTAACCTAAGCCGTACCCTAACCCTAACCCTAACCCTAACCCTAACCCTAACCCATACGCTATGCCGTACCCTCACCCGTACCCTAACCCGTATCCTAAGCCATACCCTAACCCTAACCTTAACCCTAACCCCTACCCTATGCCCTACCCTCACCCGTACCCTAAACCGTACCCTAAGCCGTACCCTAACCCTAACCCTAACCCGAACCCATACCCTACAACGTACCCTCACACTTACCCTAAACCGTACCCTAAGCCGTACCCTAAATCTAACCCTAACCCTAAACTATACCTTACGCCCTACCCTCACTCGTACCCTAACCCGTACCCTAAGCCATACCCTAACCCTAACCCTAACCCTAGCCCTAACCCTAACCCATACCCTACGCCGTACCCTCACACGTACGCTAACGCGTATCCTAAGCCGTACCCTAACCCTAACCCTAACCCTAGCCCTAACCCTAACCCATACCCACGCCGTACCCTCACCCGTATCCTAAGCCGTACCCTAATCCTAACCCTAACCCTAACCTAACCCATACGCTATGCCGTACCCTCACCCGTACCCTAACCCGTATCCTAAGCCATACCCTAACCCTAACCTTAACCCTAACCCCTACCCTATGCCGTACCCTCTCCCGTACCCTAACCCATACCCTAAGCTGTACCCTGACCCTAACCCTAACCGTAACCCTAACCCATACCCTACGCCGTACCCTAACCCATACCCTAACCCGTATCCTAAGCCGTACCCTAACCCTAACCAATACCCTACGCAGTCCCCTCACCCGTACCCTCACCCGTACCCTAACCCATACCCTACGCCGTTCCCTAACATGTATCCTAAGCCGTACCCTAAACCCAAACCTAACCCTAGACCTAACCCTAACCCATACCCACGCCGTACCCTCACACGTACCCTAACGCGTACCCTAAGCCATACCCTAACCCTAACCCTAACCCTATCCCATACGCTATGCCGTACCCTCACCCGTACCCTAACCCGTATCCTAAGCCGTACCCTAACCCTAACCCTAACCCTAACCCATACGCTATGCCGTACCCTCACCCGTACCCTAACCCGTATCCTAAGCCGTACCTTAACCCTAATCATAACCCTAACCTATACCCTACGCCGTACCCTCACACGTACCCTAACGCGTACCCTAAGTCGTACCCTAACCCTAACCCTAACCCTAACCCATACGCTATGCCGTACCCTCACCCGTACCCTAACCCGTATCCTAAGCCGTACCCTAACCCTAACCCTAAACCTAACCTATACCCTACGCCGTACCCTCACCCGTACCCTAACACGTACCCTAAGCCGTACCCTAACCCTAACCCTAACTCTAACCCTAACCCATACCCTACGCGGTACACTAACCCGTACCCTAATCCGTATCCTAAGCCGTACCCTAACCCTAACCAATACCCTACGCAGTACCCTCACCCGTACCCTCAATCGTACCTTAAGCGGTACCCTAACCCTGACTCTAACCCTAACCCTAACCCCTACCATACGCCGTACCCTCACCCGTACCCTATCCCATACCCTAAGCCGTACCCTATCCCTAACACTAACCCTAACCCTAACCCCAACCCTAAACTACCCTTGACTGCTTTTGCCTCCATTAGATTTCCTAAGCACTAGTGTTTTAAGGAACAGGATAAAAAGAAAATCTTAATGTGATTTTTTTATAATGTGTTTATTCTTTATCTTATCCTAGTGACTAAAATCTTCTCCATGGCTGGACCCCAAATAATATTCCTTTACGTGCTAAGTGGTATCTACAGAGTGGGATAGGTTTAATAAATACCCTAATCCTAACGTGTACCCTAACCCTAACCCATACCCTAACCCTAAAGCGTACCCTAACCCAAACCCTAACCCTAACACGTACGCTAATCCTAACCCGTACCCTAAACCAATCCCTAACCCTAACCCTAACGCTAACCCATACCCTAGGCCGTACCCTCACCCGTACCCTAAACCGTACCCTAAGCCGTACCCTAACCCTAACCCTAACCCTATCCCATAACCTACGTGGTATTCTCACACGTACCCTAAACCGTACCCTAAGCCGTACCTTAACCCTAACACTAACCGTAAACTATACCTTACGCCCTACCCTCACTCGTACCCTAACCCGTACCCTAATCCGTACCCTAACCCTAACCCATACCCTATGCCGTAACCGCACACATATCCCAACCCGTACCATAAGACGTACCCTAAACCTAACCCTAACCCTAACCCATACGCTACGCCATACCCTCACCGTACCCTAACCCGTACCATAAGCCGTACCCTAACCCTAACCCTAACCCATACACTACGCCGTACCCTAACCCGTACCCTAACACTTATCCTAAGCCGTACCCTAACCCTAACCAATACCCTACGCAGTACCCTCACCCGTACCCTCACCCGTACCCTAAGCCGTACCCTAACCCTAACCCTAACCCTAAACTATACCTTACGCCCTACCCTCACTCGTACCCTAACCCATACCCTAACCCGTATCCTAAGCCGAACCCTAACATTAACCCCAACCCTAACCTATACCCTACGCCGTACCCTCACCCGTACCCTAACCCGTACCCTAAGCCGTACCCTAACCCTAACCCTAACCCATACCCTACGCCGTACCCTAACCTGTATCCTAAGCCGTACCCTAACCCTAACCAATACCCTACGCAGTACACTAACCCGTACCCTCACCCGTACCCTAAGCCGTACCCTAACCCTAACCCTAACCCTAAACATAACCCTAACCCCTACCCTATGCCGTACCCTCACCCGTACCCTAACCCGTACCCTAAGCTGTACCCTAACCCTAACCCTAACCCTAACCCTAACCTTAACCCTAAACCATACCCTATGCCGTACCCTAACCCGTACCCTAACACTTATCCTAAGCCGTACCCTAACCCTAACCAATACCCTACGCAGTACCCTCACCCGTACCCTCACCCGTACCCTAAGCCGTACCCTAACCCTAACCCTAACCCTAAACTATACCTTACGCCCTACACTCACTCGTACCCTAACCCGTACCCTAACCCGTATCCTAAGCCGAACCCTAACATTAACCCCAACCCTAACCTATACCCTACGCCGTACCCTCACCCGTACCCTAACCCGTACCCTAAGCCGTACCCTAACCCTAACCCTAACCCATACCCTACGCCGTACCCTAACCTGTATCCTAAGCCGTACCCTAACCCTAACCAATACCCTACGCAGTACACTAACCCGTACCCTCACCCGTACCCTAAGCCGTACCCTAACCCTAACCCTAACCCTAAACCTAACCCTAACCCCTACCCTATGCCGTACCCTCACCCATACCCTAACCCGTACCCTAAGCTGTACCCTAACCCTAACCCTAACCCTAACCCTAACCTTAACCCTAAACCATACCCTACGCCGTACCCTAACCGTACCCTAACCCGTATCCTAAGCCGTACCCTAACCCTAACCAATACCCTACGCAGTACCCTCACCCGTACCCTAATCCGTACCCTAAGCCGTACCCTAACCCTAATCCTAACCCTAACCTATACCCTACGCTGTACCCTCACCCGTACCCTAACCCGTACCCTAAGCCGTACCCTAAACCTAACCCTAACCCTAAACTATACCTTACGCCCTACCCTCACTCGTACCCTAACCCATACCCTAAGCTGTACCCTAACCTTAACCCTAACCCTAGCCCTAACCCTATCCCATACCCTACGCGGTAATCTCAAACGTACCCTAACCCGTACCCTAAGCTGTACCCTAACCCTAACCCATACCCTACGCCGCAACCGCACACGTATCCCAACCCGTACCCTAAGCCGTACCCTAACCCTAACCCTAACCCTAACCCATAGGCTATCCATACCTTCACCCGTACCCTAACCCGTACCCTAAGCCGTACCCTAACCCTAACCGTAACCCTAACACATACACTACACCGTACCCTAACCCGTACCCTAACCCTTATCCTAAGCCGTGCCCTAACTCTAACCAACACCCTACGCAGTACCCTCACCCGTACCCTAAGCCATACCCTAACCCTAACCCTAACCCTAACCCTATCCCTAACCCATACGCTATGCCGTACCCTCACCCGTACCCTAACCCGTATCCTAAGCCGTACCCTAACCCTAACCTTAACCCTAAACCCTACCCTATGCCGTACCCTCACCCGTACCCTAACCCTAACCCTAACCCTAAACGTAACCCTAACCCATACCCTACGCCGTACCCTAACCCGTACCCTAACCCGTGTCCTAAGCCGTACCCTAACCCTAACCAATACCCTACGCAGTAACCTCACCCGTACCCTCACACGTACCCTAACCCATACCCTACGCCGTACCCTAACCTGTATCCTAACCCTAACCAATACCCTACGCAGTACCGTCACCCGTACCCTAAACCATACCCTAAGCCGTACCCTAACCCTAACCCTAACCCTATCCCTAACCCTAACCCCTACCCTACGCCGTACCCTCACCCGTATCCTATTGTATACCCTAAGCCGTACCCTAACCCTAACACTAACCCTAACCCTAACCCTAACCCTAACCTACCTTTGACTGCTTTTGCCTCCATTAGATTTCCTAAGCACTAGTGTTTTAAGGAACAGGTTAAAAAAAAATCCTAATGTGATTTTTTATAATGTGTTTATTCTTTATCTTATCCTAGTGACAAAACTCTTCTCCATGGCTGGACCCCAAATAATATTTCTTTACGTGCTAAGTGGTATCTAGAGAGTGGGATAGGTTTAATAAATACCATAATCCTAACGTGTACCCTAACCCTAACCCATACCCTAACCCTAATACGTACCCTAACCCTAACCCTAACCCTAACCCTAACCTATACCCTACGCCGTACCCTCACACGTACCCTAACCCGTACCCTAAACCGTACCCTAACCCTAACCCTAATGCTAACGAATACCCTACGCAGTACCTTCACCCGTACCCTCACCCGTACCCTAAACCGTACCCTACCCCTAACACTAACCCTAACCCTAACCCTAACCCTAAACTACCCTTGACTGCTTTTGCTTCCATTAGATTTCCTAAGCACTAGTGTTTTAAGGAATAGGTTAAAAAGAAAATCCTAATGTGATTTTTTTATAATGTGTTTATTCTTTATCTTATCCTAGTGAGAAAAATCTTCTCCATGGCTGGACCCCAAATAATATTCCTTTACGTGCTAAGTGGTATCTAGAGAGTGGGATAGGTTTAATAAATACCATAATCCTAACGTGTACCCTAACCCTAACCCATAACCTAACCCTAATGCGTACCCTAACCCTAACCCAAAACCTAACCCTAACACGTACGCTCATACTAACCCGTACCCTAAACCAATCCCTAACCCTAAAACAAATGCTAACCCTAACCCTAACCCTAACACTTACCCTACGCCGTACCCTCACCCGTACCATAACCCATACCCTAAGCCGTACCCTAACCCTAACCCTAACCCTAACCCTAAACCTAACCCATACCCTACAACGTAGCCTCACACTTACCCTAAACCGTACCCTAAGCCGTACCGTAACCCTAACCCTAACCTTAAATTATACCTTACGACCTACCCTCACTCGTAGCCTAACCCGTACCCTAAGACGTACCCTAACACTAACCCTAACCCTAGCCCTAACCCTAACCCATACCCTACGTCGTACCCTCACACGTACCCTAACGCGTACCCTAAGCCGTACCCTAACCCTAACCCTAACCCTAACCGATACCCTACGCCGTAACCACACACGTATCCTAACCCGTACCCAAAGCCGTACCCTAACCCTAACACTAACCCTAACCCATATGCTACGCCATACCCTCACCCGTACTCTAACCCGTATCCTAAGCCGAACCCTAACACTAACCCTAACCCTAACCTATACCCTACGCCGTACCCTCACCCATACCCTAATCCGTACCTTAAGCCGTACCCTAACCCTAACCCTAACCCATACCCTACGCCGTACCGTAACTTGTATCCTAAGCCGTACACTAACCCTAACCAATACCCTACGCAGTACCCTCACCCGTACCCTCACCCGTACCGTAAGCCGTACCCTAACCCTAAACATAACCCTAACCCCTACCCTATGCCGTACCCTCACCCGTAACCTAACCCGTACCCTAAGCTGTACCCTAACCCTAACCCTAACCCTAACTGTAACCCTAACCCATACCCTACGCCGTACCCTAACCCGTACCCTAACCCGTATCCTAAGCCGTACCCTAACTCTAACCAATACCCTACGCAGTACCCTCACCCGTACCCTCACCCGTACCCTAAGCCGTACCCTAACCCTAACCCTAACCCTAACCCTAACCCCTACCCTAAGCCGTACCATCACCCGTACCCTATCCCATACCCTACGCCGTACACTAACTTGTATCCTAAGCCGTACACTAACCCTAACCAATACCCTACGCAGTACCCTCACCCGTAAACTCACCCGTACCCTAAGCCGTACCCTAACCCGTACCCTAATCCGTACCTTAAGCCGTACCCTAACCCTAACCCTAACCCATACCCTACGCCGTTCCCTAACATGTATCCTAAGCCGTACCCTAAACCCAACCCTAACCCTAGACCTAACCCTAACCCATACCCACGCCGTACCCTCACACGTACCCTAACGCGTACCCTAAGCCATACCCTAACCCTAACCCTAACCCTATCCCATACGCTATGCCGTACCCTCACCCGTACCCTAACCCGTATCCTAAGCCGTACCCTAACCCTAACCCTAACCCTAACCCATACGCTATGCCGTACCCTCACCCGTACCCTAACCCGTATCCTAAGCCGTACCCTAACCCTAACCCTAACCCTAACCTATACCCTACGCCGTACCCTCACCCGTACCCTAACACGTACCCTAAGCCGTACCCTAACCCTAACCCTAACTCTAACCCTAACCCATACCCTACGCGGTACACTAACCCGTACCCTAATCCGTATCCTAAGCCGTACCCTAACCCTAACCAATACCCTACGCAGTACCCTCACCCGTACCCTCAATCGTACCTTAAGCGGTACCCTAACCCTGACTCTAACCCTAACCCTAACCCCTACCATACGCCGTACCCTCACCCGTACCCTATCCCATACCCTAAGCCGTACCCTATCCCTAACACTAACCCTAACCCTAACCCCAACCCTAAACTACCCTTGACTGCTTTTGCCTCCATTAGATTTCCTAAGCACTAGTGTTTTAAGGAACAGGATAAAAAGAAAATCTTAATGTGATTTTTTTATAATGTGTTTATTCTTTATCTTATCCTAGTGACTAAAATCTTCTCCATGGCTGGACCCCAAATAATATTCCTTTACGTGCTAAGTGGTATCTACAGAGTGGGATAGGTTTAATAAATACCCTAATCCTAACGTGTACCCTAACCCTAACCCATACCCTAACCCTAAAGCGTACCCTAACCCAAACCCTAACCCTAACACGTACGCTAATCCTAACCCGTACCCTAAACCAATCCCTAACCCTAACCCTAACGCTAACCCATACCCTAGGCCGTACCCTCACCCATACCCTAAACCGTACCCTAAGCCGTACCCTAACCCTAACCCTAACCCTATCCCATAACCTACGCGGTATTCTCACACGTACCCTAAACCGTACCCTAAGCCGTACCTTAACCCTAACACTAACCGTAAACTATACCTTACGCCCTACCCTCACTCGTACCCTAACCCGTACCCTAATCCGTACCCTAACCCTAACCCATACCCTATGCCGTAACCGCACACATATCCCAACCCGTACCATAAGACGTACCCTAAACCTAACCCTAACCCTAACCCATACGCTACGCCATACCCTCACCGTACCCTAACCCGTACCATAAGCCGTACCCTAACCCTAACCCTAACCCTAACCCATACACTACGCCGTACCCTAACCCGTACCCTAACACTTATCCTAAGCCGTACCCTAACCCTAACCAATACCCTACGCAGTACCCTCACCCGTACCCTCACCCGTACCCTAAGCCGTACCCTAACCCATACCCTAACCCGTATCCTAAGCCATACACTAACACTAACCAATACCCTACGAAGTCCCCTCACCCGTACCCTCACCCGTACCCTAACCCATACCCTACACCGTACCCTAACATGTATCCTAAGCCGTACCCTAACCCTAACCAATACCCTACGCAGTACCCTCACCCGTACCCTAAACTGTACCCTAAGCCGTACCCTAACCCTAACCCTAACCCTAACCCTAACCCTAACCCTAACCAATACCCTACAAAGTACCCTCACCCATACCCTCACCCGTACCCTAAGCCGTACCCTAACCCTAACCCTAACCCTAAACCTAACCCTAACCCATACCCTACAACGTGCCCTCACACTTACCCTAAACCGTACCCTAAGCCGTACCCTAACCCTAACCCTAACCCTAGCCCTACCCCTAACACATACCCTACAACGTACCCTCACACTTACCCTAAACCGTAACCTAAGCCATACCCTAACCCTAACCCTAACCCTAGCCCTACCCCTAACCCATACCCTACGCCGTACCATCACACGTACCCTAACGCGTACCCTAAGCCATACCCTAACCCTAACCCTAACCCTAGCCCTAACCCTAACCCATACCCTACGCCGTACCCTCACACGTACCCTAACCCGTACCCTAACCCGTACCCTAACCCTTATCCTAAGCCATAACCTAACCCTAACCCATACCCTACGCGGTACCCTCACCAGTACCCTCACCCGTACCCTAAGCCGTACCCTAACCCTAACTCTAACCCATACGCTATGCCGTACCCTCACCCGTACCCTAACCCATACCCTAAGCCGTACCCTAACCCTAACCCTAAGCCTAACCCTAACCCATACCCTACGCGGTACCCTAACCCGTACCCTAATCCGTATCCTAAGCCGTACCCTAACCCTAACCAATACCCTACGCCGTACCCTCACCCGTATCCTATTGTATTCCCTAAGCCGTACCCTAACCCTAACACTAACCCTAACCCTAACCCTAACCCTAACCTACCTTTGACTGCTTTTGCCTCCAGTAGATTTCCTAAGCACTAGTGTTTTAAGGAACAGGTTAAAAAAAAATCCTAATGTGATTTTTTATAATGTGTTTATTCTTTATCTTATCCTAGTGACAAAACTCTTCTCCATGGCTGGACCCCAAATAATATTCCTTTACGTGCTAAGTGGTATCTAGATTGTGGGATAGGTTTAATAAATACCATAATCCTAACGTGTACCCTAACCCTAACCCATACCCTAACCCTAATGCGTACCCAAACCCTAACCCTAACCCTAACCCTAACCCTAACCTATACCCTATGCCGTACCGTCACACGTACCCTAACCCGTACCCTAAACCGTACCCTAACCCTAACCCTAATGCTAACGAATACCCTACGCAGTACCCTCACCCGTACCCTCACCCGTACCCTAAACCGTACCCTAACCCTAACACTAACCCTAACCCTAACCCTAACCCTAAACTACCCTTGACTGCTTTTGCCTCCATTAGATTTCTTAAGCACTAGTGTTTTAAAGAACAGGTTAAAAAGAAAATCCTAATGTGATTTTTTTATAATGTGTTTATTCTTTATCTTATCCTAATGACAAAAATCTTCTCCATGGCTGGACCCCAAATAATGTTCCTTTACGTGCTAAGTGGTATCTAGAGAGTGGGATAGGTTTAATAAATACCATAATCCTAACGTGTACCATAACCCTAACCCATAACCTAACCCTAATGCGTACCCTAACCCTAACCCAAAACCTAACCCTAACACGTACGCTCATACTAACCCGTACCCTAAACCAATCCCTAACCCTAAAACAAATCCTAACCCTAACCCTAACCCTAACACTTACACCACGCCGTACCCTCACCCGTACCATAACAAATACCCTAAGCCGTACCCTAACCCTAACCCTAACCCTAACCCTAAACCTAACCCATACCCTACAAAGTAGCCTCACACTTACCCTAAACCGTACCCTAAGCCGTACCGTAACCCTAACCCTAACCTTAAATTATACCTTACGCCCTACCCTCACTCGTAGCCTAACCCGTACCCTAAGACGTACCCTAACACTAACCCTAACCCTAGCCCTAACCCTAACCCATACCCTACGTCGTACCCTCACACGTACCCTAATGCGTACCCTAAGCCGTACCCTAACCCTAACCCTAACCCTAACCGATACCCTACGCCGTAACCGCACACGTATCCTAACCCGTACCCAAAACCGTACCCTAACCCTAACCCTAACCCTAACCCATATGCTACGCCATACCCTCACCCGTATTCTAACCCGTATCCTAAGCCGAACCCTAACACTAACCCTAACCCTAACCTATACCCTACGCCGTACCCTCACCCGTACCCTAATCCGTACCTTAAGCCATACCCTAACCCTAACCCTAACCCATACCCTACGCCGTACCGTAACTTGTATCCTAAGCCGTACACTAACCCTAACCAATACCCTACGCAGTACCCTCACCCGTACCCTCACCCGTACCGTAAGCCGTACCCTAACCCTAAACATAACCCTAACCCCTACCCTATGCCGTACCCTCACCCGTAACCTAACCCGTACCCTAAGCTGTACCCTAACCCTAACCCTAACCCTAACTGTAACCCTAACCCATACCCTACGCCGTACCCTAACCCGTACCCTATCCCGTATCCTAAGCCGTACCCTAACTCTAACAAATACCCTACGCAGTACCCTCACCCGTACCCTCACCCGTACCCTAAGCCGTACCCTAACCCTAACCCTAACCCTAACCCTAACCCTAACCCCTACCCTAAGCCGTACCATCACCCGTACCCTATCCCATACCCTACGCCGTACCCTAACTTGTATCCTAAGCCGTACACTAACCCTAACCAATACCCTACGCAGTACCCTCACCCATACCCTAACCCTTACCCTAAGCCGTACCCTAACCCTAACCCTAAACCTAACCCTAAATCATAGCCTACGCCGTACCGTAACCCGTACCCTAACCCGTACCCTAAGCCGTGCCCTAACCATAACCCTAACCCTAACCCATACGCTACGCCGTACCCTCACCCGTACCGTAACCCGTACCCTTAGCCGTACCCTAACCCTAACCCTAACCCATACCCTACAACGTACCGTCACACTTACCCTAAACCGTACCCTAAGCCGCACCCTAACCCTAAACCTAACCCTAAACTATACCTTACGCCCTACCCTCACTCGTACCCTAACCCGTACCCTAAGCCGTACCCTAACCCTAATCCTAGCCTTAACCTTAACCCATACCCTACGCCGTACACTCACACGTACACTAACGCGTACCCTAAGCCGTACCCTAACCCTAACCCTAAACCTAACCCATACCCTACGCCGTAACCGCACACGTATACTAACCCGTACCCTAAGCCGTACCCTAACCCTAACCCTAACCCTAACCCTAACCTATACCCTACGCCGTACCCCTCACACGTACCCTAACCCGTACCCTAAACAGTACCCTAACCCTAACCCTAACCCTAACCCATACCTTACGCCGTACCCTAACCCGTACCCTAACCCGTATCCTAAGCCGTACCCTAACCCTAACCAATACCCTACGCAGTACACTCACCCATACCCTCACCCGTACCCTAAGCCGTACCCTAACCCTAACCCTAACCCTATCCCTAACCCTAATCCCTACCCTATGCCGTACCCTCACCCGTACCCTATCCTATACCCTAAGACGTACACTAACCATAACACTAACCCTAACCCTAACCCTAACCCTAAACTACCCTTGACTGCTTTTGCCTCCATTAGATTTCCTAAGCACTAGTGTTTTAAGGAACAGGTTAAAAAGAAATTCCTAATGTGATTTTTTTATAATGTGTATATTCTTTATCTTATTCTAGTGACAAAAATCTTCTCCATGGCTGGACCCCAAATAATATTCCTTTACCTGCTAAGTGGTATCTAGAGAGTGGGATAGGTTTAATAAATACCCTAATCCTAACGTGTACCCTAACCCTAAACAATACCCTAACCCTAACGCGTACCCTAACCCTAACCCAAACCCTAACCCTAACACGTAGGCTCATCCTAACCCGTACCCTAAAACAATCCCTAACCCTAAAACAAATCCTAACCCTAACCCTAAACCTACCCCTACGCCGTACCCTCACCCGTACCATAACCCGTACCCTAAGCCGTACCCTAACCCTAACCATAACGCTAACCCTAACCCTAACCCATACCCTACAACGTCCCCTCACACTTATCCTAAACTGTACCCTAAGCCGTACCCTAACCCTAACCCTAACCTTAAACTATAACTTACGCCCTACCCTCACTCGTACCCTAACCCGTACCCTAAGACGTACCCTAACCCTAACCCTAACCCTAACCCTAACCCTTAGCCGTACACTAACCCTAACCCTAAATCTATCCGATACCCTATGCCGTAACCGCACACGTATCCTATCTCGTACCCTAAGCCGTACCCTAACCCGTACCCTAACCCGTATCCTAAGACGTACCCTAACCCTAACCAATACCCTACGCAGTACCCCACCCATACCCTCACCCGTACCATAAGCCGTACCCTAAGCCGTACCTTAACCCTAACCCTAACCCTAAACTATACCTTACGCCCTACCCTCACTCGTACACTAACTCGTACCCTAAAGCCGTACCCTAACCCTAACCCTAGCCCTAACCTTAACCCATACCCTACGCCGTACCCTCACACGTACACTAACTCGTACCCTAAGCCGTACCCTAACCCTAACACTAAACCTAACCCTACCCTAACCCTAACCCTAAACTACCTTGACTGCTTTTGCCTCCATTAGATTTCCTAAGCACTAGTGTTTTAAGGAACAGGATAAAAAGGAAATCCTAATGTGATTTTTTTATAATGTGTTTATTCTTTATCTTATCCTAGTGACTAAAATCTTCTCCATGGCTGGACCCCAAATAATATTCATTTACGTGCTAAGTGGTATCTAGAGAGTGGGATAGGTTTAATAAATACCCTAATCCTAACGTGTACCTTAACCCTAAACCATACCCTAACCCTAACGCGTACCCTAACCCTAACCCAAACCCTAACCCTAACACGTATGCTAATCCTAACCCGTACCCTAAACCAATCCCTAACCCTAAAACTAACCCTAACCCTAACCCTAACCTATACCCTACGCCGTACCCTCACCCTTGTAACCCTAACCCGTACCCTAACCCGTACCCTAACCCTTATCTAAGCCATAACCTAACCCTAACCCATACCCTACGCGGGTACCCTCACCCGTACCCTCAACCGTAACCTAAGCCGTACCCTAACCCTAACCCTAACCCTAACCCTAACCCTAACCCATACGCTATTGCCGTACCCTCACCCGTACCCTAACCCGTATCCTAAGCCATACCCTAACCCTAACCTTAACCCTAACCCCTACCCTATGCCCTACCCTCACCCGTACCCTAAACCGTACCCTAAGCCGTACCCTAACCCTAACCCTAACCCGAACCCATACCCTACAACGTACCCTCACACTTACCCTAAACCGTACCCTAAGCCGTACCCTAAATCTAACCCTAACCCTAAACTATACCTTACGCCCTACCCCTCACTCGTACCCTAACCCGTACCCTAAGCCATACCCTAACCCTAACCCTAACCCTAGCCCTAACCCTAACCCATACCCTACGCCGTACCCTCACACGTACGCTAACGCGTATCCTAAGCCGTACCCTAACCCTAACCCTAACCCTAGCCCTAACCCTAACCCATACCCACGCCGTACCCTCACCCGTATCCTAAGCCGTACCCCAATCCTAACCCTAACCCTAACCTAACCCATACGCTATGCCGTACCCTCACCCGTACCCTAACCCGTATCCTAAGCCATACCCTAACCCTAACCTTAACCCTAACCCCTACCCTATGCCGTACCCTCTCCCGTACCCTAACCCATACCCTAAGCTGTACCCTGACCCTAACCCTAACCGTAACCCTAACCCATACCCTACGCCGTACCCTAACCCATACCCTAACCCGTATCCTAAGCCGTACCCTAACCCTAACCAATACCCTACGCAGTCCCCTCACCCGTACCCTCACCCGTACCCTAACCCATACCCTACGCCGTTCCCTAACATGTATCCTAAGCCGTACCCTAAACCCAACCCTAACCCTAGACCTAACCCTAACCCATACCCACGCCGTACCCTCACACGTACCCTAACGCGTACCCTAAGCCATACCCTAACCCTAACCCTAACCCTATCCCATACGCTATGCCGTACCCTCACCCGTACCCTAACCCGTATCCTAAGCCGTACCCTAACCCTAACCCTAACCCTAACCCATACGCTATGCCGTACCCTCACCCGTACCCTAACCCGTATCCTAAGCCGTACCTTAACCCTAATCATAACCCTAACCTATACCCTACGCCGTACCCTCACACGTACCCTAACGCGTACCCTAAGTCGTACCCTAACCCTAACCCTAACCCTAACCCATACGCTATGCCGTACCCTCACCCGTACCCTAACCCGTATCCTAAGCCGTACCCTAACCCTAACCCTAACCCTAACCTATACCCTACGCCGTACCCTCACCCGTACCCTAACACGTACCCTAAGCCGTACCCTAACCCTAACCCTAACTCTAACCCTAACCCATACCCTACGCGGTACACTAACCCGTACCCTAATCCGTATCCTAAGCCGTACCCTAACCCTAACCAATACCCTACGCAGTACCCTCACCCGTACCCTCAATCGTACCTTAAGCGGTACCCTAACCCTGACTCTAACCCTAACCCTAACCCCTACCATACGCCGTACCCTCACCCGTACCCTATCCCATACCCTAAGCCGTACCCTAACCCTAACACTAACCCTAACCCTAACCCCAACCCTAAACTACCCTTGACTGCTTTTGCCTCCATTAGATTTCCTAAGCACTAGTGTATTAAGGAACAGGATAAAAAGAAAATCTTAATGTGATTTTTTAATAATGTGTTTATTCTTTATCTTATCCTAGTGACTAAAATCTTCTCCATGGCTGGACCCCAAATAATATTCCTTTACGTGCTAAGTGGTATCTAGAGAGTGGGATAGGTTTAATAAATACCCTAATCCTAACGTGTACCCTAACCCTAACCCATACCCTAACCCTAAAGCGTACCCTAACCCAAACCCTAACCCTAACACGTACGCTAATCCTAACCCGTACCCTAAACCAATCCCTAACCCTAACCCTAACGCTAACCCATACCCTAGGCCGTACCCTCACCCGTACCCTAAACCGTACCCTAAGCCGTACCCTAACCCTAACCCTAACCCTATCCCATAACCTACGCGGTTTTCTCACACGTACCCTAAACCGTACCCTAAGCCGTACCTTAACCCTAACACTAACCGTAAACTATACCTTACGCCCTACCCTCACTCGTACCCTAACCCGTACCCTAATCCGTACCCTAACCCTAACCCATACCCTATGCCGTAACCGCACACATATCCCAACCCGTACCATAAGACGTACCCTAAACCTAACCCTAACCCTAACCCATACGCTACGCCATACCCTCACCGTACCCTAACCCGTACCATAAGCCGTACCCTAACCCTAACCCTAACCCATACACTACGCCGTACCCTAACCCGTACCCTAACACTTATCCTAAGCCGTACCCTAACCCTAACCAATACCCTACACAGTACCCTCACCCGTACCCTCACCCGTACCCTAAGCCGTACCCTAACCCTAACCCTAACCCTAAACTATACCTTACGCCCTACCCTCACTCGTACCCTAACCCATACCCTAACCCGTATCCTAAGCCGAACCCTAACATTAACCCCAACCCTAACCTATACCCTACGCCGTACCCTCACCCGTACCCTAACCCGTACCCTAAGCCGTACCCTAACCCTAACCCTAACCCATACCCTACGCCGTACCCTAACCTGTATCCTAAGCCGTACCCTAACCCTAACCAATACCCTACGCAGTACACTAACCCGTACCCTCACCCGTACCCTAAGCCGTACCCTAACCCTAACCCTAACCCTAAACCTAACCCTAGCCCCTACCCTATGCCGTACCCTCACCCGTACCCTAACCCGTACCCTAAGCTGTACCCTAACCCTAACCCTAACCCTAACCCTAACCTTAACCCTAAACCATACCCTACGCCGTACCCTAACCCGTACCCTAACACTTATCCTAAGCCGTACCCTAACCCTAACCAATACCCTACGCAGTACCCTCACCCGTACCCTCACCCGTACCCTAAGCCGTACCCTAACCCTAACCCTAACCCTAAACTATACCTTACGCCCTACCCTCACTCGTACCCTAACCCGTACCCTAACCCGTATCCTAAGCCGAACCCTAACATTAACCCCAACCCTAACCTATACCCTACGCCGTACCCTCACCCGTACCCTAACCCGTACCCTAAGCCGTACCCTAACCCTAACCCTAACCCATACCCTACGCCGTACCCTAACCTGTATCCTAAGCCGTACACTAACCCTAACCAATACCCTACGCAGTACACTAACCCGTACCCTCACCCGTACCCTAAGCCGTACCCTAACCCTAACCCTAACCCTAAACCTAACCCTAACCCCTACCCTATGCCGTACCCTCACCCGTACCCTAACCCGTACCCTAAGCTGTACCCTAACCCTAACCCTAACCCTAACCCTAACCTTAACCCTAAACCATACCCTACGCCGTACCCTAACCGTACCCTAACCCGTATCCTAAGCCGTACCCTAACCCTAACCAATACCCTACGCAGTACCCTCACCCGTACCCTCACCCGTACCCTAATCCGTACCCTAAGCCGTACCCTAACCCTAATCCTAACCCTAACCTATACCCTACGCTGTACCCTCACCCGTACCCTAACCCATACCCTACGCCGTACCCTAACCCATACACTAACCCGTATCCTAAGCCGTACCCTAACCCTAACCAATACCCTACACAGTACCCTCACCCGTACCCTTACCCATACCCTAACCCATACCATACGCCGTACCCTAAACTGTATCCTAAGCCGTACCCTAACCCTAACCAATACAATACGCAGTACCCTCACCCGTACCCTCAATCGTACCCTAAGCCGTACCCTAACCCTAACCCTAACCCTAACACTAACCCTAACCCCTACCGTACGCCGTACCCTCACCCGTACCCTATCCCATACCCTAAGCCGTACCCTAACCCTAACCCTAACCCCAACCCTAAACTATCCTTCACTGCTTTTGCCTCCATTAGATTTCCTAAGCACTAGTGTTTTAAGGAACAGGATAAAAAGAAAATCCTAATGTTATTTTTTTATAATGTCTTTATTCTTTATCTTATCCTAGTGACAAAAATCTTCTCCATGGCCTGACACCAAATAATATTCCTTTACGTGCTAAGTGGTATCTAGAGAGTGGGATAGGTTTAATAAATACCCTAACCCTAACGCGTACCCTAACCTTAACCCAAACCCTAACCCTAACACGTACGCTAATCCTAACCAATACCCTAAACCAATCCCTAACCCTAACACTAACGCTAACCCATACCCTACGCCGTACCCTCACCCGTACCCTAAACCGTACCCTAAGCCGTACCCTAACCCTAACCCTAACCCATACCCTACAACGTATCCTCACACTTACCCTAAACCGTACCCTAAGTCGTTCCTTAACCCTAACCCTAACCATAAACTATACCTTACACCCTACCCTCACTCGTACCCTAAACCGTACCCTAACCCGTACCCTAACCCTAACCCTATCCCTAGCCCTAACCCTATCTCATAACCTACGCGGTACTCTCACACGTACCCTAAAGCGTACCCTAAGCCGTACCCTAACCCTAACCCATACCCTACGCCGTAACCGCACACGTATCCCAACCCGTACCCTAAGCCGTACCCTAACCCTAACCCTAACCCTAACCCATATGCTATGCCTTACCCTCACCCGTACCCTAACCCATACCCTAAGCCGTACCCTAACCCTAACCCTAACCCTAACCTATACCCTACGCCGTACCCTCACCCGTACCCTAACCCGTATCCTAAGCCGTACCCTAACCCTAACCCTAACCCTAACCTATACCCTACGCCGTACCCTCACCCGTACCCTAAGCCGTACCCTAAGCCGTACCCTAACCCTAACACTAACCCTAACCCTAACACCAACCCTAAACTACCCTTGACTGCTTTTGCCTCCATTAGATTTCCTAAGCACTAGTGTTTTAAGGAATAGGATAAAAAGAAAATCCTAATGTGATTTTTTTATAATGTGTTTATTCTTTATCTTATCCTAGTGACTAAAATCTTCTCCATGGCTGAACCCCAAATAATATTCCTTTACGTGCTAAGTGGTATCTAGAGAGTGGGATAGGTTTAATAAATACCCTAATCCTAACGTGTACCCTAACCCTAACCCATACCCTAACCCTAACGCGTACCCTAACCCTAACCCAAACCCTAACCCTAACACGTACGCTAATCCTAACCTGTACCCTAAACCAATCCCTAACCCTAACCCTAACGCTAACCCATACCCTACGCCGTACCCTCACCCGTACCCTAACCCGTACCATAAGCCGTACCCTAACCCTAACCCTAACCCTAACCCATACACTACGCCGTACCCTAACCCGTACCCTAACACTTATCCTAAGCCGTACCCTAACCCTAACCAATACCCTACGCAGTACCCTCACCCGTACCCTCACCCGTACCCCAAGCCGTACCCTAACCCTAACCCTAAACCTAAACTATAACTTACGCCCTACCCTCACTCGTACCCTAACCCGTACCCTAACCCGTATCCTAAGCCGAACCCTAACACTAACCCCAACCATAACCTATACCCTACGCCGTACCCTCACGCGTACACTAACCCGTACCCTAAGCCGTACCCTAACCCTAACCCTAACCCATACCCTACGCCGTACCCTAACCTGTATCCTAAGCCGTACCCTAACCCTAACCAATACCCTACGCAGTACACTCACCCGTACCCTCACCTGTACCCTAAGCCGTACCCTAACCCTAACCCTAACCCTAAACCTTTCCCTAACCCCTACCCTATGCCGTACCCTCACTCGTACCCTAACCCGTACCCTAAGCTGTACCCTAACCCTAACCCTAACCCTACCCTTAACCCTAACCCATACCCTACGCCGTACCCTAACCCGTACCCTAACCCGTACCCTAAGCCGTACCCTAACCCTAACCCTAACCCTAAACCTAACCCTAACCCCTACCCTATGCCGTACCCTCACCCGTACCCTAACCCGTATCCTAAGCCGTACCCTAACCCTAACCTTAACCCTAACCCCTACCCTATGCCGTACCCTCACCCGTACCCTAACCCGTACCCTAAGCTGTACTGTAACCCTAACCCTAACCGTAACCGTAACCCATACCCTACGCCGTACCCTAACCCATACCCTAACCTGTATCCTAAGCCGTACCCTAACCCTAACCAATACCCTACGCAGTACCCTCACCCGTACCCTAACCCATACCCTACGCCATACCCTAACCTGTATCCTAAGCCGTACCCTAACCTTAACCAATATCCTACGCAGTACCCTCACCCGTACCCTAAACCGTACACTAAGCTGTACCCTAACCCTAACCCTAACCCGAACCCATACCCTACAACGTACCCTCACACTTACCCTAAACCGTACCCTAAGCCGTACCCTAAATCTAACCCTAACCCTAAACTATACCTTACGCCCTACCCTCACTCGTACCCTAAACCGTAACCTAAGCCATACCCTAACCCTAACCCTAACCCTAGCCCTACCCCTAACCCATACCCTACGCCGTACCCTCACATGTACCCTAACGCGTACCCTAAGCCATACCCTAACCCTAACCCTAACCCTAGCCCTAACCCTAACCCATACCCTACGCCGTACCCTAACCTGTATCCTAAGCCGTACCCTAACCCTAACCAATACCCTACGCAGTACCCTCACCCGTACCCTAAACCGTACCCTAAGCCGTACACTAACCCTAACCCTAAACCGAACCCATACCCTACAACGTACCCTCACAGTTACCCTAAACCGTACCCTAAGCCGTACCCTAAATCTAACCCTATCCCTAAACTATACCTTATGCCCTACCCTCACTCGTACCCTAACCCGTACCCTAAGCCATACCCTAACCCTAAACCTAACCCTAGCCCTACCCCTAACCCATACCCTACGCCGTACCCTCACACGTACCCTAAGCCGTACCCTAACCCTAACCCTAACCCTAGCCCTAACCCTAACCCATACCCTACGCCGTACCCTCACACGTACCCTAACGCGTACCCTAAGCCGAACCCTAACCCTAACCTTAACCCTAACCCATACGCTATGCCGTACCCTCACCCGTACCCTAACCCGTATCCTAAGCTGTACCCTAACCCTAACCTTAACCCTAACCCCTACCCTATGCCGTACCCTCACCCGTACCCTAAACCGTACCCTAACCCTAACCCTAACCGTAACCCTACCCATATCCTACGCCGTACCCTAACCCATACCCTAACCCGTATCCTAAGCCGTACCCTAACCCTAACCAATACCCTACGCAGTCCCCTCACCCGTACCCTCACCAGTACCCTAACCCATAACCTACGCCATACCGTAACGTGTATCCTAAGCTGTACCCTAACCCTAACCAATACCCTACGCAGTACCCTCACCCGTACCCTAAACCGAACCCTAAGCCGTACCCTAACCCTAGCCCTACCCCTAACCCATACCCTACACCGTACCCTCACACGTACCCTAACGCGTACCCTAAGCCGTACCCTAACCCTAACCCTAACCCTAACCCATACGCTATGCCGTACCCTCACCCGTACCCTAACCCGTATCCTAAGCCGTACCCTAACCGTAACCCTAACCCTAACCTATACCCTACGCCTTACCCTCACCCGTACCCTAAGCCGTACCCTAACCCTAACCCTAACCCTAACCCTAACCCATACCCGACGTGGTACCCTAAGCCGTACCCTAATCCGTATCCTAAGCCGTACCCTAACCCTAACCAATACCCTATGCAGTACCCTCACCCGTACCCTCAATCGTACCCTAAGCCGTACCCTAACCCTAGCCCTAACCCTATCCCATAACCTACGCGGTACTCTCACACGTACCCTAACGCGTACCCTAAGCCGTACCCTAACCCTAACCCTAACCCTAACCCTAACCCATACCCTACAACGTACCCTCACACTTACCCTAAACCGTACCCTAAGCCGTACCCTAAACCTAACCCTGACACTAACACATACACTACGCGGTACCCTAACCCGTACGCTAACCCTTATCCTAAGCCGTAACCTAACCCTAACCAATACCCTACGCAGTACCCTCACCCGTACCCTAACCCATACCCTACGCCGTACCCTAAACTGTATCCTAAGCCGTACCCTAACCCTAACCAATACCCTACGCAGTACCCTCACCCGTACCCTAAACCGTACCCTAAGCCTTACCCTAACCCTAACCCTGACCCTAACCCATTACCCTACAACGTATCCTCACACTTACCCTAAACCGTACCCTAAGCCGTACCTTAACCCTAACCCTAACTGTAAACTATACCTTACGCCCTACCCTCACTCGTACCCTAACCCGTACCCTAACCCGTACCCTAACCCTAACCCTAACCCTAGCCCTAACCCTATCCCATAACCTACACGGTACTCTCACACGTACCCTAACGCGTACCCTAAGCCGTACCCTAACCCTAACCCATACCCTACGCCGTAACTGCCCACGTATCCCAACCCGTACCCTAAGCCGTACCCTAACCCTAACCCTAAACCTAACCCATATGGTATCCCGTACCCTCACCCGTACCGTAACCCGTACCCTAAGCCGCACCCTAACCCTAACCCTAACCCTAACACATACCCTACAACGTACCGTCACACTTACCCTAAACCGTACCCTAAGCCGTACCCTAACCCTAACCCTAACCCTAAACTATACCTTACGCCCTACCCTCACTCGAACCCTAACCCGTACCCTAAGCCGTACCCTAACCCTAACCCTAGCCCTAACCTTAACCCATACCCTACGCCGTACCCTCACACGTACCCTAACACATACCCTAAGCCGTACCCTAACCCTAATCCTAAACCTAACCAATACCCTACGCCGTAACCGCACACGTATCCTATCCCGTACCCTCAGCCGTACCCTAACCCTAACCCTAACACTAACCCTAACCTATACCCTACGCCGTACCCTCACCCGTACCCTAACCCGTACCCTAACCCGTATCCTAAGCCATACACTAACCCTAAGGAATACCCTACGCAGTACCCTCACCCGTACCCTCACCCGTACCCTAAGCCGTACCCTAACCCTAACCCTAACCCTATCCCTAACCCTAACCCCTACCCTACGCCGTACCCTCACCCGTACCCTATCCTATCCCCTAAGCCGTACCCTAACCCTAACACTAACCCTAACCCTAACCCTAACGCTAAACTACCCTTGACTGCTTTTGCCTCCATTAGATTTCCCAAGCACTAGTGTTTTAAGAAACAGGTTAAAAAGAAAATCCTAATGTGATTTTTTTATAATGTGTTTATTCTTTATCTTATCCTAGTGACTAAAATCTTCTCCATGGCTGGACCCCAAATAATATTCCTTTACGTGCTAAGTGGTATCTAGAGAGTGGGATAGGTTTAATAAATACCCTAATCCTAACGTGTACCCTAACCCTAACCCATACCCTAACCCTAACACGTACCCTAACCCTAACCCTAAGACGTAGGCTAATCCTAACCCGTACCCTAAACCAATCCCTAAACCTAAAACTAACCCTAACCTAACGCATACCCTACGCCGTACCTTCACCCGTACCCTAACCCGTACCCTAAGCCGTACCCTAACCCTAACCCTACCCCTAACCCATACCCTACGCCGTACCCTCACACGTACCCTAACGTGTACCCTAAGCCGTAACCTAACCATAGCCCTAACCCTAACCCATACCCTACGCCGTACCCTCACACGTACCCTAACGCGTACCCTAAGCCGAACCCTAACCCTAACCCTAACCCTAACCCTAACCCATACGCTATGCCGTACCCTCACCCGTACCATAACCCGTATCCTAAGCCGTACCCTAACCCTAACCTTAACCCTAACCCCTACCCTATGCCGTACCCTCACCCGTACCCTAAACCGTACCCTAAGCTGTACCCTAACCCTAACCCTAACTGTAACCCTACCCATACCCTACGCCGTACCCTAACCTGTATCCTAAGCTGTACCCTAACCCTAACCAATACCCTACGCAGTACCCTCTCCCGTACCCTAAACCGAACCCTAAGCCGTACCCTAACCCTAGCCCTACCCCTAACCCATACCCTACGCCGTACCCTCACACGTACCCTAACGCGTACCCTAAGCCGTACCCTAACCCTAACCCTAACCCTAGCCTATACCCTACGCCGTACCCTCAACCGTACCCTAACCCGTACCCTAAGCCGTACCCTAACCCTAACCCTAACCCTAACCCTAACCCATACCCGACTCGGTACCCTAAACCGTACCCTAATCCGTATCCTAAGCCGTACCCTAACCCTAACCAATACCCTACGCAGTACCCTCACCCGTACCCTCAATCGTACCCTAAGCCGTACCCTAACCCTAACCCTAACCCTAACCCTAACCCCTACCGTACACCGTACCCTCACCCGTACCCTATCCCATACCCTAAGCCGTACCCTAACCCTAACACTAACCCTAACCCTAACCCCAACCCTAAACTACCCTTGACTGCTTTTGCCTCCATTAGATTTCCTAAGCACTAGTGTTTTAAGGAACAGGACAAAAAGAAAATCTTAATGTGATTTTTTTATAATGTGTTTATTCTTTATCCTATCCTAGTGACTAAAATCTTCTCCATGGCTGGACCCGAAATAATATTCCTTTACGTGCTAAGTGGTATCTAGAGAGTGGGATAGGTTTAATAAATACCCTAGTCCTAACGTGTACCCGAACCCTAACCCATACCCTAACCCTAACGCGTACCCTAACACTAACCCAAACCCTAACCCTAACACGTACGCTAATCCTAACCCGTACCCTAAACCAATCACTAACCCTAACCCTAACGCTAACTCATACCCTACGCCGTACCCTCACCCGTACCCTAACCCGTACCCTAAGCCGTACCCTAACCCTAACCCTAACCCTAACCCATACGCTATGCCGTACCATCACACGTACCCTAACCCGTACCCTAACCCGTACCCTAACCCTTATCCTAAGCCATAACCTAACCCTAAACAATACCCTACGCAGTACCCTCACCCATACCCTCACCCGTACCCTAAGCCGTACCCTAACCCTAACCCTAACACTAACCCTAACCCATACGCTATGCCGTACCCTCACCCGTACCCTAACCCATATCCTAAGCCGTACCCTAACCCTAACCTTAACCCTAACCCCTACCCTATGCCGTACCCTCACCCGTTCCCTAACCCATACCCTAAGCTGTACCGTAACCCTAACCCTAACCGTAACCGTAACCCATACCCTACGCCGTACCCTAACCCATAGCCTAACCCGTATCCTAAGCCGTACCCTAACCCTAACCAATACCCTACGCAGTATCCTCACCCGTACCCTCACCCGTACCCTAACCCATACCCTACGCCGTACCCTAACCTGTATCCTAAGCCGTACCCTAACCTTAACCAATACCCTACGCAGTACCCTCACCCGTACCCTAAACCGTACACTAAGCCGTACCCTAACCCTAACCCATACCCTACGCCGTAACCGCACACGTATCCCAACCCGTTCCCTAAGCCGTACCCTAAACCTAACCCTAACCCTAACCCATACGCTATGCCGTACCCTCACCCGTACCCTAACCCGTATCCTAGGCCGTACCCTAACCCTAACCCTAACCCTAACCTATACCCTACGCCATACCCTCACCCGTACCCTAACCCCTACCCTAAGCCGTACCCTAACCCTAACCCTAACCCTAACCCTAACCCCTACCGTATGCCGTACCCTCACCCGTACCGTATTCCATACCCTAAGCCGTACCCTAACCCTAACCCTAACCCTAACCCTAACCCATACCCTACGCCGTACCCTCACCCGTACCCTAACCCCTACCCTAAGCCGTACCCTAACCCTAACCCTAACTCTAACCCTTACCCATACCCTACGCGGTACACTAACCCGTACCCTAATCCGTATCCTAAGCCGTACCCTAACCCTAACCAATACCCTACGCAGTACCCTCACCCGTACCCTCAATCGTACCTTAAGCCGTACCCTAACCCTAACCCTAACCCTAACCCTAACCACTACCATACGCCGTTCCCTCACCCGTACCCTATCCCATACCCTAAGCCGTACCCTAACCCTAACACTAACCCTAACCCTAACCCCAACCCTAAATTACCCTTGACTGCTTTTGCCTCCATTACATTTCCTAAGCACTAGTGTTTTAAGGAACAGGATAAAAAGAAAATCCTAATGTGATTTTTTTATATTGTGTTTATTCTTTATCTTATCCTAGTGACTAAAATCTTCTCCATGGCTGGACCCCAAATAATATTCCTTTAGGTGCTAAGTGGTATCTAGAGAGTGGGATAGGTTTAATAAATACCCTAATCCTAACGTGTACCCTAACCCTAACCCATACCCTAACCCTAACGCGTACCCTAACCCTAACCCAAACCCTAACCCTAACACGTACGCTAATCCTAACCCGTACCCTAAACCAATCTCTAAACCTAACCCTAACGCTAACCCATACCTACGCCGTACCCTCACCCGTACCCTAACCCGTACCCTAACCCGTACCCTAAGCCGTACCCTAACCCTAACCCTAACCCTAACCCATACCCTACAACGTATCCTCACACTTACCCTAAACCGTACCCTAAGCCGTACCTCAACCCTAACCCTAACCATAAACTATACCATACGACCTACCCTCACTCGTACCCTAAGCCGTACCCTAACCCTAACCCTAACCGATACCCTACAACGTACCCTCACACTTACCCTAAACCGTACCCTAAGCCGTACCCCAAACCTAACTCTAACCCTAACACATACACTACGCCGTACCCTAACCCGTACCCTAACCCTTATCCTAAGCCGTAACCTAACCCTAACCAATACCCTATGCAGTACCCTCACCCATACCCTCACCCGTACCCTAAGCCGTACCCTAACCCTAACCCTAACCCTAACCCTAACCCTAACCCATACGCTATGCCGTACACTCACCCGTACCCTAACCCGTATCCTAAGCCGTACCCTAATCCTAACCAATACCCTACACAGTACCCTCACCCGTACCCTCACCCGTACCCTAACCCATACCCTACGCCGTAGCCTAACCTGTATCCTAAGCCGTACCCTAACCCTAACCAATACCCTACGCAGTACCCTCACCCGTACCCTAAACCGTACCCTAAGCCGTACACTAAAACTAACCCTAACCCGAAACCATACCCTACAACGTACCCTCACACTTACACTAAACCATACCCTAAGCCATACCCTAAATCTAACCCTAACCCTAAACTATACCTTACGCCCTACCCTCACTCGTACCCTAATCCATACCCTAAGCCATACCCTACCCCTAACCCTAACCTTAGCCCTACCCCTAACCCATACCCTACGCGGTACCCTCACACGTACCCTAACGCGTACCCTAAGCCGTACCCTAACCCTAACCCTAACCCTAGCACTAACCCTAACCCATACCCTACAACGTATCCTCACACTTACCCTAAACCGTACCCTAAGCCGTACCTTAACCCTAACCCTAACCGTAAACTATACCTTACCCCTACCCTCACTCGTACCCTAACCCATACCCTAACCCGTACCCTAACCCGTACCCTAACCCTAACCCTAACCCTAGCCCTAACCCTATCCCATAACCTACGCGGTACTCTCACACGTACCCTAACGCGTACCCTAAGCCGTACCCAAACCCTAAACCATACCCTATGCCGTAACCGCACACGTATCCCAACCCGTACCCTAAGTCGTACCCTAACCCTAACCCATACGCTACGCCATACCCTCACCCGTACCCTAACCCGTACCATAAGCCGTACCCTAACCCTAAACCATACACTACGCCGTACCCTAACCCGTACCCTAACACTTATCCTAAGCCGTACCCTAACCCTAACCAATACCCTACGCATTACCCTCACCCGTACCCTCACCCGTACCCTAAGCCGTAACCTAACCCTAACCCTAAACTATACCTTACGCCCTACCCTCACTCGTACCCTAACCCGTACCCTAACCCGTATCCTAAGCCGAACCCTAACACTAAACCCAACCCTAACCTATACCCTACGCTGTACCCTCACCCGTACCCTAACCCGTACCCTAAGCCGTACCCTAACCCTAACCCTAACCCATACCCTACGCCGTACTCTAACCTGTATCCTAAGCCGTACCCTAACCCTAACCAATACCCTACGCAGTACACTCACCCGTACCATCACCCGTACCCTAAACCGTACCCTAAGCCGTACCCTAACCCTAACCCTAACTCGAACCCATACCCTACAACGTACCCTCACACTTACCCTAAACCGTACCCTAAGCTGTACCCTAAATCTAACCCTATCCCTAAACTATACCTTACGCCCTACCCTCACTCGTACCCTAACCCGTACCCTAAGCCATACCCTAACCCTAAACCTAACCCTAGCCCTACCCCTAACCCATACCCTACGCCGTACCCTCACACGTACCCTAACGCGTACCCTAAGCCGTACCCTAACCGTAGCCCTAACCCTAACCCATACCCTACGCTGTACCCTCACACGTACCCTAACGCGTACCCTAAGCCGAACCCTAACCCTAACCCTAACCCTAACCCATACGCTATGCCGTACCCTCACCCGTACCATAACCCGTATCCTAAGCCGTACCCTAACCCTAACCTTAACCCTAACCCCTACCCTATGCCGTACCCTCACCCGTACCCTAAACCGTACCCTAAGATGTACCCTAACCCTAACCCTAACTGTAACCCTACCCATACCCTACGCCGTACCCTAACCTGTATCCTAAGCTGTACCCTAACCCTAACCAATACCCTACGCAGTACCCTCACCCGTACCCTAAACCGAACCCTAAGCCGTACCCTAACCCTAGCCCTACCCCTAACCCATACCCTACGCCGTACCCTCACACGTACCCTAACGCGTACCCTAAGCCGTACCCTAACCCTAAACCTAACCCTAGCCCTACCCCTAACCCATACCCTACGCCGAACCCTCACACGTACCCTAACGCGTACCCTAAGCCGTACCCTAACCCTAACCCTAGCCTATACCCTACGCCGTACCCTCACCCCTACCCTAACCCGTACCCTAAGCCGTACCCTAACCCTAACCCTAACCCTAACCCATACCCGACGCGGTACCCTAACCCGTACCCTAATCCGTATCCTAAGCCGTACCCTAACCCTAACCAATACCCTACGCAGTACCCTCACCCGTACCCTCAATCGTACCCTAAGCCGTACCCTAACCCTAACCCTAACCCTAACCCTAACCCCTACCGTACACCGTACCCTCACCCGTACCCTATCCCATACCCTAAGCCGTACCCTAACCCTAACACTAACCCTAACCCTAACCCCAACCCTAAACTACCCTTGACTGCTTTTGCCTCCATTAGATTTCCTAAGCACTAGTGTTTTAAGGAACAGGATAAAAAGAAAATCTTAATGTGATTTTTTTATAATGTGTTTATTCTTTATCCTATCCTAGTGACTAAAATCTTCTCCATGGCTGGACCCGAAATAATATTCTTTTACGTGCTAAGTGGTATCTAGAGAGTGGGATAGGTTTAATAAATACCCTAATCCTAACGTGTACCCGAACCCTAACCCATACCCTAACCCTAACGCGTAACCTAACCCTAACCCAAACCCTAACCCTAACACGTACGCAAATCCTAACCCGTACCCTAAACCAATCACTAACCCTAACCCTAACGCTAACTCATACCCTACGCCGTACCCTCACCCGTACCCTAACCCGTACCCTAAGCCGTACCCTAACCCTAACCCTAACCCTAACCCATACGCTATGCCGTACCCTCACACGTACCCTAACCCGTACCCTAACCCGTACCCTAACCCTTATCCTAAGCCATAACCTAACCCTAAACAATACCCTACGCAGTACCCTCACCCATACCCTCACCCGTACCCTAAGCCGTACCCTAACCCTAACCCTAACACTAACCCTAACCCATACGCTATGCCGTACCCTCACCCGTACCCTAACCCATATCCTAAGCCGTACCCTAACCCTAACCTTAACCCTAACCCCTACCCTATGCCGTACCCTCACCCGTTCCCTAACCCATACCCTAAGCTGTACCCTAACCCTAACCCTAACCGTAACCGTAACCCATACCCTACGCCGTACCCTAACCCATACCCTAACCCGTATACTAAGCCGTACCCTAACCCTAACCAATACCCTACGCAGTATCCTCACCCGTACCCTCACCCGTAACCTAACCCATACCCTACGCCGTACCCTAACCTGTATCCTAAGCCGTACCCTAACCTTAACCAATACCCTACGCAGTACCCTCACCCGTACCCTAAACCGTACACTAAGCCGTACCCTAACCCTAACCCATACCCTACGCCGTAACCGCACACGTATCCCAACCCGTTCCCTAAGCCGTACCCTAAACCTAACCCTAACCCTAACCCATACGCTATGCCGTACCCTCACCCGTACCCTAACCCGTATCCTAGGCCGTACCCTAACCCTAACCCTAACCCTAACCTATACCCTACGCCGTACCCTCACCCGTACCCTAACCCCTACCCTAAGCCGTACCCTAACCCTAACCCTAACCCTAACCCTAACCCCTACCATACGCCGTACCCTCACCCGTACCGTATCCCATACCCTAAGCCGTACCCTAACCCTAACCCTAACCCTAACCCTAACCCATACCCTACGCCGTACCCTCACCCGTACCCTAACCCCTACCCTAAGCCGTACCCTAACCCTAACCCTAACTCTAACCCTTACACATACCCTACACGGTACACTAACCCGTACCCTAATCCGTATCCTAAGCCGTACCCTAACCCTAACCAATACCCTACGCAGTACCCTCACCCGTACCCTCAATCGTACCTTAAGCCGTACCCTAACCCTAACCCTAACCCTAACCCTAACCACTACCATACGCTGTACCCTCACCCGTACCCTATCCCATACCCTAAGCCGTACCCTAACCCTTATCCTAAGCCGTGCCCTAACCCTAACCAATACCCTACGCAGTACCCTCACCCATACCCTCACCCGTACCCTAAGCCGTACCCTAACCCTAACCCTAACCCTAACCCTAACCCTAACCCATACGCTATGCCGTACCCTCACCCGTACCCTAACCCGTATCCTAAGCCGTACCCTAACCCTAACCAATACCCTACACAGTACCCTCACCCGTACCCTCACCCGTACCCTAACCCATACCCTACGCCGTAGCCTAACCTGTATCCTAAGCCGTATCCTAACCCTAACCAATACCCTACGCAGTACCCTCACCCGTACCCTAAACCGTACCCTAAGCCGTACACTAAACCTAACCCTAACCCGAAACCATACCCTACAACGTACCCTCACACTTACACTAAACCATACCCTAAGCCATACCCTAAATCTAACCCTAACCCTAAACTATACCTTACGCCCTACCCTCACTCGTACCCTAATCCATACCCTAAGCCATACCCTACCCCTAACCCTAACCCTAGCCCTACCCCTAACCCATACCCTACGCCGTACCCTCACACGTACCCTAACGCGTACCCTAAGCCGTACCCTAACCCTAACCCTAACCCTAGCCCTAACACTAACCCATACCCTACGCCGTACCCTAACCTGTATCCTAAGCCGTACCCTAACCCTAACCAATACCCTACGCAGTACCCTCACCCGTACCCTAACCCGTACCCTAAGCCGTACCCGAACCCTAACCCTAACCCTAACCCTAACCCTAACCCATACGCTATGCCGTACCCTCACCCGTACCCTAACCCGTATCCTAAGCCGTACCTCAACCCTAACCTTAACCCTAACCCCTACCCTATGCTGTACTCTCACCCGTACCCCAACCCGTACCCTAAGCAGTACCCTAACCCTAACCCTAACCGTAAACCTAACCCATACCCTACGCCGTACCCTAACCCATACCCTAACCCGTATCCTAAGCCGTACCCTAACCCTAACCAATACCCTACACAGTACCCTCACCCGTACCCTCACCCGTACCCTAACCCATACCCTACGCCGTACCCTAACCTGTATCCTAAGCCGTACCCTAACCCTAACCAATACCCTACGCAGTACCCTCACCTGTACCCTAAACCGTACCCTAAGCCGTACACTAAACCTAACCCTAACCCGAAGCCATACCCTACAACGTACCCTCACACTTACACTAAACCGTACCCTAAGCCGTACCCTAACCCTAACCCATACCCTACGCCGTAACCGCACACGTATCCCAACACGTACCCTAAGCCGTACACTAACCCTAACCCTAACCCTAACCCATACGCTATGCCGTACCCTCACCCGTACCCTAACCCATACCCTAAGCCGTACCCTAACCCTAACCCTAACCCATACCCTACAACGTACCCTCACACTTACCCTAAACCGTACCCTAAGCCGTACCCTAAACCTAACCCTAACCCTAACACATACACTACGCCGTACCCTCACCCGTACCCTAACCCGTACCCTAAGCCGTACCCTAACCCTAACCCTAACCCTAAACCATACGCTCTGCCGTACCCTCACCCGTACCCTAAACCGTATCCTAATCCGTACCCTAACCCTAACCTTAACCCTAACCCCTACCCTATGCTGTACTATCACCCTTACCCCAACCCGTACCCTAACCCTAACCCTAACCGTAACCCTAAACCATACCCTACGCCGTACCCTAACCCATACCCTAACCCGTATCCTAAGCCGTACCCTAACCCTAACCAATACCCTACACAGTACCCTCACCCGTACCCTCACCCGTACCCTAACCCATACTCTACGCCGTACCCTAACCTGTATCCTAAGCCGTACCCTAACCCTAACCCTAACCCGAACCCATATCCTACAACGTACCCTCACACTTACCCTAAACCATACCCTAAGCCGTACCCTAAATCTAACCGTAACCCTAAACTATACCTTACGCCCTACCCTCACTCGTACCCTAATCCATACCCTAAGCCATACCCTAACCCTAACCCTAACCCTAGCCCTACCCCTAACCCATACACTACGCCGTACCCTCACACGTACCCTAACGCGTACCCTAAGCCGTACCCTAACCCTAACGCTAACCCTAGCACTAACCCTAACCCATACCCTACGCCGTACCCTAACCTGTATCGTAAGCCGTACCCTATCCCTAACCAATACCCTACGCAGTACCCTCACCCGTACCCTCAATCGTACCCTAAGCCGTACCCTAACCCTAACCTTAACCCTAACCCTAACCCTAACCCCTACCGTACGCCGTACCCTCACCCGTACCCTATTCCATACCCTAAGCCGTACCCTAACCCTTACCCTAAACCGAACCCATACCCTACAACTTACCCTCACACTTACCCTAAACCGTACCCTAAGCCGTACACTAAATCTAACCCTAACCCTAAACTATACCTTACGCCCTACCCTCACTCGTAAACTAACCCGTACCCTAAGACATACCCTAACCCTAACCCTAACCCTAGCCCTACCCCTAACCCATACCCTACGCCGTACCCTCACACGTATCCTAACGCGTACCCTAAGCCGTACCCTAACCCTAACCCTAACCCTAACCCTAACTCATACGCTATGCCGTAACCACACCCGTACCCTAACCCGTATCCTAAGCCGTACCCTAACCCTAACCCTAACCCTAACCTATACCCTACGCCGTACCCTCACCCGTACCCTAACCCGTACCCTAAGCCGTACCCTAACCCTAACCCTAACCCTAACCCTAACCCATACCCTACGCGGTACCCTAACCCGTACCCTAATCCGTATCATAAGCCGTACCCTAACCCTAACCAATACCCTACGCAGTACCCTCACCCGTACTCTCAATCGTACCATAAGCCGTACCCTAACCCTAACCCTAACCCTAACCCTAACCCCTACCGTACGCCATACCCTCACCCGTACCCTATCCCATACCCTAAGCCGTACCCTAACCCTAACACTAACCCTAACCCTAACCCCAACCCTAAACTACCCTTGACTGCTTTTGCCTCCATTAGATTTCCTAAGCACTAGTGTTTTAAGGAACAGGATAAAAAGAAAATCTTAATGTGATTTTTTTATAATGTGTTTATTCTTTATCTTATCCTAGTGACTAAAATCTTCTCCATGGCTGGACCCCAAATAATATTCCTTTACATGCTAAGTGGTATCTAGAGAGTGGGATAGGTTTAATAAATACCCTAATCCTAACGTGTACCCTAACCCTAACCCATACCCTAACCCTATCGCGTACCCTAACCCTAACCCAAACCCTAACCCTAACACGTATGCTAATCCTAACCCGTACCCTAAACCAATCCCTAACCCTAAAACTAACCCTAACCCTAACCCTAACCCTAAACTATACCTTACGCCCTACCCTCACTCATACCCTAACCTGTACCCTAACCCGTACCCTACGCTGTACCCTAACCCTAACCCTAACCGTAAACCTAATCCATACCCTACGCCGTACCCTAACCCATACCCTAACCCGTATCCTACGCCGTACCCTAACCCTAACCAATACCCTACGTAGTACCCTCACCCGTACCCTAAACCGTACCCTAAGCCGTACCCTAACCCTAACCCTAAACCGAACCCATACCCTACAACTTACCCTCACACTTACCCTAAACCGTACCCTAAGCTGTACCCTAAATCTAACCCTAACCCTAAACTATACCTTATGCCCTACCCTCACTCGTACCCTAACCCGTATCCTAAGCCATACCCTAACCCTAAACCTAACCCTAGCCCTACCCCTTACCCATACCCTACGCCGTATCCTCACACGTACCCTAACGCGTACCCTAAGCCGTACCCTAACCCTAACCCTAACCCTAGCCCTAACCCTAACCAATACCCTACGCAGTACCCTCCCCCGTACCCTAACCCGTACCCTAAGCCGTACCCTAACCCTAACCCTAACCCTAACCCTAACCCTAACCCCTACCGTACGCCGTACCCTCACCCGTACCCTAAACTGTACCCTAAGCCGTACCCTAACCCTAACCCTAACCCATACCCTACAACGTATCCTCACACTTACCCTAAACCGTACCCTAAGCCGTACCTTAACCCTAACCCTAACCGTAAACTATACCTTACACCCTAGCCTCACTCGTACCCTAAACCGTACCCTAACCCGTACCCTAACCCTAACCCTAACCCTAGCCCTAACCCTATCCCATAACCTACGCGGTACTCTCACACGTAACCTAACGCGTACCCTAAGCCGTACCCTAACCCTAACCCATACCCTAACCCTAACCCTAACCCATACGCTATGACGTACCCTTACCCGTACCCTAACCCATATCCTAAGCCGTACACCAACCCTAACCTTAACCCTAACCCCTACCCTATGCTGTACTCTCACCCGTACCCCAAACCGTACCCTAAGCTGTACCCTAACCCTAACCCTAACCGTAACCCTAACCCATACCCTACGCCGTACCCTAACCCATACCCTAACCCGTACCCTAACCCTAACCAATACCCTACGCAGTACCCTCACCTGTACCCTAAACCGTACCCTAAGCCGTACACTAAACCTAACCGTAACCCGAAACCATAACCTACAACGTACCCTCACACTTACACTAAACCGTACTCTAAGCCGTACCCTAAATCTAACCCTAACCCTAAACTATACCTTACGCCCTACCATCACTCGTACCCTAATCCATACCCTAAGCCATACCCTAACCCTAACCCTAGACCTACCCCTAACCCATACCCTACGCCGTACCCTCACACGTACCCTAACGCGTACCCTAAGCCGTACCCTAACCCTAACACTAACACTAGCACTAACCCTAACCCATACCCTAAGCCGTACCCTAACCTGTATCCTAAGCCGTACCCTAACCCTAACCAATACCCTACACAGTACCCTCACCCGTACCCTCAATCGTACCCTAAGCCGTACCCTAACCCTAACCCTAACCCTAACCCTAACCCTAACCCCTACCGTATGCCGTACCCTCACCCGTACCCTATCCCATACCCTAAGCCGTACCCTAACCCTAACACTAACCCTAACCCTAACCCCAACCCTAAACTACCCTTGACTGCTTTTGCCTCCATTAGATTTCCTAAGCACTAGTGTTTTAAGGAACAGGATAAACAGAAAATCCTAATGTGATTTTTTTATAATGTGTTTATTCTTTATCTTATCCTAGTGACAAAAATCTTCTCCATGGCTGGACCCCAAATAATATTCCTTTACGTGCTAAGTGGTATCTAGAGAGTGGGATAGGTTTATTAAATACCCTAATCCTAATGTGTACCCTAACCCTAACCCATACCCTAACCCTAACGCGTACCCTAACCCTAACCCAAACCCTAACCCTAACACGTACGCTAATCCTAACCCGTACCCTAAACCAATCTCTAACCCTAACCCTAACGCTAACCCATACCCTACGCCGTACCCTCACCCGTACCCTAAACCGTACCCTAAGCCGTACCCTAACCCTAACCCTAACCCTAACCCATACCCTACAACGTATCCTCACACTTACCCTAAACCGTACCCTAAGCCGTACCTTAACCCTAACCCTAACCGTAAACTATACCTTACACCCTACCCGCACTCGTACCCTAAACCGTACCCTAACCCGTACCCTAACCCTAACCCTTACCCTAGCCCTAACCCTATCCCATAACCTACGCGGTACTCTCACACGTACCCTAACGCGTACCCTAAGCCGTACCCTAACCCTAACCCATACCCTACGCCGTAACCGCACACGTATCCCAACACGTACCCTAAGCTGTACCCTAACCCTAACCCTAACCCTAACCCATACGCTATGCCGTACCCTAACCCGTACCCTAAGCCGTACCCTAACCCTAACCCTAACCCTAACCCATACCCTACAACGTACCCTCACACTTACCCTAAACCGTACCCTAAGCCGTACCCTAAACCTAACCCTAACCCTAACACATACACTACGCCGTACCCTCACCCGTACCCTAACCCATACCGTACGCCGTACCCTAACCTGTATCCTAAGGCATACCCTAACCCTAATCAATACCCTACGCAGTACCCTCACCCGTACCCTAACCCGTACCCTAAGCCGTACCCTAACCCTAACCCTAACCCTAACCCTAACCCATACGCTATGCCGTACCCTCACCCGTACCCTAACCCGTATCCTAAGCCGTACCCCAACCCTAACCTTAACCCTAACCCCTACCCTATGCTGTACTCTCACCCTTACCCCAACCCGTACCCTAAGCTGTACCCTAACCCTAACCCTAACCGTAACCCTAACCCATACCCTACGCCGTACCCTAACCCATACCGTAACCCGTATCCTAAGCCGTACCCTAACCCTAACCAATACCCTACACAGTACCCTCACCCGTACCCTCACCCGTACCCTAACCCATACCCTACGCCGTACCCTAACCTGTATCCTAAGCCGTACCCTAACCCTAACCCTAACCCGAACCCATACCCTACAACGTACCCTCACACTTACCCTAAACCGTACCCTAAGCCGTACCCTAAATCTAACCCTAACCCTAAACTATACCTTACGCCCTACCCTCACTCGTACCCTAATCCATACCCTAAGCCATACCCTAACCCTAACACTAACCCTAGCCCTACCCCTAACCCATACCCTACGCCGTACCCTCACACGTACCCTAACGCGTACCCTAAGCCGTACCCTAACCCTAACCCTAACCCTAGCACTAACCCTAACCCATACCCTATGCCGTACCCTAACCTGTATCCTAAGCCGTACCCTAACCCTAACCAATACCCTACGCAGTACCCTCACCTGTACCCTCAATCGTACCCTAAGCCGTACCCTAACCCTAACCCTAACCCTAACCCTAACCCTAACCCCTACCGTACGCCGTACCCTCACCCGTACCCTATCCCATACCCTAAGCCGTACCCTAACCCTAACACTAACCCTAACCCTAACCCCAACCCTAAACTACCCTTGACTGCTTTTGCCTCCATTAGATTTCCTAAGCACTAGTGTTTTAAGGAACAGGATAAAAAGAAAATCCTAATGTGATTTTTTTATAATGTGTTTATTCTTTATCTTATCCTAGTGACAAAAATCTTCTCCATGGCTGGACCCCAAATAATAATCCTTTACGTGCTAAGTGGTATCTAGAGAGTGGGATAGGTTTAATAAATACCCTAACCCTAACGCGTACCCTAACCCTAACCCAAACCCTAACCCTAACACGTACGCTAATCCTAACCCGTACCCTAAACCAATCCCTAACCCTAACCCTAACGCTAACCCATACCCTACGCCGTACCCTCACCCGTACCCTAAACCGTACCCTAAGCCGTAGCCTAACCCTAACCCATACCCTACAACGTATCCTCACACTTACCCTAAACCGTACCCTAAGCCGTACCTTAACCCTAACCCTAACCGTAAACTATACCTTACACCCTAGCCTCACTCGTACCCTAAACTGTACCCTAACCCGTACCCTAACCCTAACCCTAACCCTAGCCCTAACCCTATCCCATAACCTACGCGGTACTCTCACACATAACCTAACGCGTACCCTAAGCCGTACCCTAACCCTAACCCATACCCTACGCCGTAACCGCACACGTATCCCAACCCGTACCCTAAGCCGTACCCTAACCCTAACCCTAACCCTAACCCATACGCTATGCCTTACCCTCACCCGTACCCTAACCCGTACCCTAAGCCGTACCCTAACCCTAACCCTAACCGTAACCCTAACCCATACCCTACAACGTACCCTCACACTTACCCTAAACTGTACCGTAAGCCGTACCCTAAACCTAACCCTAACACATATACTATGCCGTACCCTAACCCGTACCCTAACCCTTATCCTAAGCCGTAACCTAACCCTAACCAATACCCTACGCAGTACCCTCACCCATACCCTCACCCGTACCCTAAGCCGTACCCTAACCCTAACCCTAACCCTAACCCATACGCTATGCCGTACCCTCACCCGTACCCTAACCCGTATCCTAAGCCGTACCCTAACCCTAACCTTAACCCTAACCCCTACCCTAACCCTAACCTTAACCCTAACCCCTACCCTATGCCATACTCTCTCCCGTACCCTAACCCGTACCCTAAGCTGTACCCTAACCCTAACCCTAACCATAACCCTAACCCATACCCTACGCCGTACCCTAACCCATACCCTAAACCGTATCCTTAGCCATACCCTAACCCTAACCCTAACCCGAACACATACCCTACAACGTACCCTCACACTTACCCTAAAACGTACCCTAAGCCGTACACTAAATCTAACCCTAATCCTAAACTATAACTTACGCTCTACCCTCACTCGTACCCTAACCCGTGCCCTAAGCCGTACCCTAAGCCTAACACTAACCCTAGCCCTACCCCTAACCCATACCCTCCGCCGTACCCTCACACGTACCCTAACGCGTACCCTAAGCCGTACCCTAACCCTAACCCTAACCCTAACCAATACGCTAGGCCGTACCCTCACCGTACCCTAACCCGTATCCTAAGCCGTACCCTAACCCTAACGCTAACCCTAACCCTAACCCATACCCTACGCGGTACCCTAACCCGTACCCTAATCCGTATCCTAAGCCGTACCCTAACCCTAACCAATACCCTACGCAGTACCCTCACTCGTACCCTCAATCGTACCCTAAGCCGTACCCTAACCCTAACCCTAACCCTAACCCTAACCCCTACCGTACGCCGTACCCTCACCCGTACCCTATCCCATACCCTAAGCCGTACCCTAACCCTAACACTAACCCTAACCCTAACCCCAACCCTAAACTACACTTGACTGCTTTTGCCTCCATTAGATTTCCTAAGCACTAGTGTATTAAGGAACAGGATAAAAAGAAAATCTTAATGTGATTTTTTTATAATGTGTTTATTCTTTATCTTATCCTAGTGACTAAAATCTTCTCCATGGCTGGACCCCAAATAATATTCCTTTACGTGCTAAGTGGTATCTAGAGAGTGGGATAGGTTTAATAAATACCCTAATCCTAACGTGTACCCTAACCCTAACCCATACCCTAACGCTAACGCTTACCCTAACCCTAACCCAAACCCTAACCCTAACACGTACGCTAATCCTAACCCGTACCCTAAACCAATCCCTAAACCTAAAACTAACCCTAACCCTAACCCTAACCCTAACCCATACCCTACGCCGTACCCTCACCCGTACCCTAACCCATACCCTAAGCCTTACCCTAACCCTAACCCTAACCCTAACCCATACGCTACGCCGTACCCTCACCCGTACCCTAACCCGTATCCTAAGCCATACCCTAACCCTAACCAATACCCTACGCAGTACCCTCACCCGTACCCTCACCGTTACCCTAAGCCGTACCCTAACCCTAACCCTAACCCTAACCCTAACCCCTACCCTACGCCGTACCCTCACCCGTACCCTATCCCATACCCTAAGCCGTACCCTAACCCTAACACTAACCCTAACCCTAAACTACCCTTGACTGCTTTTGCCTCCATTAGATTTCCTAAGCACTAGTGTTTTTAGGAACAGGTTAAAAAGAAAATCCTAATGTGATTTTTTTATAATGTGTTTATTCTTTATCTTATCCTAGTGACTAAAATCTTCTCCATGGCTGGACCCCAAATAATATTCCTTTACGTGCTAAGTGGTATCTAGAGAGTGGGATAGGTTTAATAAATACCCTAATCCTAACGTGTACCCTAACCCTAACCCTAACCCTAACCCTAACCCTCACACTTACCCTAAACCGTACCCTAAGCCGTACCCTAAACCTAACCCTAACCGTAACACATACAGTACGCCGTACCCTAACCCGTACCCTAACCCTTATCCTAAGCCGTACCCTAAACCTAACCAATACCCTACGCAGTACCCTCACCCGTACCCTAAGCCATACCCTAAACCTAACCCTAACCCTAACCCTAACCCATACGCTATGCCGTACCCTCACCCGTACCCTAACCCGTATCCTAAGCCGTACCCTAACCCTAACCTTAACCCGAACCCCTACCCTATGCCGTACCCTCACCCATACCCTAACCCGTACCCTAAGCTGTACCCTAACCCTAACTCTAACCGTAACCCTAATCCATAGCCTACGCCGTACCCTAACCCATAACCTAACCAGTATCCTACGCCGTACCCTAACCCTAACCAATACCCTACGTAGTACCCTCACCCGTACCCTAAACCGTACCCTAAGCCATACCCTAACCCTAACCCTAACCCGAACCCATACCCTACAACTTACCCTCACACTTACCCTAAACCATACCCTAAGCTGTACCCTAAATCTAACCCTAACCCTAAACTATACCTTACGCCCTACCCTCACTCCTACCCTAACCCTTACCCTAAGCCATACCCTAACCCTAACCCTAACCCTAGCCCTACCCCTAACCCATACCCTACGCTGTACCCTCACACGTACCCTAACGCGTACCCTAAGCCGTACCCTAACCCTAACCCTAACCCTAGCCCTAACACTAACCCATACCCTACGCCGTACCCTAACCTGTATCCTAAGCCGTACCCTAACCCTAACCAATACCCTACGCAGTACCCTCACCCGTACCCTAACCCGTACCCTAAGCCGTACCCTAACCCTAACCCTAACCCTAACCCTAACCCTAACCCATACGCTATTTCGTACCCTCACCCGTACCCTAACCCGTATCCTAAGCCGTACCTCAACCCTAACCTTAACCCTAACCCCTACCCTATGCTGTACTCTCACCCGTACCCCAACCCGTACCCTAAGCAGTACCCTAACCCTAACCCTAACCGTAACCCTAACCCATACCCTACGCCGTACCCTAACCCATACCCTAACCCGTATCCTAAGCCGTACCGTAACCCTAACCAATACCCTACACAGTACCCTCACCCGTACCCTCACCCGTACCCTAACCCATACCCTACGCCGTACCCTAACCTGTATCCTAAGCCGTACCCTAACCCTAACCAATACCCTACGCAGTACCCTCACCTGTACCCTAAACCGTACCCTAAGCCGTACACTAAACCTAACCCTAACCCGAAGCCATACCCTACAACGTACCCTCACACTTACACTAAACCGTACCCTAACCCGTACCCTAAAGCTAACCCTAAACCTAAACTGTACCTTACGCCCTACCCTCAATCGTACCCTAATCCATACCCTAAGCCATACCCTAACCCTAACCCTAACCCTAGCCCTACCCCTAACCCATACCCTACGCCGTACCCTAACCTGTATCCTAAGCCGTACCCTAACCCTAACCAATACCCTACGCAGTACCCTCACCCGTACCCTCAATCGTACCCTAAGCCGTACCCTAACCCTAACCCTAACCCTAACCCTAACCCTAACCCCTACCGTACGCCGTACCCTCACCCGTACCCTATCCTATACCCTAAGCCGTACCCTAACCCTAACACTAACCCTAACCCTAACCCCAACCCTAAACTACCCTTGACTGCTTTTGCCTCCATTAGATTTCCTAAGCACTAGTGTTTTAAGGAACAGGATAAAAAGAAAACCCTAATGTGATTTTTTTATAATGTGTTTATTCTTTATCTTATCCTAGTGACAAAAATCTTCTCCATGGCTGGACCCCAAATAATATTCCTTTACGTGCTAAGTGGTATCTAGAGAGTGGGATAGGTTTAATAAATACCCTAACCCTAATGCGTACCCTAACCCTAACCCAAACCCTAACCCTAACACATACGCTAATCCTAACCCGTACCCTAAACCAATCCCTAACCCTAACCCTAACGCTAACCCATACCCTACGCCGTACCCTCACCCGTACCCTAAACCGTACCCTAAGCCGTACCCTAACCCTAACCCTAACCCTAACCCTAACCCATACCCTACAACGTATCCTCACACTTACCCTAAACCGTACCCTAAGCCGTACCTTAACCCTAACCCTAACCGTAAACTATACCTTACACCCTACCCTCACTCGTACCCTAAACCGTACCCTAACCCGTACCCTAAGCTTCACCCTAACCCTAGCCCTAACCCTATCCCATAACCTACGCGGTACTCTCACACATACCCTAACGCGTACCCTAAGCCGTACCCTAACCCTAACCCATACCCTACGCCGTAACCGCACACGTATCCCAACCCGTACCCTAAGCCGTAACCTAACCCTAACCCATACGCTATGCCTTACCCTCACCCGTACCCTAAACCGTACCCTAAGCCGTACCCTAACCCTAACCCTAACCCTAACCCTAACCCATACCCTACAACGTACCCTCACACTTACCCTAAACCGTACCCTAAGCCGTACCCTAAACCTAACCCTAACCCTAACACATACACTACGCCGTACCCTAAACCGTACCCTAACCCTTATCCTAAGCCGTAACCTTACCATAACCAATACCCTACGCAGTACCCTCACCCATACCCTCACCCGTACCCTAAGCCGTACCCTAACCCTAACCCTAACCCTAACCCTAACCCTAACCCATACGCTATGCCGTACCCTCACCCGTACCCTAACCCGTATCCTAAGCCGTACCCTAACCCTAACCTTAACCCTAACCCCTACCCTAACCCTAACCTTAACCCTAACCCCTACCCTATGCCGTACTCTCTCCCGTACCCTAACCCGTACCCTAAGCTGTACCCTAACCCTAACCCTAACCGTAACCCTAACCCATACCCTACGCCGTACCCTAACCCATACCCTAAACCGTATCCTTAGCCGTACCCTAACCCTAACCCTAACCCGAAGACATACCCTACAACGTACCCTCACACTTACCCTAAACCGTACCCTAAGCCGTACACTAAATCTAACCCTAATCCTAAACTATACCTTACGCCCTACCGTCACTCGTACCCTAACCCGTGCCCTAAGCCGTACCCTAAGCCTAACCCTAAACCTAGCCCTACCCCTAACCCATACCCTACGCCGTACCCTCACACGTACCCTAACGCGTAACCTAAGCCGTACCGTAACCCTAACCCTAACCCTAACCCATACGCTATGCCGTACCCTCACCCGTACCCTAACCCGTATCCTAAGCCGTACCCTAACCCTAACCCTAACCCTAACCTATACCCTACGCCGTACCCTCTCCCGTACCCTAAACCGTACCCTAACCCTAACCCTAACCCTAACCCATACCCTACGCCGTACCCTCACACGTATCCTAACGCGTACCCTAAGCCGTACCCTAACCCTAACCCTAACCCTAACCCTAACCCATACGCTATGCCGTACCCTCACCCGTACCCTAACCCGTATCCTAAGCTGTACCCTAACCCTAACCCTAACCCTAACCTATACCCTACGCCGTACCCTCACCCGTACCCTAACCCGTACCCTAAGCCGTACCCTAACCCTAACCCTAACCCTAACCCTAACCCCTACCGTACGCCGTACCCTCACCCGTACCCTATCCCATACCCTAAGCCTTACCCTAACCCTAACACTAACCCTAACCCTAACCCCAACCCTAAACTACCCTTGACTGCTTTTGCCTCCATTAGATTTCCTAAGCACTAGTGTTTTAAGGAACAGGATAAAAGAAAATCTTAATGTGATTTTTTATAATGTGTTTATTCTTTATCTTATCCTAGTGACTAAAATCTTCTCATGGCTGGACCCCAAATAATATTCCTTTACATGCTAAGTGGTATCTAGAGAGTGGGATAGGTTTAATAAATACCCTAATCCTAACGTGTACCCTAACCCTAACCCATACCCTAACCCTAACGCGTACCCTAACCCTAACCCAAACCCTAACCCTAACACGTATGCTAATCCTAACCCGTACCCTAAACCAATCCCTAACCCTAAAACTAACCCTAACCCTAACCCTAACCCTAAACTATACCTTACGCCCTACCCTCACTCATACCCTAACCCGTTACCCTAACCCGTACCCTAAGCTGTACCCTAACCGTAACCCTAATCCATACCCTACGCCGTACCCTAACCCATACCCTAACCCGTATCCTACGCCGTACCCTAACCCTAACCAATACCCTACGTAGTACACTCACCCGTACCCTAAACCGTACCCTAAGCCGTACCTAACCCTAACCCTAACCCGAACCCCATACCCTACAACTTACCCTCACACTTACCCTAAACCGTACCCTAAGCTGTACCCTAAATCTAACCCTAACCCTAAACTATACGTTATGCCCTACCCTCACTCGTACCCTAACCCGTATCCTAAGCCATACCCTAACCCTAACCCTAACCCTAGCCCTACCCCTTACCCATACCCTACGCCGTATCCTCACACGTACCCTAACGCGTACCCTAAGCCGTACCCTAACCCTAACCCTAACCCTAGCCCTAACCCTAACCCCATACCCTACGCCGTACCCTAACCTGTATCCTGAGTCGTACCCTAACCCTAACCAATACCCTACGCAGTACCCTCACACCGTACCCTAACCCGTACCCTAAGCCGTACCCTAACCCTAACCCTAACCCTAACCCCTACCGTACGCCATACCCTCACCCGTACCCTATCCCATACCCTAAGCCGTACCCATACCCTAACACTAACCCTAACCCTAACCCCAACCCTAAACTACCCTTGACTGCTTTTGCCTCCATTAGATTTCCTAAGCACTAGTGTTTTAAGGACAGGATAAAAAGAAAATCCTAATGTGATTTTTTTATAATGTGTTTATTCTTTATCTTATCCTAGTGACAAAAATCTTCTCCATGGCTGGACCCCAAATAATATTCATTTACGTGCTAAGTGGTATCTAGAGAGTGGGATAGGTTTAATAAATACCCTAACCCTAACGCGTACCCTAACCCATACCGTACAACGTATTCTCACACTTACCCTAAACCGTACCCTAAGCCGTACCTTAAACCTAACCCTAACCGTAAACTATACCTTACACCCTACCCTCACTCGTACCCTAAACCGTACCCTAACCCTAACCCTAACCCTAGCCCTAACCCTATCCATAACCTACGCGGGTTCTCACACGTACCCTAACGCGTACCCTAAGCCGTACCCTAACCCTAACCCATACCCTACGCCGTAACCGCACACGTATCCCAACACGTACCCTAAGCCGTACCCTAACCCTAACCCTAACCCTAACCCATACGCTATGCCGTACCCTCACCCGTACCCTAACCCGTACCCTAAGCCGTACCCTAACCCTAACCCTAACCCATACCCTACAACGTACCCTCACACTTACCCTAAACCGTACCCTAAGCCGTACCCTAAACCTAACCCTAACCCTAACACATACACTACGCCGTACCCGTCACCCGTACACTAACCCATACCCTACGCCGTACCCTAACCCTGTATCCTAAGGCATACCCTAACCCTAATCAATACCCTACGCAGTACCCTGACCCGTACCCTAACCGGTACACTAAGCCGTACCCTAACCCTAACCCTAACCCTAACCCTAACCCATACGCTATGCCGTACCCTCACCGTACCCTAACCCCGTATCCTAAGCCGTACCCCAAACCCTAACCTTAACCCTAACCCCTACCCTATGCTGTACTCTCACCCTTACCCCAACCCGTACCCTAAGCTGTACCCTAACCCTAACCCTAACCGTAACCCTAACCCATACCCTACGCCGTACCCTTAACCCATACCCTTAACCCGTATCCTAAGCCGTACCCTAACCCTAACCATTACCCTACACAGTACCCTCACCCGTACCCTCACCCGTACCCTAACCCCATACCCTACGCCGTACCCTAACCTGTATCCTAAGCCGTACCCTAACCCTAACTCTAACCCGAACCCATACCCTACAACGTACCCTCACACTTACCCTAAACCGTACCCTAAGCCGTACCCTAAATCTAACCCTAACCCTAAACTATACCTTACGCCCTACCCTCACTCGTACCCTAATCCATACCCTAAGCCATACCCTAACCCTAACACTAACCCTAGCCCTACCCCTAACCCATACCCTACGCCGTACCCTCACACGTACCCTAACGCGTACCCTAAGCCGTACCCTAACCCTAACACTAACCCTAGCACTAACCCTAACCCATACCCTACGCCGTACCCTAACCTGTATCCTAAGCCGTACCCTAACCCTAACCCTAACCCTAACCCTAACCCTAACGCTGACCGTACGCCGTACCCTCACCCGTACCCTATCCCATACCCTAAGCCGTACCCTAACCCTAACCCTAACCCTAACCCATACCCTACAACATACCCTTCACACTTACCCTAAACTGTACCATAAGCCGTACCCTAAACCTAACCCTAACCCATACGCTAGGCCGTACCCTCACCCGTACCCTAACCCGTATCCTAAGCCGTACCCTAACCCTAACCCTAACCCTAACCTATACCCTACGCCGTACCCTCTCCCGTACCCTAACCCGTACCCTAAGCCGTACCCTAACCCTAACCCTAACCCTAACCCTAACCCATACCATACGCGGTACCCTAACCCGTACCCTAATCCGTATCCTAAGCCGTACCCTAACCCTAACCAATACCCTACGCAGTACCCTCACTCGTACCCTCAATCGTACCCTAAGCCGTACCCTAACCCTAACCCTAACCCTAACCCTAACCCCTACCGTACGCCGTACTCTCACCCGTACCCTATCCCATACCCTAATCCGTACCCTAACCCTAACACTAAGCCTAACCCTAACCCCAACCCTAAACTACCCTTGACTGCTTTTGCCTCCATTAGATTTCCTAAGCACTAGTGTATTAAGGAACAGGATAAAAAGAAAATCTTAATGTGATTTTTTTATAATGTGTTTATTCTTTATCTTATCCTAGTGACTAAAATCTTCTCCATGGCTGGACCCCAAATAATATTCCTTTACGTGCTAAGTGGTATCTAGAGAGTGGGATAGGTTTAATAAATACCCTAATCCTAACGTGTACCCTAACCCTAACCCATACCCTAACGCTAATGCGTACCCTAACCCTAACCCAAACCCTAACCCTAACACGTACGCTAATCCTAACCCGTACCCTAAACCAATCCCTAACCCTAACCCTGAAACTAACCCTAACCCTAACCCTAACCCATACCCTACGCCGTACCCTCACCCGTACCCTAACCCATACCCTAAGCCTTACCCTAACCCTAACCCTAACCCATACGCTACACCGTACCCTCACCCGTACCCTAACCCGTAT